>NC_044054.1:24975800-25048300 GCF_902167405.1 Gadus morhua | reverse complement strand
TGGCTCCACCCCCAAGCCTTACATGGACTTCCTCACCTTAACGAGGCAGGCCTGAAGGCCATTCAGCTAGAGTGCTTGCTGTTAAAGAGAGGAGCAGGCTACCACAAGCGGTAGTTACACCCCTTGCCCTCTGCCTCCGTCCTTTGACGGATCTCATTGACTTTGCATGGGGTGATCCCGAAATACATGCACATCCGTGGGAAGCTTGCCCATGGATGCAGTGGGCAAGCTGCCTGCCCACTGCTAATTGCCCACTGCATCCGTCCGTCAACGGACGACGGAAGGCGTGTCTGACGGATGGGGGAGTGGTATTTGCCGACGAAGCCACGATCTGATTGGCTGACGAGACGGAGCCGACGGAACGGAATCCATTTCGGGATCGCCCCATGCAAAGTCAATGAGATCCGTCAATGGACGGATGCAGTGGGCAAGGGGTGTTAGGGCTAAGGCTAGCAAGCGGGCAGGATCTGTGTGATCGCCTGGAAGCTAGGGCTAGCAAGCGGGCAGTATCTGTGTGATCGCGTGGATGCTCGGTACGGCTAAGAGAGTGAGATACCCGGACACGGACTATGGACTTCGGATTACCCTTTTCCCCTGGTGATACCGATTTACCCTGTCAATAAACCATCCCTTTGAACTGCTCTCTGTGTGTTGTGTCGTTATATCTATCAACTTGGTGGAGTGGAAACCCTACACCCACTGGCCCGCTACACATGGTGGAGAATACAGGCAGTAACCAACCAACTTGAATAGATAGACCCAGACAGGGACAACAATGGAGGAGTTGGTGCATAAACTGCTGGAGGCGAACAAGGCACAGCTGGCCATGAATGGGGAGCTGGTTGGAGCGCTGACATCCGGTCATGTCGGCGGGGCTGCAGGCGCTGCAGTTTCCCGTCCTGGGCCCCAGCAGGTTTGTCTCGCCACGGCAAGAGACGCCGTCGCCGCCAGCGCAAGAGACGCCGCCGGCGCAAGAGACGCCGCCGGCGCAAGAGACGCCGCCGCCGCCCCAAGGGCCGGCGCCACTGCCGATGGAGGCGAGGCCGCCGTTGGAGACGACACAACCAGAGATGACGCGGCTCCTGGGAGAGCAGATGCCCTGGCCAGGAGGGATGCTCTGGGGAGCTGGACCGCCCCTCCCTCCCGGTCCGAGCTGAGGTGGAGGGTGTGTGGCAGACTGCAGGGAGGAGTGAGGGGAGTAGTATGCCTGGCAACCTGCTGGCTCCACCCCCAAGCCTTACATGGACTTCCTCACCTTAACGAGGCAGGCCTGAAGGCCATTAAGCTAGAGTGCTTGCTGTTAAAGAGAGGAGCAGGCTACCACAAGCCAGAGTTAGGGCTAGGGCTAGCGAGCTGTGGATCGCCTGGAAGCTCGGTATGGCTAAGAGAGTGAGAGACCCGGACACGGACTACGGACTTCGGATTACCCTTTTCCCCTGGTGATACCGATTGACCCTGTAAATAAACCATCCATTTGAACTGCTCTCTGTATCGTTCTATTCAACTTGGTGGCGTGGAAACCCCATACCCACTGGCCTGCTACAATATCTTTATTTTATAGTAATTCACACCTGCAATGTATAACCCCCAGCCAGAATCCCAGATGGGCATCCCAGATGGGCAAGCTCCAAAAACAAATTATGGTTATAAATTTATTTTTTACTAGCTTGTAGATATACTTTATTGCAAGTGTAGGAGCTTGTAAAAAATATATATGTCGGCTCGGATATCACTCTCATAATGAAATATAGAGGCAATCAATCACTTTGATTAGTTAATCAATTACTATAATTAGAAACAATTAATTAAGCATCTGGCAACTTTCTCGACACTGTTTCTAATAGTTAGACTCAACACAAACGCACTATGTTTCAACAATATAATTTGTAGCTAAGAGCTTATTTGTATTCCTGTGCGTGCATATACAGGGCGCATCCCCTCTACGCTCTGGAGCCCAGCCAATCAAATGCCAGCTGAGCTTTTAATCGATCAGCCAATCCCGAACAGCGATTCTCCCTGTTCTACTTTTTGTTTTACAGTTACGATGACATGATATTCTAACCCCGCAGATCTTCTCCACTGCATTCATGTGTGTTTGTGTGTGTGTGTGTGTGTGTGTGTGTGTGTGTGTGTGTGTGTGTGTGTGTGTGTGTGTGTGTGTGTGTGTGTGTGTGTGTGTGTGTGTGTGTGTGTGTGTGTGGCGAGCTGACACACTTGGGTGGATCATACATAAATCAACTCAACATGCTTGGCCTCTGATACCGGCCCTATTGATTGACAGCTCCAACAGCGAATGCTCTCCCCGCGAGCCTCTGTGAAGGACGAATCCCCTCCCAAAGCTGTTCTTCTGGTTCTTGTTCTTCTTCCCCTTCTTGTTGCGTATCCCGTGACGGTCATTAATCAAGTCATATCAGAGGAGACGTCTCAAAAGTTTGCTGAAGCTAAACACAACTCATCCATCACGCTCCCTGAAGACTTAATATGAGGGAGCGAGGCGATTGTTCCTTTGCCTCCCTCATCCCGTCAGCCGAGCACGTGATATGCAAAGTTAGCTTGTTCCTCCACTTTATTAGCCTCTGAGGTGCCTGCGGGAGAGAGCAGGCTGCACGGCCATGAAGGATGGAGGGGGAGGAGGAAGAGGAGGAGGAGTAAAGGAAGACAGGAATAATAAGATAAGCAGGGGAGAACATGGGAAGAGGAGGAGGTGGAGGTGGAGGAGGAGGTGTAGGAGGAGGAGGGGAGACAGGTGGGTGGGAGAGAAGTGGGCTTCTTGCAGATAACATCGCTCTGTGATAGATTCCCATGGCGGCTAAATTGGGCGCGTGGGTGGAGAGCGAATCAGGATGGATCCTGACAGACAGACAAGGAGAACACTTATCAGCCCCTACCGAGGGGAAGCTGACATTTCCACAATGGATGGATGATAAACCTTCTGCTTTGTGTGTGTGTGTGTGTGTGTCTGTGTCTGCGTGTGTCGGTGTATGTATTAGAGAGTGTTTGTGTGTGTGTGTGTGTGTCTGTGTGTGTGTGTGTGTGTGTGTGTGTGTGTGTGTGTGTGTGTGTGTGTGTGTGTGTGTGTGTGTGTGTGTTAGAGAGTGTGTGTCTTCGTGTGTGTGTGTGTGTGTGTGTGTATGTTTGTGTGTTATAAAGTATGCTTCACTGACTCACTGATCTCAGTTTTAATCACTTTGAATGACTCTGTTGTTGTTGTTGTTGTCAACCAAAACGGTTTTGATCGGATGGGTTATTATGGTATGCTTATTGTAGTTGTGATAACGCAAAAAGGATAAGCTGCATCACCTGGTCAGGCTCATCCGGCCATACGTTACAGAGGATCTTTGAAAGGCTGAATGAAATGACGTTCTTAAGACCGTATGATGACCGTTATAGAAAAGCTGCTCAGATGTATGTTTGGATACTGGTTGACCTTCACAGATACAGTAAAGACCTTACCTACCTAATGACATATCATTTTGGTGCCTGCATTGTTCACCTGCAGGATAAAGCTGCATGTTTTATATTGATATTGGAATGGATCGGCTTGTTTTGGATCCATGATGTAGGTACGTGTTTTAAATTGATATTGGATCTGTATGATTTTATTCCTGTGCATGTTTAATCTTAATATCTGATCTGTTTGTTTTGGATCCATCATATAGCTTTAGGTTGTATCTTGATATTGGATCTGTTCATTATGGATGCATTATTGAGCATGTTTTGTCTTGATATCGGATCCGTCTGTTGTTGTTGCCTGGTTTTGCTCCATGCTCTCTGTTGATATTGGATCAGTTGGTTCTGGATGCGTGTTTCACCTGAGTGTCGATCATCTCTGCTCCAACTCTCTGCCTTGCAGACAGTTACACTCCACGTGCTCCAGCCGCTTGTTGTTCCAATAAAGTGGATTTAAAAGCCCTGGGCAGATGGCTCCACCAAATAAATAGGGGTGTGTTTGTGTGTGCGTGTGTGCGTCTGTCTGCCTGTGTCTGCCAGTATGTGCGTGCATGCATAAATGCGCGCACGCGTGTGTGCGTGTGCGTGTGCGTGTGTGCGTGTGTGTGTGTGTGTGTGTGTGTGTGTGTGAATGTGAGTGTTTGTGTGTTAGGTGTGTGTGTATCTATTTGTCTATTTGTGTGCATGTGCCTGTATATCTGTGTGTATATGTGTGTGTGTGTGTGTGTGTGTGTGTGTGTGTGTGTGTGTGTGTGTGTGTGTGTGTGTGTATCTATTTGTCTATCTCTGTGCATGTGCATCTCTTTAGAGTATGTGTGTCCGTCCTTCAACTGTCATATCCACCGTTCCCCCCCCCCCCCCCCCCCCTCCCCTCCTCCCCCTCCCCTCCCCCTCCCCGGGCCGTGTTGACGGGGGGATTATTTATGTGTGAGCAGCACAGGTCAGCCAGGAGGCCGCTGTGCTCAGCATGGCGCCGCCCGAGCTGATGAATTCCCACAGTCGCCGCCGTCCCTCATGCTGCGACCCCGTGGTGCGGTGATACAGTGTGACGAGTCCGACGCGACGAAACAACCAACACCGGTGACGACGACGACTACTGCATGCATGTGGGTGGTGTATTATCGCGGGGGACACACTGTGATGGCTGAGGGTTAAGTCCGGTCGCTTCTACCTTTGCAGAGTAGGACTGTAAACTCGTCGTTGACACTCAAGGGTTTATGCGGGTATTAATAAGGTTGGGTTTATTCTGTTTTTAAATGGTTGTTAAAAAATGTTAGGCTCGGGTATTAAAAATGAAGGGGATGTTTGGCTCAGGTGGTTTTACTGGCGACCGTAAGGTTTCTGGTTCGATCCCCCGTCCCCTGCAAGCCAAATGTGGTGACCCGGAGCCAGGCACCTAACCCTAACTGCTCCTGACCAGCTGGCTGTTGCCTTGCATGGTTGGCACTGCCGTCGGTGTGTCGAAGAGTGATGGGTGAGTTATTGTGTAGCGCTTTCAGTGGCTCCAGGTTAGAAAAGCGCTGGATGAATGCAGTTGATTTATTTGCTAATGAGGCACATTTTATGCTTAAAAATGTGGATGGTTTAGACAGATTATACAACATGTCTCCCTTTTGTTCCTCCATTACTGTTCCAATGATTGTCGACCCACACATGGAGACCCATCACATCAAAATGATCAATAATCCTTTCCCTTAGGGATATTCGTCTGCTACTCAATAAACCCATGCCAAACCCTAAAAATCTACTTCTGCAGAAATCAAGCAATTTGGTTGTTTAAAGTTCACCCCCAAAGCACATTTTTCAGATTAAAAAAGGTCCCACCATTTGCTGTTGAACATTGGTGGATTCTTTCTTTTTTCGGTGTTACTTTTGACTAAAGGTTGCTGGCTTTCAAAAGTTGCTGAATTGGGGAAAATCTGTAATATCCATGAAGTCTGCTAGTGGTAATTTTCTATCTGCTGCACACCCTATCTCGAGAGAGTGCGATTTGGGTTTTTGACAATGTTTGACAACACCCTTACACCTGTTGCTGTAGAACCCAATGTTTTTTTTCTTTTTCAAACTATTTCAACTGTCAGGTGAGATCAGATCACATATCTGAAACTCCTAAGCCCAAGTTCCCCTGGGTGAGGGTTTTCTTACATTTTGAGTAAAGTTAGTATTTGAGGAATACAATTTTGGGTTTCCTTCCCATTGTCACCGAAGGAAAGCTTGAAAATGGCTGCCAACAAAGACGTGAAAAACATATTTTACATAACATATATTATACATTTATTATTATGTGAGTCTATTTTAATATAATCATTGACTGGATGTCATATTTAGCTTAGAGTGTCGCCTGCACTGGATAACATTCTGAGACAATATTCAGAATCAGTTATCTAACAATAGATAAATATGAAATATGTATTTGTGTATAGATACACAGTGTATATGTGTGTGGGTATGTTTGCAAGCACGAATGCATGTGTGTTGAATGCGTAGTCGCATAGCAAAGCAGGGAGTGAAAGCATATTTGCAGACATGGCGGCATGTGGCATCCAAAAGACCTTGATAGGCGCATATAAAATGGGCATTTAATGTGTGCATGCAGAGTGTGCGAGTGCTTTTATGGCTTTCTTTAGGGCGTTAATGTGTGACTACGCGTCTAGTGCCTTGCCTTCAGCGCGATATGGCACACGAGAATCCATCACGGGCGGATGTGTCCTTAAAGTTGATGGATGATGATGTATAAACGCATGATATAGCATCATGATAAAGGATTCACGGGGGACGCATTTGTCCAGAGGGGAGCCTCCCATTGCTCTCCTGTGACATGTGCGTATTAAATCACATCACGTGTGCGCATTAAATTACAACACGTATGGATTAAATCACGTCACGTGCGTATTCAATCGCACCGCAAACGTATTCAATCACATGCGTTAAATCGCTTTAGGCAGGTCGAGACAGGTACATATTAAATCACATTAGGGAGCTACGACATGAAATGCATGTATTAATGCCTTCAGACAGTGAGACTTGTTACTGTAACCTCATCAGGCAGTGAGACAGGTACATATCAAATCCCACCACATACCTATTAGTCACACTGTGCAAGGAGAAGTGTACACCTACACATGTGTATAAATTGCATTTGACAGGAAGACATGTCGGTATCAATCTCATTAGGCAGGAAGACATGTAGGTACTATCAATCTCATTTGGCAGGAAGACATGCACTGTATCACATTCACATGTGATTCTGGACCCATGTACATATTCATCAAAAGTCAGGCAGAGAGAAATGTGAAATACAAATAAACGATAATGCTATGGCCACTTAGGGGGGCGGTACACTCAAACCGAGGTGACTTTAACTGAGCTCCTCCAGACAAAGGAAGCAGCAGGGAGATAAAGCCGCTGAAGCTGGTTTATTGTATGTACTGTATGTATATTGTATATTGATGGCTTGTTTATCCTGTGCACATTGATTGCTCAATGGGCAACAGGTGTGCTTAAACCAGCCAGTATTCTCACACACTCCCACAAACATATTAATGACTTGGACAGGAAAACAGGAGACAGGAAAACGTGCGTATTTATTTAAGTAAGCATAATAATAAACATATATGTGTTATATCAGACTGTAAGCCTTTCACTATTTTATTCAATATGAGCGGTGTGTGGTAAATGCATGCCCAAATTAAATGACATAATTTCATTAATTTGTAGTTCAATTCGACAATACCACCCAAACAACAATATGTATATATATTTTCTGCAATGTTCCTGGAGTTAGAACCGCTCAGTAATGATCAATACTACGAATTGTTTAGTTCTATTGTTGATTCCTAGAAAAGCACCCTACATCAAGAGACATGCACTCTTAAACATTTCAATAGCTGTTGCTGGTTCATCTGCCTCTGAATATGAAACCTGCAGATTTTGGTTAACCTAGAGACGAACAAGGTCGGTCAGAGGCGGTTAAGTGTGTTTTCTATCGCACAAAAGTGCCCCGAGGCACTTTAATTAGTTGTCTGGGCGACAATTCTGCAAAGAGAACAAAAATTCTGTGCAATCTTGGTGGAATTGTTACCATGACAACTAATTATATAGAGTCCTATTCTTGCTGCGCGGCAGCACCGGAGAAATGAGCAGTGTTTTCAACAAACAGTGGAGCTTCAAATTCAACCCGTGTGCGTATCGGAGACATTCAGTCAACATTCCCCGTCTGGCTGACTGTCTCACTCTATGCCACAATAGGAGTACAATACAACATACACATACGGTCCATTTAATACACAACTACACACATCTACTTCAGTAGACCTTTGTGTTGTGAGGTAGACAGTAATATTAGCAAATACAATTGCATGAATATCATTTTCAATTATCATCAAATATTAATCACGTGTTCGATGCATGATCAACACATCTGTGCATGCATGCATGTATATGCGTGTGTGTGCCTGTGCGTCCGTGTGCATTTGTGTGTGTGTGTGTGTGTGTGTGTGTGTGTGTGTGCACATGACCCACTCCAAACAACACCCCCAGACACGGCTTCGTTGCGGGACCCTAACAGTGAAGGATGGAGCCCATTCCCAGGGAAAGGGAGAAGGCAGAATGAGGACAGCTTGTTGGGGGGGCTTCAGGGACTCAGACGGAGGTTGCGTCTTTTAAAAGACCCTCCTCCCCACAACACACACACACACACACACACACACACACACACACACACACACACACACACACACACACACACACACACACACACACACACACACACACACACACACACGCACACACACAGCTGTAAGCCACAGCAGGGACATCTGCAGGGTTTCTACTGAAACAACACAATCACAGACCCCCCCACCGCCCCGACTGTCACAGCGAGCTCTCTTAATGAGGAGGACTGGCGTGGGGCGGGGGCGTGCTGCATTTAGTCAGCTCCAACAGGAAAAGACACGTTGGTCCCTCCCGGGAGGAGACATCTGGTTAATGCCGACCCCGGTGTCCGTGTACACTCTTCGGCCACTGCCAAACATCTGCTTCAGGTTGAACCCCCCCCCCCCACACACACACACACACACACCTCTCGCTATTTAAACCCTGTGTGAATCACACACCTCTGTCCACCAAAGATCTCCACATCTCCACCAAAACAAGGGGTGAGTCGGGGTGAGGCCGGGGGGGGAGGACCTCCGGGCTCCTACCACGGAACCCCTTATTGATGCTAAAGGACAGAGAGCAGCGCTTTGAAATAGACCTTCACACACTGGCTCCCAGAGGGAGAGGCCAAGGGAAAGAAACGAATGGTTGAATGCTGCTCTGAACAGAAGGCTCCATGCATGATAGGACGCTACTTATCGTGTCAGGGGATGTCACACGTTAGCAACTTAAAACGTAGCATGTTCAGGTGTTAAGGTTTTGTTCGCTTTGCTGAAAAAGAGCTTTGCTTTAACAAAATAAGAATTTAAATCGCAGGCTATTGGGTGAATGTTTGACATATTTTCTTTGTGTAAAACAAATACAGCTCAAATGTAGCACATCTGTACACTCATTTGTGTATTTTCCAAACTTTAGTTTGTCTCAAAGTTCCATGGCGGTCACAGGCGTCGGTACCTGGTTATGGAACGAGGTAAACCAGGCTGGGTTTGGTCCCCGGTGTTCTGGCTCCAGCCAGGGGCTGTGACTAGACCTCTCCTCCCCCCCTAGCAGGATCCCCAGCAGGAGGCCTATGGACCCTGGTGGGCTCTCTGCTGGGCTCCGGTGGGTCCAGAACAGGGGCCGGGACTCCGCAGCGGAGACGTCTCAGTGCTGGCGTCCTAGGGAGAAGGGAGCAGGCATCTGGTGCGGCGCGATGCTGGGACGGCAGAGCTGGAAGGAGGAACACTGGATGAAGCTAATGCTAATCCTCCAGGAGGATCTGCTGTGGAGCGTTTAGTCGACTGGAAGAAAACTCTTTCTAGACACAGTGGGCTCCAGCTGATCAGTCATCTGGCGATTATAAAACTGTTAATGTTATTCTATTACTGGCAATATGATGATGGTTCTGCCAATACCATTATCGTGTTGGCAATATGAATACCATTTTGGAGTCTTTTGTTGGCAATATGTTTATAACACGGGCGGAATGAATATATATAAAACTGGCAGCATGATTTGAATAATTGTGTCCCTAAGATAGGATGTACTTATTAAACTGGTAGCACGGTTATACTGAACGAAAATCAAATAACTATAACTTGAATAATAATGCCAGTTATAGTATTTAGCTCTATCCTAAAATGTATGCAGTGCAGACTTGATTAATCTGATAAATGCCAAAAAATAACAGGGGATAATCACTGCATCAGTTGTCTGGGAGATGGAGCAAACGTTGATGGGCTCAAATTCAGACAGCATTGTCGGCTTGTTATGACTGCCATGTGGCTTCTCAATATTTGAACTGGTATTGGTTTTTAGATAATTTCAGTATTTAAAGGATGTTCCGTTCAGCTACATGCTCAAAGTTCTTATATAGCTATGATCGTAGCTTTGTGACAGCTTTCTATTTAGACAGAGATACCTGATGGTTAGAATATTGCCATGGTATGGTTTCAAACACACACACACACACACACACACACACACACACACACACACACACACACACACACACACACACACACACACACACACACACACACACACACACACACACACACACACCTCTTTTACAGAATGGAACATACATGTGTGCCATTCAGCTGTTGGCTGCGAGCAGAAATGAATTAGAAGACAATTGGAACCATTGTTCTATCAACACCTTGTTGCGTTCCAACACCCACCACAACAAACTCTCACATACAGACACACACAAACACTCACGCACGCACACACACACACACACACACACACACACACTCACGCACGCGCGCACACACACACTAACTCGCACATGCTCATACACACACACACACACACACACACACACACACACACACACACACACACACACACACACACACACACACACACACACACACACACACACACAGTATAGTATATGCACACGCTGGTATGTGTCAGACAATGTGCTCCATTAGCGCTTGGCTCTGAGCACTCCTCCATGTTGGCGCTAGTGCGATGGTAGCTTGGATGGTAGAGGACACAGCTGGTGGAGGACTTAGCTGCAGACTGTCACATTGAGTTTGGGGTATTTTAAGCCCTTCTAAATGAACAGCTGACAAACTACAGATGTATCCACCATGTTGGGTCCAATTCTGACATGGCCCAAAGTCCTAAGTGTATTATTTATATATTAATACATTCTTATTAAGACAAATGTTGGCTCGATTACACTACACGTTTCAAATTTAATTGTGGATTTGAGGGTCCTCCTTGTTACAAACTACAACTGTTAGGCATTCATGAGACACTTTAATCCAAAGCAACTCTAAGTGAATACAGATACAAGCAATTAAGGCAGCAGGTACGGGTTTGGCATCGAGGGAGTGAATCACTTTAGCTACTACACTATCCTGCCCTCATACAACCTGTTCTAGATTACATATAGCATTTATTCCATACCATAGCCCACAATGCAGGCAAACACAGGTCCCTCTCTCCTGATTTAAATCTTGTGTCTGTCATTCTAATAGCGACGTGTAGCTAATCTTGTTTTCTGAACCTTGGTTTCTGCACCTTCTCTAAAGGGATGATTATGGTTCCACGTCGACGCAACACACAGGGGTTTACAGACCCCTTGTGTCCACTTCAAAGGTCTGGCGCAGCAGCAAGGGCTGTGATTGGTCCGCTCACTAATACCTGACGCAGAACCAAAACAGGTTCAAGACTGCGTCAAAGCGTCTGCGTGGTTCTTGCGTTGCGTCGACGTGTAACCATAATCAGCCATTTAGTGTGTCTTTGACGAGGGCTTTCAAAGCATGCCACAAATGTCAACTTTCAAGACTTCCCGTTTTGAAAGTTGGAGTTAATTTCATCCTCAAACATTTAAATCTCGCCATTGCTGAAACGGCACCCAAGCTGTCCGTGTTTTTAACCAGAAAACTTAATTAAATTAACAAGAGAGGGACGAGAGAAGCCCTATTTCTAAACAATAACTAGCCTGCTGGTTGTTTGACGGAGTTGATTAGCTCGCCAGCTCAAGATGGGCGCCGTCTCCATCTGTCAGAGCTCCTTCTGCCAGCGTCTGTCAGCGAGCTCCCTCGTCTGTCTGCAGGCATACGGGGAGGAAACGTATATGGAGGATTTCTCTTTCCATAGCTCATCCTGGAAAGAGGAATCAAACAGTACTGAGCCAACAATGCTGCGCCTTTGATTCAAATGCATTCTCTTATACCTTTTACTCACCACTGCTCTCCTTTTAGCTCTTCATCATAAGATGAGGAGAAGCTACGGGTCAGAGCGACCTGCTCTGTGAGAGTCATAACCGGTGGAGAGGTGAGAGGTGGTCACTACTGTTTACGAAGACAGGGACACCCACTTTAAATGATCAAGATATGTATATCCACTATATGTTTTTTGGGTTGAGGCTAACAGCAAACAACCAAACCCATTTCTCAGATGACGCCACCTTGCAGCAGGCGGAACACTTTTAATAATCTCATTTCACATTCTCGAGTATCACCACGCAAAATTCAAACTTGAAAAATTGCATTGCTCTGAAAAGATTTGGGATAATATTTTTGAGCATCCCAAAGAGGGCTACACTTAGTGTGTCTGGGTATGTGTGTGTGCGTCTCTGTGTATGTGATTGTGTGCGTCTCTGTGTGTGTGTGTGTGTGTGTGTGTGTGTGTGTGTGTGTGTGTGTGTGTGTGTGTGTGTGTGTGTGTGTGTGTGTGTGTGCGTGCGTGCGTGCGTGCGTGCGTGCGTGCGTGCGTGCGTGCGTGCGTGCGTGCGTGCGTGCGTGCGTGCGTGCGTGCGTGCGTGCGTGCGTGTGTGTGTGTCTGTGTAGAAGTACGTATTGTTCTGTGTGCACGTGTGTCTTCAGTGCGTATGTCGGTTCACATGCATGCCTGCATTGTTGCAACAATACAATGACACAACATGAAAGGCTCCCTGTGCCATTCAACCGTAGCTGGGCTGAGGAGTGAGAAGGTCTGGGACAATAGGCTCAGCACCTTGAAGGTGTTGAAGGAGTTGTGTGTGTGTGTGTGTGTGTGTGTGTGTGTGTGTGTGTGTGTGTGTGTGTGTGTGTGTGTGTGTGTGTGTGTGTGTGTGTGTGTGTGTGCGTCAAGGTTGGTTGTGGGTGGGGGTGGGGGTGTGGGAGAAGAAAGAGACAGTTGGAAAAGGCTCTGTTGAGGAGTGTTAGAGGAGCATAGAGAGGGAAAGATAGAGAGAGATAGAGAGAGAGAGAGAGAGAGAGAGAGAGAGAGAGAGAGAGAGAGAGAGAGAGAGAGAGAGAGAGAGAGAGAGAGAGAGAGAGACAGAGAGAGAGAGAGAGAGAGAGAGAGAGAAATGTACAAAACAGGACAGAGGTGTGGATTGCTAGTTGACAATAAGGTGAGATAAGGCTTGGAGGGGGCTTACAGCAAGCGAGGAGAGGGCAAAAATGGGCCTCGGAGAGAAGGATAAGAGGGAGCTCATAAGGGACGTGCAGGAGTACGGGGAAGGGAAACCGGGAAAGGAGGATGTGAGGCCGGTAGAAGCCAGAGCTGCAGGGAAGTGAACAGCAGCACATGCAAGCAGAGGTTTAGCGTAGGAAGCTTCTCCCAGCGTTCAGTTCCAGGGTCTCGCTCTGCTGGCAGGCTGATAGACCTGGCAGGTATGAAGCACGCCACTGCATATATCGCATATAGGACTTATATTCAGCTTCTAGCAGGTTCTAGTGTGTGTGTGTTTGGATACACACACAGTAGGGTTACACACAAATGCAATATGCATATACAATATTTCCTACGGTATAATACCGTTCAAACCTTACCATTCTTTTTAAGTACATATATCATATGAAATAATATAAATATAATATGTGATGAATTTAAAAATACTTACGATAAAGGTGCGCTAAAGATATATTGCTCGTTGGCCAAAAATACATTCAAGTGAGGGTAATTTAACAATCCAGAGAGAGAGAGTAAGATGGAGAGGGAGAGAGAGATGGGGAGAGACAGAGACAGGGACAGAGAGGGAGAAGTAAGAACAATCATAATTACATCTACTCCCCCAAACTCCTTCCTGCGAGAGGGAAAGAGACAGAGAAAAAGAACAGATCTCTTCATCTTGATTGACTTTTCGCGACAGCGGGAGATAAGAAAACGAGGAAGCAGGTGCCTGCAGACGTAGGAACAGACGAGACAGCTCCTTCACCTCCTCCCTCCTGCTCTCTGTTCTTTCAACTGCCACGAATCCAGGGAGAGTTCGTCAACTTTAGTTCTGTTTCATTCCTTTAGAGAAAGATCTCCTGCACGGCTGCCGGATTTTTAGGGTGTTCATCTGAATCCGGAAGGGTGTTTTATAGGCTTGACAGCTAAGGTGGGGATGGCAGCATCCTCCCCCGGTCCGACATGACATTTCCCCTTCCTCGAAGCTCAAGTGTCAGGCCTCCTCTCTCCTGTCAGGGCCGGGCGGCCCGCGGCTCTGTTCTCCACTCCACCTCCGTTCATAATGCTACTGCGGGAGCTTGACCTCAGATGTTCATCTTAAGATGAGTCTGACAGCAGATTCTCTTTATTTATTTTTTCAATGGACACTAATGAAACATGTACCTCTGTCTGTTTGTTCTATTAAATATACCAGGAGTTACGCCATGAATCTGCCTGTGTATGTTATGCACTTGACAACCACTAATGAAACCAATGGGAGAACCATTTGCTCTAATTCCTAGAGGAATCACTGTGGTTAAAACCGCCAGGTAGATGAATGAATGGGAATTTAATGATACTAATTGCAGGTTATTTTAATTCCCTTTATCTTTATACACAGTATACCTATTTGTGTATATACCTTCTGCATATAGTTCACGTTCTACAATGGGACTCTAGTTTTCAAAAGCTCCTGTGTCTTTTCTGTGTGGTCTCCCAGAGAAGAAATGTTGTATCTTTTCCCTCCCTAAATCCGTAGATGTAGATGATGTAGATGATGATGCAATCCCAGGCTAGCAAGAAGTAATTCTCGGTTTACCTTATGATATAACACCTATATGATACAATACTTCCCCTGTGAACATTAGGCTTGTATTGTTCTCCGTCTGCAGCAGGGGGGGGCCTCAGATCGATCACACTCTTAGAAACTCTTTCATTTGCAGATATGAAAGCTTAAACAGTACACACACCCACATGCGGAGTAGTGAAATTCGATCAAAAATGTTTCCAGTCGATGCTGCAATTGATGATTCATAATGAATGAATCATCATGGACAATATTGTAAAGGATGTAGGCACTTGATCACGTTGTCGGTGTGTTCCTCTGATTGATTCTGCTGTCCTAGCTTTCACTGTGTTCTAGATTTTTAAAGATAAATCCATGAAAAACAGAAAAAAGATAGGCCACATGGACGTGTGTTTTGGCAGCTATTTATTCAACAATTGTATTGGAAACATGGGAATGAGGCTCTAAATTAAAACCAAATATCTCCAGGGGCCACTGGGGGGAAGGATCACCCTCATTGTTGGCGCTCTTTACTCAGTCTAGTCTGTACAGTACCCCCCCCCCCCCCCCATACACCCAGAGAGCACTGCATACCGTCACACACTGGAACTACGTGCGTCTACAGCGCAGTCTTGGGCGCAATGTGAGTGACAAATATTAAGTGAATTACTACTCCACCCACCTAAAAAAAAAGAAAAAAAAGAAAAAGGAATATTTACATAAAGGTTTCTCTGTCAGAAAGCGATGGCAGAAAGGACAGAAGCGTAGATATACACACATACCGTAACATTGAACAATCTTGGTTATTTTCCTCCAGACAGATATAAGCGCGGTGTTTTTTGGAAACTCTTCCGTCATTATATTTTTACATCTCAAGTGGTTATAGCAAAAAACTGTTACCCTGATGAAAGGAGGATGAAAAAGATATGAAGTAATCACAATAGAATGTTTTTTCATAAAACATTATGACAGTTCTAAACTGAAGGAGATGAGGTGTCGACAAACAGGAAGTGATGAACACTGGTTTAAGACAGCTATCCCCCCTCCCCCTCCTCCCCCTACACCCTTAAACGCCAGCCCCCTCTCCCAACCAAATCAAAATGTAAGCGATGAAAATATTCCTGAGATGCAAAATAAAACAAAGAAAGCAAATCTCCATGCCGGTTCCCGGCACGTAGCTGTGAGTAGGTACCATGTAGGGTTTCCAGGCCTTTCTACATGTGTCAGAGTCCGGCATGTGCTAAAGCGTGTTGAGACAGCCAAGTACGGTGGGGAGACGCTGAGAACATGCTCGCTCACGCTAACATCGGATGCACAGATGACTAAACGGTTCCTATATCCCGTGTGTCGGTTGCGTCTGGCAAAGGAAAGAAACCTCGTTTTTTTTAATGTTGTTGTTGGTTTTTAATGAGAGGGATGTGGATGGGTTCTTTTCTGTGGGGGTTTAGAGGTGGTCTGTAAAAGATGAAGAGTTTGTATGTGTGTGATGTGGCAGAGGCAGGAGGTTTAAAGCTTAGTTTTAACGGACAAAAAAAAAATTGTGGACCTAGATCAACAAAAAAACAGCAACAGTTATGATTCTATAAAAACAGAGTACCTTGGCGGGTGTATAGGCAGTTAAACACACAAAATAAACACACAAAACAACATGGCTATTGTATAAAAAAAAAACATTTGGAAAGTGTGGGTACAGGTTGGAGTTCATATCGAGCAAAATCGAATAAAAAGAACATCCATTTGAATCTTTTATTTAGAAAAACGAGTAAATGAGAGTGCATATTTTGTGTGTTTCTAACAGCACATTGTGGCAAATAAAAACACAACTGTTTTAAAAATGCAATTTAATAAATGCATCATCATAAAAGCTCTGAAATATGTGTAGTGTATCTCATAACCCATTTATTGATGAGGAATAGATTAAGTCCACGACAACGCCTGGATTTACTAACACTTAGTCTAATACTAATGTATTCTTGCTCGTGGAGGGATCCAGAACCAACAAAGAGCCTTGGCAAAATTAAATGTGGAAATGTGAATCTGGTGTTCTCGGATCAAAACTAATAGATACACGTTGTAATATTATATAGTTGGACCTAGGGTGGAATATAATTCATGTTCAACGTCTACTTTCAACTCAAAAAAAGGAGAAAGACATTCATCAAACGATTTCCAACTCGGAGTTCACTGAAACAGTTTGTTACACACATAAAGTAACCGATAACTAATCTAGATATTTTTTCAGTTTAAGAAGGAGTGGATTTTACATTACTCTATAAATGAAACACAATCATTTCTCTTATTTTCTTTCTCCTAGTAGATATGTTTCTGGTCTGAATACCATAGTGTTGTCAGTTATTATTTATTTTTTTTACAAGATTTATTTCAACTTATTCTATGAAATATGATAATTGATTAAATTCCCCAAAGCCCCACATATGTCAAACATAACTACTGTAGGCAAATCTTCAATGTGACTGCAATATACATCAGTATTTTTTTTTTTTAAGTAAACTGTACTTGGTCTTCTTCAATGGTATCCTTAACTGTGGGATGAACTTTCAAAGTCAGTGGAGGAAAATGTAATGATGATGTCTCTACTAAAATATGAAAGGAAATGACAAACAAAACACAAGGCCAGCCGAAATTACAGCTTGAGATTTCCAATTCAACGTGTACTTTTCTTTTTCCCTTACTCCTTTCAAATCAAAATCTTTGCACTTGTGGCACCAGAGATCCTGCCACACACACACATTTGGAGACTTCACTGTCTCAGGAGCCATAGTAGATACCATTTTAAACAACTTCATTTCAAATAAATTAAGGAAGAGAAATAACCCCAAAAAAAGCATGCCAATCTGTAGTACCAAAGTAAAGTTTACCACACATTATATACATGCCTGGTACTTGAACTCATCAAAGGGTTCCTTTTCATGATATGCAGATGCAGTAACAAATTAATAAAAATGAATTCCTGTTGTAAATAGATATAGTGGCTAATATACACATTGGAAGGGATTAGGGAATCCAAAATCTAACAGCATTTTTTCACTATTAATCACATTTTTTTTTAGCAGTCACAATATACAACTTGGAGCTCAGATACCATCAAACCAAACAGAAAAGGGTGAAATAAAAAAGTATAGACAAATAAAATAAAACACACACTTGCAAAGTAAGACGTGTTCATCCAAACTCAGAGAGAGAGAGAGAGAGAGAGAGAGAGAGAGAGAGAGAGAGAGAGAGAGAGAGAGAGAGAGAGAGAGAGAGAGAGAGAGAGAGAGAGAGAGAGAGAGAGAGAGAGAGAGATTCTGGTCAAAAGCCATTCTGTTTGGACATTCTAGTAATTGGCAAGGGAACGCCCCCTCCGAACCAATTTTGTGCTTTTGTGTTTGTCTTCATGTATTTAGGATTGGGGCAGAACAGGGTCTGGATCGGACCAACATCAAACACATTTGGACCTGTGAAGTAAGCGGTGAAATGAGCCATGATACAATGTGTCCCTTGTAGTAGTTCAGCCTGGTTAGCATGAAAGCATCTGGTAATGGGGGAACTGAGTATCTGCCGACGACAGCCATCACAAAACGAGCATAGAAAAGTCATTTTTTCGTTTTTTTTTATATCATAGAGTTGCTGTAAACTACTCTGTAAAGAGCAGGCTGTACTTCAAGCGGGGGCAAAGAGCCAAGTAGGTGAAAATATCAGAGATTTAGAGTACAGGCTGATGCAGCGATGAATCTGCCATGAGACAGTTTGAATGAATGATATGTTGGCTCAACACGGTGGTCAGCTGCAGGTACAGTTCATTCATGTCATCATATAGACTCCAATAGACGGGCTAAAGTGAAGGGGGCGAGAGTGGGAGGAGGTATGGAGTCCAAACAAAGATGGTTGGTTGGTTGGTTGAAACCCCCGGAGCCATATATGATGTGAATCACGAAGAAGCAGAGAGATGCCGTGAGACATACGATGCGGTGGGCTTCAGCTAAAATCACAGCGAGAGCTGAGCGAAATATACAGGCTAAGCTACATAAAAACAGCAGATTTTTGCGAATGTTGTTCCTTTTATATCTGTGATTGATTGTGTGTGTCCGACGCAGTGTAAGACCTAGCATCTCTTACGTATATTTTTGGTGTGACTTAATCTCGGCTTCTCTAAAACAGTTACTATACTAACCTTTACCTGATGAACTAGACAGAAAAAAAGTCAAAAGTAAACACACACACACACACACACACACACACACACACACACACACACACACACACACACACACACACACACACACACACACACACACACACACACACCGGACCAACCCTGCTACAGTGTTACAGAAATCCCTCTGCTTATCTTACAAGTGTTTTTTTTCTTTCTTTTTAATTACAAGTCTGTTTGGAGGAGGAGTAGGAGAAGGAGGAGAAAAGGTTGAGGGTAATCTCAGCATACCATAATCAGGGTTGATAAGACATCAATAAGGCAGAAAGAGCGCAGGCTTTCATTCAAAGAGAAAACTTTGAAAACGAAATGCATAACTGAGAGCAGTGAGCCTTAGCAATGGGATATCAGCCAGGGAGTCGACAACGTAGAGATTGTTTTCTTTACCAACGTGTTGACAGAGGACACATGAAGGCATCGATCAGGGCTGGAGCTGCGCGTGCACATGTGTATGTTTTTGTGTGTGTGTGTGTGTGTGTGTGTGTGTGTGTGTGTGTGTGTGTGTGTGTGTGTGTGTGTGTGTGTGTGTGTGTGTGGGCATGCGTGTACAGTAGTAGGCACCGTGAAGTGTACATGTGATGAGATATGTATCTGAAGCCAAGTGCGATAGGAGATCTAGGAACCAGAGAGGGAGGGAAGGAGAGAGGGAGGGAGGGAGGAGGACAGGGTCGCAGTACGTGTTGTGTTGGCACTCAAGTGTTGAAGATTATCGCGTCGAAGTGGACCAAAAAAAGAACCAAAACAACCAAAAAAAGGAAGATATCCAACCTGTGAAAATCACAAAACTAAACAAAGCGAACAAACAAAAACCCAGACGGTGTGCGGTGAAATGGGAGCCATGGTGCAGAAAGGCAGTAACAGTACAACAGCGTGACTGGCCCTGTCCTGTGGCCCCCGGGACCCCCCCCCCCCCCTCCCGGGAGCCTGGCGGGCCACAGCCGGGGGGTCCAAAGCTGAGACAACACAGAGGAGGAGGAGTAGCAGAGAGGGGGGGGGGGGCAGAAGGAGGAGGAGAGAGCAGAGACGGAGGTCAAAAGAAGGGGGGGCAGTGGGGGGCGAGGGGTGGGGGGGGGGGGGGAGAGGGGGAGCGGAGCGGCTCCCCCTGCAGTCTAAATGAAGTACTCCTTCTTCTCCTCTGTGTGCGCGTGGTTTCCCTCGGCGTTGATGATGGCCGTGTCTGCGTCTGGCGCGTCGTCCGCCCCCTTGGCCTCGTTGGTCAGGTACGTTCCTGTGATGGCCAATGAGCACGCGGCGGGTTCAGTGAGTGAACAAGTGAAGCGACTCTCTCTCTGTCTGTCTATCTCTCTGTCTACTTCTTTATCTATATATCTAGGCATCTAAATAGTAATCGATCTATCTACAGAACAAAACAGTAAATGACAATATATTTGTTTCTAGAAGAAGACAACAAAACTATGGTATTTGTGTAAAAATGAGTATGGATGTATTTAAGATTCAATGAAACAGTGGAGGAGCTGTGAGTTACCTTTATGTCTGGCCAGGTATCTTCCCAGAACAATAATCAAACACAATGTGACAAACACCACCACGGCCACAACGCCTCCGATCAGGGCGTGGTCAGTACCGTGCTGCCCCAGTGCATTGGGATCTGAGAAGAGAGAGAGACAGAGAGCGAGACAGAGAGAAACAGACAGAGAAGAGAGCGAGGGAGAGATAGAGTGAGATAGAGAGGGCAGAGAGAGCGAGAGAAATAGACAGAGAGAGAGAGAGAGAGAGAGAGAGAAAGAGAGCGAGAAAGAGAAGGCGAAAGAGAGAGACAGAGAAAGAGAGAGGGAGAGCGACAGGGCAAGAGATAATTAATTCACAAGGCAAAACAAATGATAAGCGAGGTGGAAAAGAGGCAGATAAGAGAGAAAAGAGACAGGCAGACGAAGAGAGGAGAATGACAAGTACCAGTATGCACTAAATAAAACAGCACAAAAGATCAATCTTTGTGATCATTGTGTTTGACAGGAAAACGGTTTTCGTCTGTGAGGCCGGAGGTAATGCTTTGCCTCATTGTTTCAAGTTTGATCTAACTCTATCTAAACTATCAAGCCTGTGAAACCAATTGTTTTATTGTTTTGTTTTACTAGCCGGTAGAGCCCCCTGAGAGATGTTGAGGTTTGGATGACATTTTGCCTGGGGAAGCAGAGGGGGCAGAGCCAGCTGGCCTCTTAGTTGATAGATGACCTGGTGTGACCCCCCTTCCTGAGCCACCTGCAGACTGTTTTGTTCCTCCGCTTGGAGAAACAGAGGGGAGGGGTTCGCAGTGAAAGATGCTAATTGAACAGTAGGTAATATTTATATCAGTCCATGACGACTGGGAACGTTTTATATGCTCTGCCATATAAAACACTGACTGACGGGTGTGTTTGTCCCTGGTGTTTATATAGAGGTGACGCTTCTGCATTTGTGCATCTTTTTTCAAAGAAAGCTCATTTGCATCATTGCCTTTCTGTATATGGCCTTTTCCAACTGCCATTCTTTTTCTGACCACGGCCATAGTCCATGATATGATGAAACATCAGGGTGTTGCAAATCCATTATTATTTTTCTGTGTTCAAAACCGTTTGATACAGAGGCTAAATTATTTAGGCCTGGCTGATGTGGATGCATTTTTATGCTCCTATGACATATTATCTTTTAAAAAGTGCACAGACATTCTTCCAAAAGTTGATATGATATCATAGTGTAGCAGAGCCAGCTCCAATTTCAATATTCATAGGACTGTCGTTGTTGCTAGGCCTTGTACATTGGACGTCTTTAATAAATGAGCTCTGTGCCTTTTTCAGCCAAAGAATCAACATAAATTGGTAAGAAAATGCAGCTCCTAATCGTCCAGTGAAACATACTCACCCTGTTATTGCAATTAAATTAGCAAGCCTAAGGAAAATAAACTGCCCTTATAATGCGATTTACAGTATTTGCTGACCGTGTTGTTCATTTTTAATCAAAAATATTACCACATAACATTTAGGTTTAGACCGACATTTAGTTTTGGCTATTGTAAGTCAAGCTAAATGCTAACACAATACAAATGGGCAAATATATGCATAATGATGTTGTTATTCGGTTTCGAAAAAACAAAGGGAGAACGTTTTTTGTTTCGAGCAGCTGTAGGAACCCAAGAGTTAGTGTAATTAATAATATAACGAGTTACCATGCTTTCAAATGGAGGCAATCACAGATGAGAAAAATATCACATTTTGAAAGTAATTTCCACATCGCTGTCCACCAGTATCATAAACCTGTTGGCATGCAAGAAACTGCACTTCTGCCAGCCAGAGAATGAGCTATAGTATGGTGTATATGGAGTTTACATTAAACAGAAATGTTGAAATAGGCATCCACATAACTGCAGTTCAGAGCATAGAAGACTCTCGAAGAAGCGTAACTTCCACTGAAACCTCAAAGTCACTTGGTCTTTAGACTTTGAGGCATGTTTTTTCCGTCTCACCAATACAAAGAGATCTGCGAGGGCTATGTTAAATGCATGAATTTCAAATATGATTTGATTAAGTATGGTCACCATAATGTATCTTGCCGTTTGTCAAAAAAGACCAGCTGTCACCTCATATCATTGGAGAGCCTGGCAGATCTTCCTTTGACCTTCCTAAAGCAATCAGAAAAAACTGTGGGAGTCCAGATTTTAGATGAGGTCATGATCCACTGGCTTTTGCTGCTTAGATTTATCAAAATAAACAGGGAGCAATATGGATCAATAGAGAAGCTCAGGGAGATAACAGCTGGAATTCCAAGTGTGCTAAAATTCACGGGAGAATTCTTGGACAATTTCAATTCCAGACGCAAAGATCAGAGTCAACTCAGTTCACATACCAGACTTTTCTTTTAAAGCCAGCATTTAGCACAAGTTTCACACTTTGCCTATTTGGTTCTGACAAAACTTGAACTCCAAACAAAGAAAATCCCAACAGTGTTGGAATTGACCTAACTCAAATCAGACTTCACCTTTAAGCTCAGGAATTTCCTCACCTGCTGTCTTGAAGAGAGGCCGGATTAATGCATTTTGTTCTGAGTATTGATTGCAGAGGGGGTGTGAGGAAGAACAGAAAACAGAGAGGAATAGCCTCTGTGTAGATGTCTTGCTCAATCATTTTGTAATGCAGAACTTTTGGGGATTTGGGATGCTTCGAAGGGCCCACGGCTAGGATAAGACTATTCCCCCAGGGTGTACCATGAGAGGAGAGTGCACACACACACACACACACACACACACACACACACACACACACACACACACACACACACACACACACACACACACACACACACACACACACACACACACACACACACACACTCTCACTCTCACGATGATTACGATTATTATGTCCCCTGGCATATGAGTATGTGTTTGGTTGTGTTGGTTTGGGTGTGTGTGTGTGTGTGTGTGTGTGTGTGTTTGTGTGTGAAAGATAGACTGAGAGAGAGAGAGAGAGAAAGAGAGAGAGAGAGAGAGAGAGAGAGAGAGAGAGAGAGAGAGAGAGAGAGAGAGAGAGAGAGAGAGAGAGAGAGAGAGATAGAGAGAGAGAGAGAGAGAGAGAGAGAGAGAGAGAGAGGGAGGGAGGGAGGGAGCGAGAGAGAGAGAGAGAGGGAGTGAGAGCATGGTTATTTAATGCAAGGTCAAAGTAGATTAATTTGATTCAGAAAACTAATTACTGCTGCTAATCATTTAGCAACAACTACCCGTGGACCAGGATAGACTATCTTAAATATTCATCCCCTCCCCTCCCCCCCTGGAAGAGGATAGTGTGGTCAGTGGGGACGCAGCAGTTTAGAACAAACAAGTCAAACTGGTTGTACTTAAACAATATCACAGGAGAGAGTTTTGTTATACTGAATATCAGCCCGGCTGTGATCCAGTCGTTGGTACAAGTCTGCAGGCCACAGCTGGCTGATATTCAGTATAACAGCACAACCTTCATTTTGATATTACTTTCGTACACAAGCTCTGTAAGTGTAATTTAGCAGTTACCAGTAATAAGCGAAAACAGATTATAGTTTGCTTGTTTAATAATTATATTGGCTCCGCCAACACAAATAGTTCCGCAAGTGCAATAGGAACCTTGCTAAGCATCTTGCTTGGCAAGATCTAGCCTACAGGTCTACAAGTTACTGTTGGCCTTTGTATAATGTACAGTTATCAGTATGTTTCCATTTATTTTGCAACAAGTGCAATAGGAGTCTTTTGACAGTCACTAAGGCGGGCTGTGTTATTCAGAACAGCTTCTGATCGCTCATGTAATTAACAGATATAAGAAACACCTGTATAGTGGGGTAATACACTTATAGTTCAAAGTCCCAGTGCTGTTAAACTCTATATCAGCGCTCATTGAATGCTCCTTGTCCAATCAAATTACTCTAATCAAATTACTCAAATGAATAAAAAAATCCATACTGTTATTATAGGATATTCATATTCTTTACTACCGAGTAATTTAGCAGACAATTTATCCAAAGCAACTCACAGTCAATTCATCAGGCAGCGGATATACAAATGCCTACAGGTAGGAGGTCTTCTTTCAGGCATTGAACCAAGTATCTCTTAATTGGGAGTTAAACCCTATATCCTGTCCACTAAGATATATATTTTCAAACCTGAAAATGAAGAAGACCAATGGTGTGAGATTACTGGTTCAATCATGTCCTCTACCTATCGTTTGCGTGTACGGTTGTATCGGTAATTACAAAGCGATTGGTGTGTGGAAGTAAAAATAATGTGGGTTTGCCTTTTGAACACTTGATCGATGTTACAATGTTTTAACTGTGATCAATGACACACACCGTCCACTGGATGTATTCAATTATCATTTTGTCATTTCCGATTTTGCTCTCCAAGCTTTTAAACATGACAACTGACCATTGAGCTGGTCTAGTTTGAAGAGCAGGAAAAAGTTTCTGTTATGTTTTAATTGATCCTACTTTCATCAAAGGCTGAGGGTACTCAACTTCTTTATGCAGTAATATGAGATTTTTACAAATAAGACAGGATGTAAGGGAGGGAGAAAACGTAGGATGGACATTTATCGATTCTTCAGGATCTGATTAAACCTGGTGACCTGATGTAATAGGGTGCCTCTCGCAGGGGATAAGACAAGACAGGGTTAAAAGCCTTTTTCGGTTTCATGAAGTGTTGAATGTGATGAGGTTGCATGTTGCCCATAGCATTTAGCTTGCACTTCCCATCCTACCCCAGAGACGCTATGAGCAGACCTTCCTGATGGTTTAAACACACTGAATTAGCAATAAAACAACCTCCACAGCGCATGAGGAATGCATCTCTAATCCTTGCCTTCACCCCCACCATTTACAACCCACCGATCAATAGGAATGGGATTCAGCAGTCAGCACTCCTTTTTCTTAGAATCTACTTAGCTTGTCTCGGCATTGATGCAACTTTAATGCAGTTTGAGTGCGGCTTTAAGGCAGTGCACGCCATTGACGATAATAACAACACATGTGGGATAGAAACGGGCCGTTTCCATTCAAAAGTTAGCCGCGCAACACTGATGTTTGAGATTCTCAAGCACTAACATGCACTTTGTCGTTTGGTATAGGGTCGTGCTAATCAACAGACTTTGTTGTGAACCACGGGAATTTAGCTTCCTTATGATTTCGTATTGGAAGGTAATCAGTAGATGAAATATACAATATTTGATGCACAATGTGACATTCCATCAAGAATCTGAATCATACTTATTTAATGAACAAATAAATAAATAAAAACATAAAGGCGTGGAACTTAGCATGCTTAATTACTGCCATTACTTTACCACTGGAAAGTGTAACATTGGGGGCTTTAAAGATAGAGAAGACCCTGGGAGAAGCTCTACGCAGGATCAACTACCTGCCGACTTTACAGAAAGTTCTATGCATCCCAGAATAAAAGGCAAATTGTGTGTGGGCCGTTGATTGTGAATTGCAGAATAACTTGTTGATACATACACAATTTTTTTGATCAAAAGCTCTCTGCTGAAGGGTTAAGCAGGTTACTATGGTAACATCCGGCCCCCCCGACGGTGAAACCGCAGAGCAACTTTGCGCGAGGCTATGAAAATCCCACATTAAGCTCATTGAGCTCCCCTGTGTCGTCTCCTCCCCGATACAGTACTCAAAGCGGTTGGTCTTTTGATAGAAGCCGTTCTCTCCTTTATTTCCCTCAGGATGAAACTAATGAAGCCGAGGAAAAACGAAACATCCTTCTCAAGACGATTCCGTCTTTTTAGTTGTCTTCCTCCGCAGACAGAGACACTTGACTCGAACAATGTCCCACCCTCATGTCTGGAGGGGTGTCAGTCGGGGAGCAACCAGAGGGCCCCACGGCGACACTGGTGGTGAAGAGACGTGGAGTTGTCAAATCTTTCGCCAAAACCGCCACAAATAACACTGCTGTTATTTGTTTCTACTTTGCCGCTTCACAAGGTCACGGCTTCTTTGCGTGGGTTTTGGGCGATGAGCTCGGCGGGGTTTTGGGGAGCTCAGCGGAGGGGGGAAGGGGGGTCAGAGCGTAGGGGACGGAGGGGGGCTGCTGGCTCCTCTCGTGACATGGAGCCCTTGATACATGGAGAAGGGTCATCACAGACATTAACACCGACGGGGCAGCAGGGGGGGCGACGGCTGGGGGCTGCAAGGTGCCAGAGCTTCATTTACATAATGCATCACGAGGGATGCATCAGTATGGATACTCAGTGACCCTGTGTGTGTGAGTGTGAGTGAGTGTGTGTGTGTGTGTGTGTGGTGTGTGTGTGTGTGTGTGTGTGTGTGTGTGTGTGTGTGTGTGTGTGTGTGTGTGTGTGTGTGTGTGTGTGTGTGTGTGTGTGTGTTTGTTTGTTTGCAAGTGTGTTCCCACTTGCCCTGGTTTGTAGGTCAATACAAGATCTTGTCAAATCTACAGAAGTAGACAATTTGTATTTCTTTTCTTCACAAGATAATCGGTCATTAGGCTATATTTACTTGGAAAAGAAAACACAATCTTAATTATCCTATTTTTGGATGATGTGCAACCAAAAAGATGCGTTTGACACTATCAAAAAAGCCTATTTGTTGCTGGTTGATTTAACTATATTCCTGACAGGAACATAAGGGTGTTAAATAGAGGATATGGTTATTGTTATATTGTTAAGGCCATATCAATAAAATGCTGAAAAATCCCAGGTCAGTCTCATTTGAATATGTATCCCTGCTCTATTGCCCTGCTGGCCCAGGCACTGTGGTTGTCATGGCAGCTAATGAGACTCGTTGAGATCAAAGGCAATAAGGACAAGCTCTTGACTCTCAAAGAGCACTTAAATCAGGAGGATCAATTAAGAGGGAGGCGCTGCACCAAGGGCTTTTATAGCTGCCAAATGCCCAATTACAACAGCTGACTGATCAGAAAATAAAAGGGGAGGAATAAATACATTTCACTCTGTTTTTCTAATGGCACATATACATATTTATCAAACTAAAACAAGTAATGGTAATAATTAGTATTTCTGAATTGTTTATCTTTGTTATGTTTTGCTATGAGTACTGATTATTGTAATTTGGGTCTTGAAATCACAGTTTTCTTTGTTGTTTTACTACCAGGCACATTGTTCACATCACAGGTTTTAAGCGGCTAGGCTGTCTTTAAACTCCCTGGAACCCAAGCCGCTGTTGTCATGTACTACGTTCACCGATATAAATGTACATCAAACAATGGATTTCTGTTTAATGGGTAAAAATAACTGTCAAAATATAGATGAATAAAATTCAAATTTGAAGCAAATTATTTGTTAGATCATACAATCATACAAAAAGGCATCTGCCACATGCAGATCAGGAATTGTTCCTGTTAAGCCCTTGTATCTATTCTACTTTTACACCAGGGCCTCTTTGGTGTAATCGTTTTTTTTATCAACTTATTATTAATTCATCATTGAGAGACTGCGAGTTGCAGCCCAGACTGCAAGCTGTTAGACCGCATACTGTTTGGTTAACTGTACGCATTACGGTGCAATGGACTGGCCTCCTTATTAAAGGTAAGCAGATAAGAAGATGGATTACATCTGACAATTAACAATTATTAAGCTAGAGCATGGCTTCATTCTATAACTCAGCATTTTACCCTTATATTGAGTTAGTCCATCTTCATTAGATGGACTAAATTCATCCAGTGGGAAATGAAGGAAATGATCTTATTACTGCGACAAAATGGCAGGTAATTGTTGCTCTTAGTTAAATCAAAATGACGCACGGTTTTGAGATGTAACAGTAAAAAAAACATATTAGCTGCCGGTAAGCCTTGCTTGTCTATTTGCATAATGCTAACAATGCCTCTAGATTGGCCATAGTTATGACAGAAGGGACAGCTATATGCAAGATCAGAGAGGGAGAGAGGAGCGGGAGACTTCATGGAACCCAACCGGAATATTTGCAAAATAAAACATCTACAACAAGATCTGAAATAAACACGGTTTTCAGATGCTGGCTCTCTGATGGGGAGATGTTGAGTAATCAGAGAACATATACACACAGAAGTGTTCAAGCACGAGGACGTGTTCGTGGCTTGTAGCTAGGTGAAGGGCTGGTAGAGGAATCTAGCACACAAGGTTTCTCAGGCACAAACAGAGACGATCCAGCCTACCCATACGCCAGCTCCAGGAGAGCTTTAAAGACCCATTGGAAGGAAGAACCAAAGAGTATGTTCCGGTTCTGAACCGTGAGGAAACGCAGCGTAACCTCGGAGGTGAGAAAAATCGGAGGGAACGAGAAAAAACAACCGGAAAAAAATATATAAAGCTTTGAGCAAACCCGCAGAGGAAGCACAGAGTGGGAGTCTGAAGGTAATAGAGAGGAAGATGAAGGCACAGAGGAAGCGAGAGGTGGAGGCTGGGAGGGCGGTCTTTTTTGCTGGAGGGGGAGACAACCTGGAAAGCGGAGAAGGCAGTGGTAGGTGGATGAGAGACCAGGGGAGAGAGCGGGGCCCACTGGTTCATCTGTGGGACGAGAGTCGTTCTGTTCTGAAGAAGCAGGCAGGAGATGGTGGAAGTGATAATGGAACCAGAGAAGGCTGGTTGGGTAGCGGTCGGGGGGGGACGGGGGGACGGGGGGACGGGGGGAGGGGGAGGGGGGGGAACAGAGGAAGAGAAAAGAAAAAATAGAGCCCAGGAAGAGACAGAGAGAATGACTGGGTACGTGTGTCTCTGGAGAGAGAGTGCGCTGTATGCATTTGGTAATGCAGCGGCAGGATAAAAGGTGTGGATTATGTTCTCTGGTCTCTGTTACATAAAGGCAGGAGCAGTCTCTCGGCAAAGCCAATTTTGTGATCCGCGCACCCATGTGGCTCGAGCTCCTCATAAAACACAAGGCCTGTCGAAGCTATCCTGGAACAACTTAAGACGCGTTGCGCTCACTCCCTGTGCACAACAGATCAGGGAATTAATTACCCAGCATACATTTGTTTAGTGTTTTTCACGGCCCTGGATTAGGGACGTCACCGGCGGCTGAAATATAACAAGAGTGTGGAGCAGAAAGCGCACCACACACACACCCGCGAGGAGGGGTGGAATATAGATCTCCCCACACACACCTCGAGTCAGCTCTCTCTTTCTCTCTGTGGCGTTCCAGGGAGCGAAAGAGGAGGCACAGAGAAGGAGGGAGACGAGGGAGGGGAGGGGGGTGGAGGGGGGATGGGGAAACTGGGGGGGGGGGGGGGGGGGGGAGATGGGGGAGGGGAGGGGGGAGGAGGAGGGATGGGGGAACTGGGGGGGTGGGAGGAGGGGGGGGGGGGGGGAAGGGGAGGAGGGAGGAGGGGAGGAGAAGGGAGCAGGGAGGGCAAAGGGTCGGGGAAGGATGAAATGCAAAGAAAGAAAGTGACGCGGAAGGGGAGGGAGAAAGGAGGAGGAGGCAGTTGAGAGGACAGGAGGTGGAGAGGAGGCGCCTGAGAGGAAGAGGAGGTGAGAGAGGGAAGGATGTAGAGGAGGATAGGCAGGAGGGAACAGGTGGGTAGGAAGGGAGGTAGGGTGGCTGGAGGGGGGGGCGCTACTGTACCTGTGTCAGTGACCGTGGGGTCTGAAGCGTGGGGTCGGAGGGCACTGGAGACTGGAGGAGTGGGTGGGGGGGGTGAGGTGGTGGGTGGAGGCGGGGTGGTGGGGGCGTCTGGTGGAGGGGATAACACACGCACACACACGCACACACATGCATGCGTACGACAAAACGATACACAAAGCCACGGTCACGCACACATAACAGACACATATAACAGACACGGATCAAACAATGGTACAAACAATACAAGGGCAAAGAGCAGGGAGCTGGTGAAGCAATATGGTAATAAGCAACATAAATCAAAAATAATATGATGAGAAAAAATGTAAAGCACAGTGATGTCATTCTCTGACCCTAACCCTCATTGGTTCATACTGATTGCTGTTCGTTTAGCTAAATTAAATAGTGGCTTTTTATGTGCATCACTGTCTCATAATACCCAGTGATTTACTGTGCGCTTGTGATCTCAGAATGACCTTTCCTTGGCTTCCTTCGGGTATTCAACGGATCTGTTTTGCCCATGGTCAAAACCACTCCTTTCTGTGAGGTCTAAGGACATCAGCATGGTCATGGTTGGTTTCTTTGCGATGGAGATACACGCCCAAACTGCATAGATGGACTATGTGTGATAAAATCACGTTGACACAGTAAAGGGGACAACAATCTACAAGAGGGAAATCAAAAAACAGAAAAACCTTCAACTTCAAAAACGTAGCACATTCCTTTTTTATGTTGGACTGAATCATGACGCACAACCTATTTTATTTGTATTAGTTGTATAGTATTACAACTATTACAACTTTTGGAAACTAACACATTTTAGTTGTGAGTCAACCATTTCATCACACTTTGTCGGGATTCATTAATTGGACACAAAACATCTTCTTGTTTGGAACAGACGGTATAACCAGGCTTGATCCTCGGGAAGCGTGCTGGGGATGGCGTGCTCGGGGAACACAACAGTGAGACTGGAACAAAGGTAATGAGGGGGCGGCAGCGTCGCCGGCTCCGTCTCCGCCACGCCCGCCCCGGTTGTTTACGGCCGGACACAACCTCCGCTAATTGGCTCGCCGTAGCTCAGAGCTCCGTGCCGAGGCGTCCTGAGTATGGGGGTGACATTTGAATTCCCTTTACCGGAGACGTGGCCCCGTCTGGGGGATGGAGGGATTGGGCGAGGAGTGGGAAACAGCTGAAGATGGCATTTTGCATGAATTACGGCAGTGATTGAAAAAGGCTAAAAGCAGTGCTTTCCACCGACGGAGGCTAGGAAGTGCCTGGATGCCATTTAAGGAGAGGTGCTAATGAATTTGGATGAAATAGTTTGACCCGCCCAGTACCCAATTACCTGGTTTTTTTAGAGCGTGAGAGAAAGCGTTGAGGATATAGAGTTGCCGCCGTTAAGTTAAGGGGATTGCTTTATCTTGTTCTTATGCTGGATTGGCATTTGAAGACCGACAAGGAGAAGAGCAAGTCTGGGCACATACACACGCGTGTGCGGACGAACACGCACGCACTCACTCACTCACTCACTCACTCACTCACTCACTCACTCACTCACTCACTCACTCACTCACTCACTCACGCACGCACGCACGGACGCACTCACTCACTCACTCACTCACTCACTCACTCACTCACTCACTCACTCACTCACTCACTCACTCACTCACTCACTCACTCACTCACTCACTCACGCACGCACGCACGCACGGACGCACTCACTCACTCACTCACTCACTCACTCACTCACTCACTCACTCACTCACTCACTCACTCACTCACTCACTCACTCACTCACTCACTCACTCACTCACTCACTCACTCACTCACTCACTCACAGCCACGCCCACACACAAACACACCCAAACCATAGTACTTAAATATTAAACTGTTAGTGATATTTAACTTGATATGATGCATTAAGTTCTCACTGACTGCAAGGTTCTTGAATAGTGAATACATCATAATAATAAAACTATAACTCCTGGCTTATGGGGGATGTGAGAAGTTAAAGACATGTCAAAATGAATCCTGGGTAGCACTTAAAGTAGTCTATTGGTGACAATTGATGAACAGAATGCCTGAAGCTCCCTTATGGACTCCTACTGGATTCTTGGAGGTAATGAAGGATGGAAAACAGTGGAGAGTTGCGAAGATGGACACTTATTAAGGGATGCTATACAGTTCAGCTATGCTATTCATGATTTAAATTTGATTTACGAATCAAAATGTTTACATGCTTTGCTTGTTCTGCAATATATTTTTGCCAGGGTTTACATTCATTTCACAGCGAGTCTTCTGTCTATAGCTATAAACCTTTTTTTCTGACCCACATCTGTCATTGCCGCAATACACAGTAGACTAAAACTCAATCCACAATTGTGTAGATGTGCAGGGACTGAATAGGCTGGTGCTATCTAAACGCCATATGTCCAGATTAAAATCAGCCATTCAATGCCTGGGTAACTGGGACACAATCTATGTTTAAAAATGTAGCTGGAGAAAAAAGATAAATTGGGCCTCTCCTGGGCTTTATATGACATTTAGACTCTTGCAGCACTTAGTATATCTCCACCAGTGTTGATACAGCTTCAGGAATCTTGATAAAACCAAAAGCCTATTTCTTTCATATTATCCAGCCCATTATTTTGAAAAGATTATTTGAAAAAGCTATCATTCTGATGCAATACCTACCAGAACATAAATAAACCTTGAATGAGTCTCTTTATTTCGGGCCTTTCACGGAACTATTCTATGTAAAAGTGAATCAGATGAGAACAAACTTAAAGACCTGGTGACGTAAACCAATATAAAGAGATTCGTGACCGTCTTCCTGTAGTTAACACCTGAATACAGATAACCGTCGGACCACCACACACCAGCACAGGGGGCATGAACCCAGGTATTCTGTCTGAAGAGCCTGCCTGCTTTAACCCCTGGGTTTCTGTGGTGGTCAATATCTCTTGTAGCCCCACAGCGATGTTGCAGCATGAGCAATGAGCTGCAGCAAACATGTCATTAACTATTGAGAGGATCAAGGTTGGATCCTTCACAGGCTCCACGTTCTGGGGTATGCTAACCTCCCCCCCCCCCCCCCGGGAGGGCAGAGAAAAACATATTTAAAATGGATGCACAACATTCGAGTGTATGACCTGAGAGTTATCCCTCTGCCTTCTCGAAGAAATAAGACAGATATGCATACAGTACATTACTGATGATTACTGATAAACCTGTGAGATTCCAGAGTGTGTACGTTGTGTATGCAAAGCATGTGTGTGTCTGTGTGTGTTAGTGACTTGTTTTGTCAGGCGGTTTAGCATTTGTTTTCCCTGGGGTCATGCATGCTAACAATGTTTGCATTCACAGTGTTGTAAGATATGGATGGGTCCACCGAAAAGCACATATTTTTATGCACGAATGTTTGTCGAAAGGCTTGTTGAAGATATAGTTGCGGGTGTATCATTCAAAGCAAACGTTAAGGTATAACCATCATAATCACCGTTCACCTCCAGTGCCTTACAACCCTTTTATAAACTGGAAAATATACTCTGGTTCACTTCCTTCTCCGTGATGCACATTTGCATGCATTGATTTAGAATATATGTTTGAAAAAATCTAGTAAGAAGTGAGGCTGGAAGCAACCAAAGCAGACAAACAATATCAGAGCGACTGGGAACGGAGAATCTCAGTTTCTAAACTGAAGCAGACAACAGATACAAGCTCAGGGGAGCTGCAGGAATCAAAGTGAGGGTCATGCTTAACGTTGGGTTCACTGTCACTTTGAGAGGCCTTCTGGTTGGTCGCGTCTTCCTGAGACCTTACCGTAGACGTAGAGCACGTATTCGTCCTTGCTGACCCCCAGGTGGTTCCTGGCCTCGCAGCGGTACGTGCCGTTGTCCGTCTTGTTCAGGGAGGAGATGGTGAGCTCCCGGCCCTCCACGAGAATCCTTTCCAAGTCCGGGAGCTCAGCGCCATCTTTGAACCACGTCACGGGGTCTGGCCTGGAGAGGGAGGGTGAAGGAGGGGGGGGGGGGTTGATGAGCATGACCAGGTACCCAAGCTGAGGGGGATAGGGTAGTGGCTAGACCGGGGTTGGACCCCCAGCCAAATTGTTCTGGGTACCTTTATCCCTGCTTTCTCGTGTGTTTCATATATGTTATGTTGGGGGGGTACTTACGAGGGGTTGCCTTTGGACATACACTCCAGCTTGAGGAACTGGGTCTCCTGAGGGATGCTGAGGGAGGAGATTATCTCCACATGAGGGGCGTCTGAGCAGAGGAGGAGCAAAGACAACTGTGGTCGGTACTTACGGTACTTGAATGTATTTGCAAGTGTAAATGTTCAACTTGGTGAGAGCAAGCTTTTGTGTGTTGTTCACGTGTGTGTGTGTGTGTGTGTGTGAGTGTGTGTGTGTGTGTGTGTGTGTGTGTGTGTGTGTGTGTGTGATTGTGTGTGTGTGTGCCTGTGTGTGTGCATGTGTTTTCATCTGTGAGTGATTGTGTGTGTGTGTATGGGCATCAACATTTGATCTGTACGTCTGTATCTGTGTATCTTTGAGAGCAAGCTGTTGTGTACATGTGTACATGTGTGTGTATGCTTGCGTCTGTGTGTGCGTGTGTTTGCATGCATAAATGCGCGCATGCATGCGTGTGTGTGTGTGTGTGTGTGCATTCATGCTTGTGTGCGTACGTGCACATGTGTGCGTGTGCGTGCATGCGTGTGTGTGTGCACATGTGTGTGTGTTTGTGTGCACGCGTGTGTGTTTGCATACATGCTTGTGTGTGTGTGAGTGTGTGCATGCATGCGTGCATGCCTGTGTGTTTATGTGTATATCTGTGTGTGTGTATGATTTTGTGTGTGTGTGTCTGCGTGCGTACATGCGTTCATGCGTGTGTGTACGTGTGTGTTTTCATGTGTATGATTCTGTGTGTGTGTGTGTGTGTGTGTGTGTGTGTGCGTGCGTGTGAGTGTGCTGGCTTACAGTGGACCTCCAGCACCTCGGTGGCCTGCTGGGGGGCGTGGGACAGGGCCACGTGGTCCACCTTGCAGGTGTACGCCACGCCGTCGTCGTCGCGGTTCACCTCCAGCTGCAGGGAGCTGCGCACCGTGAAGGTCTTCCCGCTGGCGTTCACCTCCTTAGCCCCTGAGGAGAGGAGGGGAGGAGGGGAGGGGAGGGGAGGAGAGGAGAGGAGGGGAGGAGGGGAGCGGGGGAGGAGGAGAGGGGAGGGGAGGAGAGGAGGGGAGGGGAGGGGAGGAGGGGAGCGGGGGAGGGGAGGAGAGGGGAGGGGAGGAGGAGAGGGGAGGGGAGGAGGGGAGGGGAGGGGAGGAGAGGAGGGGAGGAGGGGAGTGGGGGAGGGGGGAGGGGGGAGGAGGAGAGGAGAGGAGTGGAGGGGAAGAGAGTAGGGGGAGGAGAGGGGTGGAGGAGAGAAGGTGGTTAGTGGAGCAGAAGAGCCTGGCTTCCAGGGTGGTCCGCTCTCGGTGTGGTCAAAACAAAACACCTTCATGGTCCTATACACGCTCAGACCTTCCACTCACATCTCTTTATTAACTATACGATTAAACATACAGGAACTTAGTGCAGGGTGGGGAGGACCATTATTATAGTTTATTGTATGAATTGAGTCCAATAGATTTCCTCCAAAACTGTTGCTGAAAACGATCAGACTATTTTTCCTCAGAAATGTGATCTGTTTTGTTAATTTGTGTGAATAATATTTTAGAAGAAACAACAATTATTATTTTTTATAGATATTGACAAAATGCACAAAATACAGGGATTTGAGTATGGGTAAAGGATGCCAATGTTAGTTGGCCAACAAGACAGACAGGCACAAGATAACTCTCACGGGCCTTTGTGATATTTTCAAGTCTAACCTGATTCTCAATATTGTGAGCAGTGGGAAGCAGCTTTTATTAAAAAAAATATAAATGCTAAACTCCATGCCAGACAGATGGGTTCCAGGTGAAGTGAGGACTGTGAAGAGAGATGACTGGGTATGCTACTGCCGCTGCTCGGAATTAAATATGTGTTCAGGTTGTGTTAACTTTGTGGAGGAGGAGAGGGAAGGAGAAGAAGAGATGAGGAGAGAAGAGGAGACGGAAGAAGAGGAGAGAAGATGAGAGGAGGCAAAGGGGGGAGATGAGAGGAAAGGAGATGATGAGAGGGAAGGAGAGGATAAGAGGAGGGGAGGTTATGAGAGGACAGGAACAGAGCAGAGGAGAGGAAAGGTGAGGGGCTGATATGAGATCACCTGAGGGAAAGCCAGCCTTCATATGAATATAAATAACAATATGAATAATGTCATCAAAATAATATAACACGGGATAATAACTAGACTGCTTCCAAATCGCTGGATTCAAAACAAGATCTCTCAAATACACCAGTGAACAGCAGACGACTGCTTAGCCTGGTAAGAATGTCAGGCCATTGAACTGATTAAAGAAACGGCTTATCAGCGCATGAATAGGAAAGATTAGAAAGGACTTTAAAAAACTTGTCTGTCGGTCAATCACGATAAAACTCTGCCACAAAGTCGTACGAATCATCAGTCTATTGTTGCAGAACGGCTAAGGTAATTACAGGATGCCTGGGTAATTGTTTTCTGGTTCAGAGAGACGGGGGGGCTTTCAGTGGCGTTGACAGCGAAGGTGTGTGTGTGTGTGTGTGTGTGTGTGTGTGTGTGTGTGTGTGTGTGTGTGTGTGTGTGTGTGTGTGTGTGTGTGTGTGTGTGTGTGTGTGTGTGTGTGTGTGTCCGGTGTGTGTGTGAGAGTGTGTGTGTGTGCGTTGGACACTGCCGACTTCACTGAATTTATGGTGTGAGGTCCATTTGTATAAGCGCACTTTCTTTTGACACTCGCAGAGCCCTTGTTTGAAGGACGCCTACTGTATTTAGGAACTTTGCACAGCAGAATCATCATGTTCTTTGTTGGAGGAATGTTCCGAACTTTTACCACAATCAAATGTTCTGTATGTTCCTCCCACAAAGAACAGGATGATTTTCCTCCACACAGTAGTTGAGTGGTATGCAGGCTTGGTGTCCTTCATGACTTCATATCCATCTGTCTGTCTCTTTATATGTCTGTCTTTCTCGCTCTCTCTCTCTCTATACATATCAACCAGCCTATATATCCCTCTATCTGTGACTGTCTGTCTGTGTCTCTATCTATCTCCCTGAAGCCTTGTCTGTCGCTCTCTGTCTCTCTGTCTCTGTCTCTGTCTCTGTCTCTGTCTCTCTCTCTCTCTCTCTCTCTCTCTCTCTCTCTCTCTCTCTCTCTCTCTCTCTCTCTCTCTCTCTCTCTCTGTCTCTGTCTCTCTCTTTGAATTTCTGACCATCCTTCTGACTGTCTCTCTTTCCCTTCTGTCCATCTTCCTGTCTCTCTCTCTATCGCTCTGTATTTCTGTCCATCTTTCTGTCTCTCTCTCGATCGCTGTGTTTCTGTCCATCTATCTGTCTGTCTCTCTATCACTCTATATTTCTGTCCATCTTTCTCTCTGTCTCTCTATCGCTCTGTGTTTCTGTCCATCTTTCTGTCTACCTCTATCGCTCTGTGTTTCTTTCAATCTATCTGTCTGTCTCTCTATCGCTCTGTGTTTCTGTCAATCTATCTGTCTGTCTCTCTATCGCTCTTTGTTTGTCCATCTTGCCCTCTGTCTCTCTATCGATCTGTTTGTCTCTATCTCTCTGTGTTTCTGTCCATCTCTCTGTCTGTCTATCTATCGCTTTGTGTTACTCTCCACCCATCCATCCCTCTCCTCCCCGTATTCCTGTGTCAGTGATTTCTCCGGCTCTCCCGGTGAGACTGTTTGCAGATTAATGACGGACAGACCTGCAGTGCTGTCAACGGCCCAGCCGGTTGGGTTCCTGCTAAAAGCTTGGTTTGAGTTGAGAGGGAGCAGAGAGAGAGAGAGAGAGAGAGAGAGAGAGAGAGAGAGAGAGAGAGAGAGAGAGAGAGAGAGAGAGAGAGAGAGAGTCTGTACTTAGTATTCCCGAGCTCGGTCTCCCATCGGTCAATTTCAACAGAAATTTTTTTCCTCCGTAATAACCTCATTTTTGGGCCGGATTTGCAGTCGTGGCACACCCTGAAGCGGCGGCGCTACGCCGGCCTGCAGATGCTCATAGTTCGGGAAACATCAAGGGGGTTGTAGCTTCACGCCGGACGTGTTGCTTAGCTCAGTCTTATCTTAATGAAAGGAGACATTTTGTCTGATTCTTGATGAAAATTCGACAAAATGTCTCCTCGCATTAAGATAAGACCCTGATAAGGCAGTGATTATTCTAATGAAACAATTAGATCCTGCTTGTGTAAAGTAAGCTGCTGCAAATGGATATGCCTGTCAGTCATTTATTAAAAAGGTAAATGTGATTCTAATTGGTTCTTTTTATTTTTGTGTTGAGCAATATGAGACGAAAGGGAAGAGCGGGACGTGGCTTAATTGGCCGGTGAATAATCGTTCACCTCCTGAGTGAATCATAAATAGGAGGCGGACATTTTGGATGCTGTTAATGTCCACCTGTCAATCAAGATGACTCATCAATCAAAATGACTCACACGCACATACCCCCCCCCCCCCACACACACACACACACACACACACTAACCCACACACACATGCACATTTGCACCCGTACAAGCTACCCAAACACTCATTCGATTCCCATGCATTTATGTTGATGTTGAAAGTAAATTCGGCAATAAATTAACCACACACTTCAACGAGATTAAACATACAGTGATTATATTTTCTCTGAATTATATATGTGTATTTACTTGACAAACAACCATTGATTTTGTAAGAAGTACAGCCCAAGGGGCTAAATGAGCTCAGATTCAATCTTCCTCTGTTTGTTTAGAAGAACGTATCCCTAGGTCTTATAAAGTTGCCCGAGGTTGTGCTTTATAAGAATTGAGAGGCTCTGAATCTCTAGGAGTGTCATTAAGAAGCATCTTTTATTCATGCCTGCACTGTGACTTGCAGCAACCATCTTGGAATTAAATCTTTAATGGCCATTGATCCTCTCCATCCCCTGGGAACGGTGAAATAGTAACAGGTCCCAGTTCGAGTTTAGAAAGAATAAGAGGTACATGGCAGCACTGTCAAAATGACTGAAACCCAGACTTCAAATGAGCCAGAAACTTTCAATATGTCAATGATCTTTTCCTTAAGTCATGGAAATAATGAAAAGTTTAAACACCATGTTTTTTCTAAATTTCTTTTGGAATGCCCCCACAAAACTTATTTGTCAAGTAAAACTTAAGGAATCACCCTGACAACTCCTGCTCTTTAATAACTAATTGACCAAACAGGTATCCCAACACTATGAACAGATGCTGATAGCATATTCACCGGTCTTTTAGAATTTAAAAAACAGGAGTGAAACAGGAGCATATTGCACATGTATGCCATCGCAATGATACCCTAGCGATAGCATAGCACAACCCCAAAATAACAATAACCGCTCTTCGAAGAGCGAAATGTAGATACAGTCATAAAACAGTACCATAGTATACTGACCTGGTATGTTGTTTTCTTTTATAAAAATAGACGCATTAAAGTGACCCGGTATGTTAATGCCATGATAGTGTTGTGATAGCACAACTAACCAACAGTCTTAAACGACTTTGCAGACTGGAGGGACCTCAGCAGGCCGATCCGACTGAAGCTAACCTTGTAAAACACGCAGGCTACGTTTTCTGCACTGCGTCCTTGTCCTTGACTTACAGCGTTTTCGACAATAGAATAAGGGACATAAACCCTCTAGGGGGGTAACTCGGAATGAAATGAAATGAAATCCTCCTATTTTTTTTTTTTTCCTCAGGGTTTCTTATGGAACACGGGCACCCAGGGAAATGATACAGCAACATGCCTGCGCTTTGGTTCAGAGAGGATTATAAAGACGGGGCTGAAAGTCAACAACCCCACTCATGCCCAAAAAAAAAAGGCACATCCGCAGCTTGATTCCTTCCATATGCCTCGCCCGGTCACTGTGAGGCTGCTTCCTGCCTATCTGCTGTGCTCACAAGGGCCTGGTGCGTGTGATGCGCGGCAGTCTCCAGGACGCCGCGTGGAACGGAGACGGACAGATATCATAACTTGAGGGGACTCAAGGGTTTCTGGGAGCGGACGAAGAGACGGCCAAACAAGGATATTAGACGCTGCCTATCAGACACTCGGTTTCTCTTCAGCATACATACATATATATCTACGCACACACACACACACACACAGATACACACCTATACACACACCCATACACTCACACGTGCATGCACGCATTCACCCACACGCACACACACACACACACACACACACACACACACACAAACACACACACAGACACTCACACAGAGTCACGACCAGCCTGGTGTGAGGTCTGTTGGTTTCGTGTGAATGCTTGATGGACTACTGCAGTGGCTCTGTGCTGATAATGTAATCGGGTGTTCCCCTGATCCCACAGCAATATGTCACAATTGTGATTTATTCCCAGCATGCAAGAGCACAATCAGATGGATCGGCGCATATCCTGTACATCCTCAGCCTATCTGCGGGATCGGCTTCTGCAAACACTGTGGAGACCCTAACATGTTTGCCGCTCTTCACTTGGTTGTTTGTGAAGGACTGCAGGTTGTGTTTTAAATGCTGCAGATGTTAATGTTGGGGCAAATGTGAATAATCATAATAATAATGAGATATATTGAAGCAATATCACTTGAGAGGGCACGACCCCGAGTGTGATATTGCTTTTATGCAACAGTTCTACAAGCCGCATTTATTAGTTAACAGTAATAAGCGACAACAGATAATGATTGGTTTTTTTTGGATCATTTATTTGGCTCCGCCAACACAAATTGTTCCGCAACTGGACGGGTACTGGACTGCTGCCAAGCATCAAATAAAACATTCTCCTGCACTCTCGCTTGCTAAATTGTGTTGCTGCACACGTTTCCGTTCCGCAGAGAAGTAGCTTTGTGCCATGTAAATGTATCAGTATGTTTCCATTTATTGTTGTGAAATAAGAAGTCTGTTGACAGTCGCTGGTATGTGTGATTTCGATGAGTTAATAGCTTAAGATTGTTGTAATGTACACCTGTAAAGTGGAGTGATATATGAGTGTTTAAAAGTCCCAGTGCAACTCTATAAGCAATCATGTTATGCCACTTTTCCAATCAAATAAAATCAAATAACTAACTATAACTATTATATTAAATATCATAATACTAATAAAAGTAATGATAGTAACTATGCGTTAGAAAAATGTAAGGAGGAACCGGTGGCCTAGAACTGGAGAAACAGTTCTAATCGTATGTGGTGATTCACGGCCCCAAAAAAAGCACCCCAGAATAAAAAAAGAAAAATATAATTATATAACAGCTTAGGATGGCTAAAACTGTGGTGGGAATAGCGAGTATTGATTTGTGTTTATCTGCTTGTGTTGTCGTATCGTGACCTTGGAAGCAGGCGTTCGATGCCCGGCTGAACGGTGCGGGCTTAACCCGGGTTAGGCGGGCCACTTCAGCTGGGATTTGGTTCAGAGGATCTGGGTCTACTTGGCTCTGACGCACAGCGCATTGTTGCTGGAAACTGTAGAGGAGTCCAATAGTATCCGACAACGGCTCCCTAATCCGACGTTTGGCTCTAAAAGCTTTATCGACCCCGTTCACTCACAACCAAACGACGACACATTAAAACAAGACGAATAACCGTCTCCCTGGAGTGCGGTTGTTAAGTCTTTCCAACGTCTGTGTGCCATAATGTACACGGCGTTATGCGAGTAGACCGCTTCCACGGTCATTACCGTGTGTTGCCGTTTCTATTTGTGGGATGACAAATCAATGGAGAGCTCTCCAGACTGAGTCTCAGCACTACGGCGTGGAGAGGACGCAGATAACAGTAAGGATGAGCTTGCAAACCCCGCAGTATATACATTCAGACGTCTAACAAGTTCAGCCTTTACATTCCCTTTCTTGTAAGATGTTAGCAACTTTTTTTCTCCTTGCTCTGGTTGTTTCCAGACACTTTACCTCTCTTCCCTCCTCAATCTCTGTCGACATAATTGTCATCTCCATGGCTATATTCTAGCAGTTACTGCCGGGAACCAAAAGTGAGGCAGTTACAAAGTACTGTAAAGTAAGTTGGGAAAGCTGAGGTAAAGTAAGTAAGGTGGGGCAGGTTATGTAACCTAAGGTTAGCTTAGGTAGGGTGGGAATGTGAGGAACAGACCACAACAGGTTGATAAGCAGCCTTGGCTTCGCCTTTGCCACATAACCACCCCCATTGTTCATTATTTTCTGATAACAGTACAGCCCGGAGGGGTGTATTCAGCTTATATCTCAGTTACCAACAATAAAATCAGTGCACTCAACTATAATGTTATTGTTTTTTTATCAACTTAATCAGCTGAAATTTGAATTTTCCTCCAGCCTGCATATTTATTGTGCGTTCTCAAGGAAAAGTGTTTTTATTCTACCGTTGGTTTTCATGTGGATTGGTAGGATAATTATTAGGTGTCACGTATTGACCAATCAGCATCAGGTATTTAACAATGCCGTGGCATAATGTAGGGTTAGGTAGGGTATAGTAGGGTACGAAAGGTAAGCTGAGGTAGGACGATGATGATAAGGATAAGGTGGGATGGTTAGGGGGTCACACACACAAGTGGCAGGTAGAGGAAGGGAGTGGCCGGACTCACCCTTGATCTCCTTCTCATTCCTGAACCAACGCAGGTCAGCTGCAGGCTTGCTGCCCTGGGTGATGCAGGTCAGCGTGATCTTGTCTCCTTCTAGGGCCGGCTTTATGAAGCCGTCAATCTCTGGCTTCTCTGGCACCCCTAGAGGAGAGGAGGGAAATAACATGACGAGAGAGATGAGATGAGATATATATATATATATATATATATATATATATATATATATATATATATATATATATATATATATATATATATATATATATATATATATATAAATATACATACACATACATATTTACATACTAAGAAAATACATAAGTATTGTGTGTGTGTGTGTGTGTGTGTGTGTGTGTGTGTGTGTGTCTGTGTGTGTCTGTGTGTGTCTGTGTGCGTATGTGCGAGTGTACATTGGTGCATAAGTACAACCGTGCCCTATGGGAAAGCCACTGAACGGTGCATGAGATGTCCATCTTATAATGAGTATTTTAAACGTACAGTGTGTGTTACTGTTCACCCATTCAATAGAAATAACCAATCAGTGTGTCCATGTCCGTCCGGCTGAGAGGTCTATCGATCAGCAGCAACGACCTTGTCTTCCCCGAGCTCACCCTAAACAAGCCATCGCACGGACCCCTAAAGATCTTCTCTTTGCGATACACACACCAGTCCACCGGCACCTCGCGTATGTTAATCCTACCACTATCTACTGTATGCAAAAAAAGACAGATCACGTGAGCACACGCCTCAGATAAGGTACAGCAAGTGCAGACAGCCTACTGTTCCACCATAGATTGATAAAAACATGCTGTGGGTGGCGTATGGAGATATTTCAAAAACGAGACATTGGAATGACATGCGTAGTGCTGTAGGATGGGAGGTTCTGCTGCGTACGTGGGAGTCTATTAATCCATCACCCTGCGCATCACATCATCTCCGTCGGGCCGAGCCTGCCGTCGGGCGGCTGCGACACTCATTTTCATTTCCATACGTAGTCCCGGGAGAACAGTGAAGCGACAGCGGGAATATCTTCACCGTATGAGCCGGTAATCAATCTGTTTTCCCTGCCAAGGCGCTGCCTCTCGCCTCTCGCACCGGCTTGCCAGGACTGCGGAGCCAACAGTCCCAGGACACCGAGGGATTGAAGCTCTAACGCAATGACCCGCCTGGTGGATAGGACTCGGGCGTATGGTTTGATGGCAGGGCTGGTTAACCGTTTACAACGTCCGGTCCCGTGTGTTGAATCCCCTCGGTGAGTCCCTTGGCGGACAGAAAGGGATCGGACATGAATGGCTCTTTATTGCCCAAACTGCATTTACCTGCACGAGCGAACGTGTCGACGTATAGGGGGCGGCATGAGATTGTGAGATCGAATGCTTTACGCCGCCGGGACGTGGAACGGCATTGGCTGAACTCAAAGCCCTCAAACCTTAATCACGGGTTTTGCAGTGTAGTTTTTGTTTGAAAAGTCAGGGCTAGAATATGCTCTGTGTCGAATGTGGAAAATATGTTACTGGTGAAATGTTATGTTGTTTCACTAGCGGATGCCTGTGGAATATTAATCAGAAAAATATTCTCACTTCATTGAGCTCTTTCTATTGAGCTTCTATTCTAACACTCTCGTGTGTTTGTTGATGCAGACATTCGGCTAAGGGCGCCGCCGAGCCCAGTGCGTCCATTTACATCAGTGAAATAATCAGCACAATATAACAGGCCTGTTGACAGGGATGAGAAAATACTGTCTGCAGTTTAGCAATAAGCAGACAGGCACAACATCACTTGTGGGAGTCTAGGCAAACAAGTTGGGACACAATGAGCGGAACTTTTCCCGCCCCGTGGTTTGGGGCGTTTTGAAACCCAGTCAAAAGCTTCTGGGTTCGGAACCCCCAATGTCTTCACACTCCATACGCCAACCCACGGCATATTTTTATCAATCTATGGTGGAACAGGAGGCTGTCTGCACTTGCTGTACGCCTTAGCATCTGTGAGCATGGTACACCACCCCCCCGCCTGCGTTTAATGACGACTGATGATGATGAATAAACCCTGGATAAAAAGCCGGGGGGTTGGGAGTGTCCTTACCCAGCACGGTGAGGAAGGCCTTAGCAGTCCGCACGGGCATGGTGAACAGGGAGCACGTGTACATGCCCTCGTCAGCCAGCGTGACGTCACTCAGGCTGATGGTCAGCTCCGCAGTCGTGGCCTGGACCAGCTCGATCCGGTTGTCCCGTAGAGCTGCGAGAAAGAGAGAGAGAAAGAGAGAGAGAGAGCGAGAGAGCGAGAGAGAGCGAGAGAGAGAGAGAGAGAGAGAGAGAGAGAGAGAGAGAGAGAGAGAGAGAGAGAGAGAGAGAGAGAGAGAGAGAGAGAGAGAGAGAGAGAGAGAGAGAGAGAGAGAGAGAGAGAGAGAGAGAGAGAGAGAGAGAGAGAGAGAGAGAGAGAGAGAGAGAGAGAGAGAGAGAGAGAGAGGGTTATTTATTCTTATTGCAATTCATTCAATTTGAAGCGCCATCAAGAGGGATTACAATGGGAGGCTGTCTAAATCCAGATTAAAATTTAAGTATATTTTTGGCGGAATGTGGCATGTGGGATATTTGGAAATGACTGGAATGTAAATAAATAACAAACGAGCAAAATTTGATTAGGACTAATTGGCATGGGGCCGGATTAATTCAGCACAGGTAATCAATAATTACATAAAGAGAAATATTGTGCATTATAATACACAAACAGTTAGAAATCAGCGTTCTCTACCTCCCGTAAAAGCCTCCTCGTCAAAGATGTTTAAGACGGTTAACTTGAAAAATGACTGTAGGGCATTTGAAATCATCTGCCTAGACCTCCTATTCATTGTGTCTCTGCGACCTTGGTCCTGACAAGTGTTTCATTCAAGCCTTCCCTCTCCGTGCTGCGCCACCCATCAACCAAATCATTCTAATTCGAGGATCCAAGGCCACCAAGCCCAGATCTTTCACATCTCTCTCCATCAAAGTCAGTACGGATGGACCACTTCATCTAATTATCTTTTAATGTGAGCAAGAGTGTGGGAATGTGGGTGAGTGTGTGTGTGTATGTGTGTGCATCTATGTGTATGCATTCATCTTTACCATGAGCATATGTGTGTGTGTGTGTGTGTGTCGGCGTGTTTGTCTGTGAGTGTGAACGCACAATTTTGTGTGCTTGCGAGTTTGACATTGTTGTTCAAGTAGTACAGAATGTGTGTGATATCACTTTAAAGGGAACCACAGACGGAGGCGCTGCACCACAGTGGTTGATCCTGACTCTGTAGCTCTGTGTTCAAAAGTCATGGCTGCCGCTGGGGGGGGGGGCTTTAGGAGAAAAGCAGTTCGACAAGAGTTGCAAGGCCTTGGAGAAACCTTCGGGGACAGTAATTGTGATAAAGAGCTATGCAAATAAAATTGACTTGAGTTGACAAGCGGGAGGCCAAGGCAGCTAACTAATTAGAAAGGCCCCCACCAGGGAGCAGTGTTTCATGGAGTTTTTAACAGCAATCAAACGCAAGTCGTATCAAGCCCCTAGCAATGGTGCTCAAGGTTTGCGGCGGGCCTAAGCGGCAGCTTTAACCGCCTGTTTGGCCTGGAGGAAGTGACTGACATGAGGTTACTCTACAGCCTATGGGAGGTTTGCGGTGGATGGATGCAAAATTAACCCACGCCAGTCTCAGTCCACAGTACAAATGTATCATTCTCGTAACACAAAGCCGATCTTTGTTTTATCCTTTGTTTTTTCATCCTTTATTTTGACATTTTTTCTTTATAAAAAGTTTATTAAGTAATATTTATTAACGAGGTTTTGGCCATGGACTAGCGCAAGGCGGCCATTGAATTCTCGCCCTCAATGTGCCAAATATGGATAAAATCTACGGCTGCAAAACGGTGAAACCAATGGGTAAGGTCATGGACGATGATCTTATGTGAAATCCTCAAAGGTTGGTGGCCACAGAGGTGTTTCAAGACAAAGGCCAGAGAGCCTTTTGAAAGGCCCAGTAGAGAAACACGAGGCTCTTTAACAACCTAAAAGAAAATCTACTGCAATGAGCTAACTCCATACCCTGTATCCTGTTTATTTTTGTAGGCACTGCATCCAATTTTTTTTTTAAATCTGTGAGTTATATAACTACAAGCACCACTATCCTTCCTAGCCTGACTCGCCTACACCTGAGAGAACACGACACACATGAAATATGAGCATGGATGAAAGCTATTTAATTAATGATGAGTTAAGTGTCATGGCTTGCATGCCTGTGTGTTACGCAACGATAGGGTATGCTATCGTTCATTAGAGTGAAATACACAACGCACATGCCAACGTCTGGGTAGGACGGCTAATTAGGAAAGAAGTAAAAATAGAAACTATTGCAAATATAATAAGTTAGCAGTAAGCTAGCACAGTGCAATGGCAGGCCGTACCCAGTTGTATCTTACTCCTCCTTTACTGTCCACTTTGTGTCTTGAAACTCCACTTAGGTTGTGTTTTGCTTCCGAGGAAACGTTCACTGAAGTGCATCATAAAGGCGCTTCTCGTGCACTGCTGTGATCTATGCATCAGAAGGTGTACGTGCTGATCGATGACAGCACGTACACAGCCATGAACGTCTTCACAGGAAAAAAAAAGCCCTTTCGATTTTCCAAGGCTCAGAAATGATTTACCTTTCAAGCTGTGTGTTTCAATGAGTTCAGTGCCTATGGATGTGTTTGTGTAGATGTGTGTGCGTCTGTGTCTCTGGGTTTTGTGTGCATTTAAAAAAAATAATTGAAACGGAGCAGTTCAAGGCACAACCATAAGCGAACACCATTGTTGGTGCGTTAGCACTGCCTCCCACCCAGCCACTCTGCCACCCTCCCTCCCTCCCTCCCTCCCTCCCTCCCTCCCTCCCTCCCTCCCTCCCTCCCTCCCTCCCTCCCTTCCTCCCTGCTTTCTCCGCCTCTTTTCCCCTGGCCTGCCTATTATTGTACAATCCTGTTCTGGACCCCCACTACATCCCCCTCCTGCCTGGATTTGTGTTGGGAGTGTGTATATTTTGGTATGGATATGTCAAGTGTACGTGTGTATGGGTGTTCGTTTTTTTCTGTGTGTATGTGTGTGTGTTAGTATTGAGCTCCCACCCCCCCCCCCCCCCCCCCCCCCGCCCCCTCCCGGATTTGTGAGTGTGTCTGTGGTGTGTGTGTGTGTGTGTGCGTGTTTGTGTGTGTGTGTGTGTGTAAGTGTATCATGGGACCGATGTGTTGGTATGGATCTGTGTCGTGTGTGTGTGTGTGTGTGTGTGTGTGTGTGTGTGTGTGTGTGTGTGTGTGTGTGTGTGTGTGTGTGTGTGTGTGAGTATGAGAGTGTGTGTGTGTGTGTGTGTGCGTGCGTGCATGTGCTGATTTGGAGCCCTGGCAGGTGTTTGTTCATTCATGTGACACAGTTTTATAATGAGAAAAGTGCAAATTTGTGAATGTACATTTAACTGGCTGTGGATGGGATTTCTGCTCCCACTTTCCTGTCAACAGCCCATCTGGGCACTCCACACACACACACACACACACACACACACACACACACACACACACACACACACACACACACACACACACACACACACACACACACACACACACACACACACACACACACACACACACACACACACATGTGCATGCATGCGTGTGTGTATTTCCACACGTATGCATGCATGCATTTGTTGGGTCGAGTAATTATCCGGCGCCATTACCTCCGTCACCTCTCAGAGACTTGTTTTTGGAAGTGATGCGTATTATTTTCAGTTGGCTAGTGTCAGCCTTGGCGGACTGCAGGCCGAGGCTTTCTATAGGTGCATTTCTTATTAAGGCTTTTTAATCCCTGCCTGCTGGATGCTATTCGATGCAGTTTCCTTGAAGGGGGAAGGAGCTGCCAGGCTCCACACGTTCTGTCCTTCACGACGCACAGAAAAACATTGGCAGGCTATTCCAGGAATACTCAATGACTTGTTGGTTTGTTCATTTTTGTGTTGGTTTATTTATAGCGCTGTGTAATGAACACCAGGGGAAAAAAACAACACAGGGAAAAGACAACCCCGTTCTGTGGGAGTAGTGTTTGGTTAAACTTACAAACTCAGTCCTACGGCGCTGATATTAGGAGCTGCCTTCCTGAAATATTTATTGTCTGCTTTGCTTTATTCTGAGCTTCACATATTAGAATAGATTTGTATATTATATATTTATTTATATATAAAACCCTGTGCAAAATACTCGTTTCCCCCACTTTTAATTTCATTTGGAATAATAATGGGGCCGGCATCTGCATCGAATCAGCCTCTAGTTCCACCTTCTGTTTATCGGAAGACATTTGTGCAGCACCTGCTGCTCCGAAGCAACACTACAACAGCAATGTCCGAGCAATGGCCACCTCTGCCACGAAATATATTCACCAGACATAGATACATAACGGCCGGAAATAAACAACCTGCGAGCGGATGTAAAAAGGCGGTTTATACGACACCTGAGCACACAGGGCGCAGGGGCACCACAACAGATACAGGAACCCCTCAAGGTCACCACTGAGAGAGCAGTGCCTTTGGGCCTCCCAAGGTGATCACCAAACCGGAGGCCTCCTCTCCGCCCTGCTCATAAAACGGTCCCTTAACTCCGCTCCTTTATCTCACCGCAGCCTCCCCCCCCCCCCCCCCCCCCCCCCCCTCTGTCCTCCGCCGGCCCCTCCCCCTGCCCAGTGCCCGGGCCGGCCCTCAACCCCTCAACGCCCCCCCCTCCATATTGTTTTATGGCTCTTGTCACCGGGAGAAGGGACTTGTTAGGGATCGGGGGGGAGATTTACAGTTTAGATTTGTTGCCGCGCCAATCTCCTGGACAATATGAGACAGTGTTTCCCAGCCGGCTGTGTTTTCCCAGGCGCGAGAAGTTTTCAAAGTTGAACTATGTCCGCTCTGATTTCTTTTTTTTCCGGTGGGGGTGAGGAAAAAAAAATAGTTTTGCTATCTGTGTAATTGTCTGTCAGGCGTTACGTTCTGATATTTACTTTGGAAAACTTTTAAAAGCGGCCGTTGCCGTAAATTGCCGCGGCACAGGCTGCTTCAAAGCTTTCATCGCTCTGCACACTGAAATACGTGGGAGGTTGTGACGCTCCGCACACACACACACACACACACACACACACACACACACACACACACACACACACACACACACACACACACGCACACACACACACACACATACACACACACACACACACACAGAAACACACACACACAGATTCAACATATGAGCACACATAAAACATACCCACACACGAACCACACAAACACACACATACACACACACACACACACACACACATATATGCACATCTGCACACATAGATATACATATGAGTTTGTGTGTGTTTGTGTGTGATAAATTGAATCTGATAGCTTAGCATTTGACATCTAAGCGCTTGAAAAGTTTTATATTAAGCAATCTGCAGACCCACGAAATGACCAGTTGCCCTTTCCCTCTTGGTCCACGACACAACTCATGATGGTGGAACAGATTCGGATATTCCCACATGGAACAGTGTTAGCAGAGAACGCCCTTTCATCAGTGTGCAAGTCTGTGTGGGTGACATTCGTCCCCCCTCTCTCTCTCTCTCTCTCTCTCTCTCTCTCTCTCTCTCTCTCTCTCTCTCTCTCTCTCTCTCTCTCTCTCTCTCTCTCTCTCTCTCTCTCTCTCTCTCTAAAACAGTTTACACTGAGGCACATCCAAGCACAGAAGGGGCTGGGGGATTTTGCTCAAGGATTCCTACAGGTGGACTGGGGATCAAACCTTATACCTTTTGGTTGTCACTCGATCACCAGGAGCCACTTCCCTGCAACGTTCTCTACATACAAGTCTTGTAAACATGTAAACTGCATAAACGTGTCATGTAAACTGCAGCCTATAAGCTAAATGTGTCAGTTGTTGTGCATTCCGCCTGTGCTTCTTCTTTTTGCCAAATTAGTGGCGTAGAGCGAGGCGAGGACGAAAGATTGCAGCTCAGCCAATGAGTGCGCAGCGATGTCATTATTACCTCTGTTTACACACAAGCCTGCTCTGCCAAATTGGCAGCCCTGTTTGATTTGTTTGTGTCCTACCTGTGGTGTAATGAAATAATGACAATAATGAAAATAACTGGCAATGAGGGATATTTAATTAGTTTTCTGATTTGCTTTCAAATTGTTCTTGTTTGAATGGTCTTTTTTGATAACACATAATGCATTTTTTTAAGAGTTTGTGTTCGCAAGTATTGCACTGTGATCATACTCTGAGATATTCTGACATGAATGAGCCTAGAATTGGTGGCTCAGTGAGGCCGGTTGTACAAATATTTGTGACTGAATCATTTTGCATATGATACGTTTTTTTTCTCTCTCTCTCTCTCTCTCTCTCTCTCTCTCTCTCTCTCTCTCGCTCTCGCTCTCTCGCTCTCTCTCTCTCTCTCTCTCTCTCTCTCTCTCTCTTTCTCTCCCTCTCTCTGTCTCTCTCTCGCCCTCTCAAGGGATGAATAGGAAGAAGGACTCAAGTGATATATTGAGAGATATACAGAGACAAGAGTATTACCAATATGAATCACTGGTCTACATTCTCTTCCCTGACTGTACTCCCTCTCATGTACAGAGCCTGCTTTATGGAAGCTTTGAATCCAGCCTAGAAACTAATTATCCATATGTTCGGTTTACAGAATACAGAATAAATTGTAATTACGCCTCATAGCAAAGATTGCTAAAAAATTGCTCAATTGCCCTCAAAAAAGGGCCCATTAACATGAGCAGAATTCTATTAAACATAAAGGGCAAATTCTAAAAAGAAAAAGATGTTACTATATTTCAATTTTCATTTAAAAGAGAAAATCCCTCCAGCCCCATAGCTCATCTTGCTATGGCTTTCAGAGCAATGTGTCGTTTTCTCGCTGATAGAAACAGGACAGAAGCGGAGACGTCGGGGACAGAGGCCTTATTTGAAATTCTAACAACTCTTTTACGGGACGCCTCGGAGATCCGACGTGTCTGTTTAATCCGACGCCACGTCTTGGAACTGCAGAGCCTCCGCACAGATGCAATAAAGCAAAAGCAGGCAGACACAGGACATGGAGAAAATTATATGTATTATTACAAGTCTTGCAGAAGAGTCGGCTGCTGAGTGTCCTCAAAACTAAGAAGTGCTTATTCCACCAAAAGTCGATGAATATTAACCATTACGTTAGATTTTGGTGGGTTTCTTTTCACAATGAAGCTCTTATTGTCCAAGAAGAGAAAAAATGTCTTGGACAATAAGAGCTTCATTGTGAAAAGAAACCCACCAAAATCTAACGTAATGGTTAATATTCATCGACTTTTGGTGGAATAAGCACTTCTTAGTTTTGAGGACACTCAGCAGCCGACTCTTCTGCAAGACTTGTAATAATACATATAATTTTCTCCATGTCCTGTGTCTGCCTGCTTTTGCTTTATTGCATCTGTGCGGAGGCTCTGATGGCCTTTCAAATTTCTAAAGTGTGAACAGCTTCCAATATCAGAGTGGAATCTTGAAAATTCATGAATTTCGATCAAATATCAAGGCACATCGTTGAATATTTACGTTTCCAGGAGCAAAGCACTCAAGAACTTTAATGCATTTGAGTGCTTGGATTATACATTTATCGAAGAACCACCCAGAATTGTCCTTTAAGTCAACTCCAAGTAACCATGGAGCTTTTCATCAGCTAAAGCCACTGGGTTATAATTGTTACTTAATATATATGTCACCTCATATATCTTGTATACAGCTCTGTACATTACAAAATGTTATTTAATTAAAACCATGTATTCAAGGAACACAACGTGAAAGAATATGGTTGGAATGCAAGCAACCATTTTACAAAAAGAATAACAGAACGAGTGATATAAAGATCGGGGCTGATGTGAGCAAGTCACACAATGTCAGGAAAAGTGTCAGCAAATTACAGATCTCTGGTTGTTCATTTAATACTAATGCTAAGGCTTCTAAATCAGTGTTTTTTCCACTCAATCACAGAGAACTGACTTCATAAGTGTCATCTCCTATGACTGACTGTTACCGAGTGCAGAAGCCCTGACACAAACCTCTCCATCTCGCCTTTGGTTTTGCTAGCCTGAGTCCTTTGAACGGAGAGAAGTTGTTTAAAAAACTTCACATGCTTTTTCCGCAGTTGAAGTACATCTGCTTCTTGAAGTCTGCGTCCCCCTTTCATCTCCTTAGGCTAATTCTCCCCCGCCCGGAAAACGCAGAGCCAAACTCTTTCCTTTGTTACGCCGCTGTCGACCAGGGTGACATTGAAAAAAGGAAAATCATCACAAAAATGAAACCAACCCAGTCGTTCATTTCACGTTTGCAGCCCCCTTCATTATATAAGGTGTCAATCATGCCTGGAAACCGCTGGTTTTCCATCTTCCCTCAAGGTGGCTGTCATCGGCCACTCTCTTCGGACACGCCCACCGGTGGTGCGAGCCAGAATGCGCACTTGCACAAAAAGTGTTTTGGACATTGGGTTTCACGACCGTGTCCACCGTGAAAGCCTGCTATTCTGGTCTGGCTCCCCTCAGAGTCCTCAGCGCCGAGAAGAGTCGGAGTCACAAATTAACAACCACCGAATTTCCTCAGTGATTCCTCCACAGCTTTTTGGGGGACACAATCTGTGCGTACCGCCCTAGGCCCCTGATTATACCTTAACGCGTGTAAACCCCCATGGGAGTCATAGGGCCCTCCATGGGGGCAGCTACTTTTGAACTGTTTTCAATAGGAAAAAAGTCATTTGTGCGCTGCTTTAAAGTGCTGCTGAGTTTGTCACTTTTTTCCTCCGTGAGTGACTTTGAGTTTTTCCACGGAACGCCCTGGACACTCCCGGTGGAAAAGTGTTCAACTCGTTTATTATAGATTTAGATGTGTATTTTCATGCTTGCTTAGCACTGGTAAAAAAAAAAGGTGCAGCAGCCTGCTCTGATGGTTTACGGACTGCAAAAAAATTGTATCCGGGTGAACTGAAAGTTTCACTTTCTTTTGCTTCATATTTGTTTGCACCAATAATGTTTCGCTGGAGGCAGGTGTCTGTAGGCGTGTGTAATTGACGAAGACACACTCGGCCAGCATAAGCAAACTGTAAAAAAGTGTCTGCAAAGGTGTCAAATCAACACGTATAGACTGGCCACAGTAAAAACACACTTCTTAAAATCCTCCTCTTCATCCACTATTCGATCATTTCTTTTCATCGGCCGAATATCTCTGCCACGAAAAAGGAAACAGGTTGTTACTCATCCCGTTGCCACCCTCCTGCCCCCCCAGAAGTTCAGCTGTAACATAGTAGGACTGCAGGATCCCAGATTCATCTGAAGCTGTCCGCCGCTGATCTCTCCACCTAGAGGCTGGCGCTCATAGATGCCCACGAATGGAACTCTGGACGTCTTCATGTTCCTTTACACCTGTCTGATAATACACGTCTCTTCTGTTCAGAGGGCTCCAACAGTGCTAGACTGCCAAGCTAACTAAGACTGCCTTCGCAGCGACACTGCTGACAACCGGGTTTCTGTGTATGAGGTGACACCAGAAAATGAAACTTCTGCGGCCGCAGCCTGTCTGGAGGATGGCGAGGTGTCTATAACGTAATGCTTCCAAAACGCAGCACCGGTACGGAGCCATGCAACTCTATTGGCTCACGATATACAGATGTTTTTATCATCACCGCTCTCAAATCACACTGAGCCATAGTGCAGACACAACTGTGTCTTAGAAACACATATGATCCCTGTATGAATGCTACTGCATTCTGGACCACAGGAGCCACGCAGAACCCACAGGGCGTCTGGAAGTACTGACAGTTTGAGCTTATTTTCATAAAGATGGTGTACACACGATGAACTCCATATGCCCTCAATGGTTCACATAGGATTTATTTCAGTTTTCCGCACATCGTCAGATGGATGACATGCATACGTTTATTCAGATCCAGTCAGTTACTTAGGTTTAGTTTTTGCAGATGACGTCCATGCCAGTGCCATCTCTCCCCCAACATGGATGAATCCACCAGACGAGGGATCCAAGAGTGCCAGAATCCTGAGGCAGATTTCATCCTTGTCCGCCTCCCCGTTCCCCTAAGTGATCCTCGGGAAACACTCAATGCCTGAATGCTGCCATCAGCACGCACATTTACACCTGTCGCATTCACACTGAGCCATGTTGCTGTTGTGCATGCACAATACACGCATGCAAGCACACACACACACACACACACACACACACACACACACACACACACACACACACACACACACACACACACACACACACACACACACACACACACACACACACACACACACACACAATGCTCTTAGGAACCAAGCATTCATGAAGAGCATCACAACCAGGCAACAAACATGCCAAGCACATATGTGTACTATCGAGGCAGACACACAAAAATAGACTGAAATATATAGACAGACACACACACACACACACACACACACACACACACACACACACACACACACACACACACACACACACACACACACACACACAAACACACACACACACACACACACACACACACACACACACACACACACACACACACACAAACAAACACGCACAACACACAGACAAACAAACACATGATCACGTTCACCCTGTGCCTAAACTCAAAGACACTCGGAACAGGCTTGCCTTGCTCTCTCTGAGAAACGAGAATAATACCACAGTCCTCGGCTGCTGTTTCATTTTCCAATCTCGTGGCCGTGCGCCAGAGATTCCTCCAAACACACCCCAAGGCCCGCAGACTGCAGCCGCGATACGGAGTCCCCCGCAGAGCAGCCACCGTTCAATCAGCTTCCACCTGGTCCCAGCGCCGGCCTCTGAGAGGTACGTGGGCAGGCGGAGAAAGACTCTGGATGGACTCAGATGAGTGCCGTGTTTTCAAAGAGAAAAAACACAATATGTACAGAGAGACACATGCGGCGCACTGGTTAGATGGCAGAGGGGCTCCAAACCTCTCTTGTCCACGCTCTCCTTTCCATCTCGCTCTATCTCTGTTCCCCACATGCTGGCTTACACAGAGGCACGGTACACGCACACGCACACACACACACACACACTGACACACACTGACACACACACACACACACACACACGCATGTGAAACAAACAAACCGGAAATAACACACACACACACAGACACACATGCACATACACACACCCACGCACACGTTTGTGAAACAACCCAGAAATATATAAACAACACACACACACACATACACACAGACACACGCATACACACACACACAAAGACACACACACACACACATACCAACAGACACACACGATAGCCGTGCCCTAATGAACAGATACACACAGGGCGCCATAATAATAGAGGGAAGAGTGTGTAAATCCCAGATGTGCTTAATCCAGACACTCACAAGAAAGTGTGATTCATACTCCATTACACTCCACTAATACAGCCGAGAGAGGAGCGGGGTGAAATAAGAGTCATGAATCGTCTTTATGGGGCCCAAATCCAGCCGGAGGAGCCAGAGGTCTGCCCTCAACCCTTCTGCTGATTAGACAACAAAAAAACATAGTGTGTAGTGTGTGTAGTAGTGGTAGGTGTGTATGTGTGTGTGTGTGCCTGGGTTTGTGTGTGTGTGTGCGTGCGTTTGATGTGTATGGGCTGGTGTATGCATGTGATAGTGTTGTGTGTGTGTGTGTGGTGGTGTACGTGTGTGTATATGTATGTGTGTATTTGTTTGTGTGTGTGCGGTGTATGTGTGTGTGTGTGTGTGTGTTTGTGTCTGTTACACAATATTACACACCGACAAATACATTTCACCAGCGAAGCATATTCACAAACACCGGGTAAAAAAAAATGCATACAAATCATTGTATGCAGACATGCTCAGCTGTTCTTGTAACAATTATCTCGTAAATGAGGAGGCATTGATTTTTGTATTGTGTCTAAAATCCGGAAACAAACCAAATCCCGAGTCATACAAACCCAGGAAAAGCTTAAATAACATAACAGCTGATGAGAGCTGAGAGAGGGGAAAAATAGGGGTACGGACTCCCATCGGAAAGGTCCTAAACCCTGATTGAGCTTAAAAGTATATTACAAGTTTATATAAATATGGTATATATTATAACACCAGGTGTCAGTGTGATTAGCCGTAACAAGCCGTTTTGAAAATCGGCCTCTTCTGACATCACAAGTGGGCGTGTCCACCTAGATGTATGACGGATAGATGCGCAACGTCTGCTACAGTCCACTGGGTAGGTTGGTGGACTGATCTATCCAGCACACAACTAGGTGGACACGCCCACTTGTGATGTCAGAAGATTTTCAAAACGGCTTGTAACGGCTAATCACACTCACACCTTGTGGTATACTATGTTACCTGTAGCTTAGCATCCTTGCACAACATGGCTATATACACCCTACCTGCCAAGTAATGACACACATCTGAATCATGTGCACACAGCTTACATCTGCTAGGTGACTGAATGGTTAGCAGAAGTCGTACGACAAGGAGGGTCTGCTCTGCCTCACACATACAGAGACCACCCCAGTGAGAGCCCAGGGTTGGATGGTGGGGGCCAAGTGCAGGGCAGCCCTGTTAATGGGCAAGTCAAAGGGTAATAAAGCAAGATCTATGAAGCAGCTGCTGAAGGCGGCAGAGGGCTTTAACAACCACCTGCAAGGCTATATCGAAAGAATTCAGCCTTTCATTTCCCTTTATAGTCCAACGTTATACAATATCTATGGACTGATTATGGAGCCATGTAGCTACTCCTCTGCTCTGCCCCTACCATGTAAATCTATTTGGCTGTTGTTCTTTTATGGGAGGAATTTTTTTGGATATCCATCATATCCTCAGCTGAGGTTTTCTTTGTTTGTCGGAGGGCTGCTTTCTAGTGCTTTCTACTCACCCTTTTTGTCGCCGAAGAAGAGAGTCTGCTGTGCCGGGTTTGACCACTGGAGGGAGGTGTTGTCGTTGTACTCCACGCGGCAGGTCATGTTCACCGTGCCTCCCTGCGTCACTGTCATGTTCTGCACCAGGGGGTACTGACCGCTGACACCTGTGACACCTAACAAACCCACACACGCACCCACACACAAACACACACACACACACACACACACGCAAACAGACACAAAGCACATGCACAAACACAAACCCATGCACACACACACGCACAAACGCAAAAACACACAAACACAAAAAAGATAATTGAGTGAGGCTCTTAGTGTTGGTGAACGCTTGACACAACACGACATTGCATGACTCCAATAGATTTGTTCATCTGCTTTTCAGCACCGATCACCCAAGCAGATTAAGCAGATACAATTCACATTTTTGATGGTTGCGCACGGACAGATGAAGAGAAGGGAGGGGTGGCAGCCTCGAGCAAAATGTGATTGTTTATTCAATAATTACACTTCATATTTGACCAGAAACCTCTCTAAACACACCGACACATCACTGCCACATAACCTCTCTATGATGAGGCTAAAATCCTCCCCTTTAGTGCAGAATCAGCCGATCCTTCAGCTCCCGGGGAGCGGGCGAGGGCTGCCCGGTGATAGACAGCTGTAATGACCGAGGTGTGTTCAGCCCCAGGTCCCCGGGTGCGCTGCGCTAAATTGGACCCTCACATCGAACCTGCAGGGCAGAGGCATTTAGCCCTGCAGGGACCCGCGCTGAGACCCAAGCTCACTGCGGAGGTCTCTCTCTGCACTCAGACAGGCAGATGCCTGCCCCGACGCCTGGCCTCTGCTAAAGGCCCGGCCTGCACTGCTGTTGTTCATCACTGTGGTAGAAGAGGTCCCCCACTCCTTCAGCAGAGCCCCTATACATAGTGTTGCCAGGCACATGCATGCATTCTGGGGTTTGTAGGCAATCTGATTGGGGGAATAGGCGTTTGAGTGTGAGACAAACACACAGGCTTGCACAAACACACACACACAAATACGCAACCATACATATGCATACACACGCACGCGCGCACACACGCTCACGCACACACACACGCACGCACGCACGCACGCACCACACACACACACACACACACACACACACACACACACACACACACACACACACACACACACACACACACACACACGTGTGCAAGCAGATAACAGGAGCCTCTATATAAAGAGGCAATACTCACTGTAAATTCATCCCCATCCCCGGGAGACAGAATTTAGAGAGTAAATAAAGACTTCAGTGGCAAGGATTATTCATCCGCAACTAAATCTCCCGTCTTCAATAAAACACAACCAAACCCCTCAGATAGGATCACACACACACGCACACCCAGACGCACACACACAGGCACACACACACACACACACACACACACACACACACACACACACACACACACACACACACACACACACACACACACACACACACACACACACACACACACACACACACACACTCACACACAGTATAAAAGTTGCCAAATTCTAATTTCCCAGTCTGCCGGTTGACTGTTGTTGTTTTCTCTTTTACGAGAGCAGTTCCAGGAGCTTTTGCTAACGTATCTGATTATGTTCCCGATGCAATTATCTCCGTCTCTTTTGTTTTATCACAAAAGCTAATGATCACACAGAGCTACGCTAAGCGAGCGCTCCCGGCAGCAGGAGAAGGCCTACCGGCGGCTGGCTCCAACGAAGAATAACAGAGAAGAAACGAGACTAGACAGAGAGAGAGAGAGCTAGAGAGAGAGAGAGAGAGAGAGAGAGAGAGAGAGAGAGAGAGAGAGAGAGAGAGAGAGAGAGAGAGAGAGAGAGAGAGAGAGAGAGCTAGAGAGAGAGAGAGAGAGAGAGAGAGAGAGAGAGAGAGCTAGAGAGAGAGAGAGAGAGAGAGGGAGAGAGAGAGAGAGAGAGAGGGAGAGGGAGAGGGAGAGAGAGAGAGAGAGAGAGAGAGAGAGAGAGAGAGATAGAGCGCGAGAGAGAGCAAGGGAGGGAAGGAGGGGGGGAAGACAGAAAGCGAGAGAGCGAAAGAGAGAATGAGAGTGTGACCGTTGTTGTGGTCATGGCGATGGTGAGGAGACGGTTGAGGAAAGGGGAGATGGGTGAGGAGAGGAGAGACGGGGGGAGAGAGGGGAGACAGGTGAGGAGAGGGGAGACAAGACGGGTGAGGAGAGGGGAGATGGGTGAGGAGAGGAGAGACGGGGGGAGAGAGGGGAGACAGGTGAGGAGAGGGGAGATGGGTGAGGAGAGGGACAGACGGGGGGAGCGGGGAGACGGGTGAGGAGAGGGGAGACGGGTGAGGAGAGGGGAGACGGGTGAGGAGAGGGGAGACGGGTGAGGAGAGGGGAGACGGGTGAGGAGAGGGGAGAGGGGTGAGGGAGCAGATGGAGAGGCACGTCAAGAAGAAAAGAGAGGCATAGAGAGGCAGCATGGGTCATTTCCAGTGCTGATTAAGCCCTCCCAAGGTTAATCATGCGTGTGAGAGATAGAGGGAGGGGATGGAGGGGAGAAAGATGGGAGCGGGAGGAAGGTGAAGAGGGAGGAAGGAGATGGATGGGAGCAAGGGGAGGCGAGAGATATGTTTTATTCATGGAAGGTTTGCGTGAGGCATGATCTGCCAGCCAGCTACCAACCCCAGCAGCACCACCACCACCAGCTCCATCTCCTCCACCCCAACCCCCCCCATGCCTCCTACGCTCTCTCTGTATTACGTCCTCTATTCAAATCTCTTACTTTACTTCACTTTTCTCTCTTTCTCTGTCTGAGGGTGAGGCTTCATGCAAACCTCCCTCCCATGTTTAGTATGTAATCCCACTTTACAGTGATCAAAATGACACCGACATCTCACACCAGACAAAACCTCTGGTTTCGGCTGGTGTGAGATGTTGTGTCATTTTGATCACTGTAAAGTGATCAAAACCTCTCGTTTCGGCTGGTTTTCATGGGACAAAGACAAAGCTTTATGGCATGAATTCAGATCGCGTTCCCAATCAGTCGCAGTGGTGGCGGTACGGCGTGTGACACACCAAAATGTCACCACGAAATTGGAAGCCCCCGGGCCACACTCAGCTTTGTGACATGAACTTTGGGAACTGCAAGCATTTAAAAAGAAATCCTTCTTCCTGACCCATGGAAATAGGCATTAGACATTATTTGAATGATCATGTGGATCGTGCCACTTGTGCTTCCGGCGAGTATGCCCCTGATCAACCAGTATGCACCGTTCACCATTGACACACCATTCTGGGCCTTCTTTTCTTGTCAATCACCTAACTACTTGCATTTACGGAGGACTAAAACATGCAGGTTCTGAAATGCTCTCAAGTGCATTGGATGTTCCCCAATTGGATGCAAAACTGCTGTATCGCAGCACTTTCACTGATTCACCTTCCCCAGACAAGAAGGAGTATAGGTATGCCACGGCCCCTTCACACATATCACAGAATGCTCGGTGGAAACAGGAACATAAACACACGTCATTCTCTCTGACACTGCCTTCTTTTATCTTCCCTCTTGCCTGTTGTCCATTTTCCCGTTGCTTCCCTTAACTTTTCTTCCTTTTCTTGTTACTCCTCCGCCCTCTCTTCTTTCCCTTTATTCCCTCTCCCTATCATGGTCTCGCCTCTCCTCCCTTCATCTTCCTCCACCTTCCTCCTCTGCTCTCCTCCTCAGTTCCTCTGCTTCCCCATCCTGTCACATCCTCCCCTCTCCTCTTCCACCTCCTTTTCTACCCCTCTTTCTAAAATCGCTTTCACAGCTCTCCTCAACTATCCTCTCCATCCTTAACTGTTTATCCTGTTTCTTCCTCTCCACTCCTCGTCCCTTCCTCTCAATCCTCTCCTATAATCAAATTTCCTCTCTCCCCCCAACTCCTCCTCTCTCCCAACCTCCTCTCCTCCCATCTCCTCCTCCTCTCTCCCCATCTCCTCCCCTCTTCTCCTCCGCCTCTCTCCTTTTTTACCAGCTACAAATGGCGAAAATAGCAGTTTTCTCTTAGGCCTCAGAGAGAGAGAGAGCTGGCGAGAGCGAGAGCGAGCGAGACCGAGAGCGAGAGCAATAGAGTGAGAAAGAGAGAGCGAGAGAGAGAGAGAGCAATAGAGCGAGAGAGAGAGAGAGAGAGAGAGAGAGAGAGAGCGAGAGAGAGAGAGAGAAAGAAAGCAGGAGAGGAAGGTAAAGAGTAAGAGAGAGAGAGAGAGAGGGAGAGAGAGGGAGAGAGAGAGAGAGAGAGAGAAAGAGAAAGAGAAAGAGAAAGAGAGAGAGACAGAGAGAGAGACAGAGAGAGAGACAGAGACAGAGACCTTTCTCAGAGTCTGGTGCTACATGTCCGAGGGGACACTGGTGGGACCGATGGGACCAGAGTGATGGTTATATCAGAACAGTGGAGAGCATCCCCCCATCCTAATTGGCCAGCCGAGTGGGGCCCTCTACATCCAGCGCCCTCCCCCCCCCCGGCCATACAGACCTGATTGAAACGTATCTCCTGGGGTCCCCAGCCAGCGCACCTCCCTCATTTCCATTCCTAAAATTAGTTCCTCACTTCTCTTCTTTGTCTCACTTTCTCTCTGTGTGTCTGTGTTTTTATTCTTTCCCCTATGTGCATGTGTGGTTGAGCGTGCGTTTGTGTGTGTGTGTGTGTGTGTGTGTGTGTGTGTGTGTGTGTGTGTGTGTGTGTGTGTGTGTGTGTGTGTGTGTGTGTGTGTAGTAGTCTATATTCATATGATTCGTCTGACCCCCCCTGGGTCTCCTTGTCTCTTCTCTTGCGATTCTTCATCTGATCCCCGAAGGATGACATCATTGCTCTCCCTCTCTCTCTCTCTCTCTCTCTCTCTCTCTCTCTCTCTCTCTCTCTCTCTCTCTCTCTCTCTCTCTCTCTCTCTCTCTCTCTCCCTCTTTCTCTCTCACTTTTGTATTCACCATTCGCGCTGCGATGTGAGACGTTGCAAAGGTATCTGCTTTGATCCCCATCGCCCCCCCCTGTCCCCCCCCTACCCGCCTACCCCACTCCATTCTCATTCTCCCGGTATTCCCGCCCTGTCTGGTCGGGAGCGAGGTCATTCTCATTGCCCTCCTCTTTGACTGGCGGCTCAGCCAGGTCAACAACTTCCCCGCTGAATGATATTATGAGGTAATGACATAATGAAATTATGCTCACCTGAAAGGCACCAGCCAACCCGACTTGGGTTATGTATAAGCCAGCGTAAAATCAGTTAAAGGGCAACGGCCTTCAGATCATTCTAGAACTGATTGTAAGCGGGGCGATTACCAACCAGGCCCCTACCTGCGTTGGCAGGGCTTACAGATAACGCCGCGCTAAATCTCGGGCTCTCCTTTCTTATTCATACCACCAACAACTCCGCTTCCGAGTCTTCTCCTCCCACTCACAAGTATCATCTGCGTTTCGATCGGCTAATCGTTTTTTACACGGAAGCTTTAGGAGAACGTAGGAAGGCTGAATTAATCATAAGGTTAGATTCCGGTAACCAGAAACAGGAGGGCGCGGCCGGTACCGTTCTGATGTCCCTGCCAGCAGAGCGAGTGCCTATCTGCCGATCGTCACGAGGAGGAATGCTCACTTATCATTGTTTTGATGCCGGGGCTGAAAGAACCCATCGACTTATCACAGTAGCTTTTATAACTTGAGATGAATACATAATTAGACCTAAAGTGTTTGATGCGCAGAGCAGATCCTGAGGGGCTGGTGGATGGCTGTTAATCCGTCTCTACGGGCTCGTTTCCCAAAATGCACCTGGGCTTCCTGTTGGCAGCGGCGGAGCCACAGTGCTCTTTGTAGCAACATCCTCTCACCGCTTCACAGGTTACAGTATTATAGCTATTGTACACACACACACACACGCACACACACACACACACCACAGCACACACACACACTCAGACAACTGCACAAATGCACACAAATCCACACAGACACATGCATGCACTCGTGCCTATGAGAAATGACCACACACAAATAGACACCCCACACAGACACAAACACACATTCACTTGCGCATATATATGAAATGCCCACACACACGCACAAACACCTGAGCACACACACACACACACACACACACACACACAGACACACACACACACAGACACACACACACACACACACACACACACACACACACACACACACACACACACACACACACACACACACACCACACACAAACGCACAGACACGTGCACGTGAACATGCACACATGCACACACGCACACAAACACAATGGGAACTGAAACATCCCTGATTGAGTACCATGGATTGTGCTTCTCTCGGCCCTGACCTTTCTAGAAAGAGCAGCTAAGCCTACTAACCTTTTTTCAGAGGCTGTAAGAGACAGCGAGTGAGAGAGAGAGAGAGATGGAGGCGGGAGGACAGCCCAGAGCAGCTGACCTTTACGTGGCGGGCCGAGATCTCAAGCCTAACTCCTGGCCGCGTGGCGCAGCATACCCAAACCACCGTCTCCCCCCCAACTGATCCCTCTTTCGTTCATTCAAACTTTATTTGTCTGGGAGATGTCGTGCATAAATTGCAGCTCAGAGGGGATTTAGAGGGCATTCCAGTTCCTACCCCCCTCCCACCCACCCCCCGTCCCCCCCCGTCCCCCCCCGTCCCCCCCCGTCCCCCGTCCCCCGTCCCCCGTCCCGTCCCGTCCCGTCCTCAGCGGATACTAGTTGTGGTTGAGGTCCCGGTCAAGACGTCTAGCCATCACCTTGATGTCTCACCCTAACCCTTGTGTTTCTGATTAATCTAATGCCATATGGATGTGCAGAAAAACAATGTGTTTTACAAGTATTTGAATTGCTTTCATCTAATGGTATCTAAAGATACAGATACCTTTGAATCAAGGTCGTTTCCTGACACTCACAAGCACACAGACACACAAACAGGGAAACCCATCCACACACACACACGCGCACACGCACACGCACACACACAGACACACACACACACACACACACGCACACGCACACGGACACGCACACGCACACGGACACGCACACACACACACACACGCACAAGCACACAAACACAACAACTACCAGCTGGTTGGCTTGCATTCATATTTGGGTCTAAAAGTCAACCATCAACTACTGTGTATTTTTGTAACCGTGCATGATATGCATGTGTGTGTTTCTGTGTGTGGGTGTGTGTGCTTGTGTGTTGATCTGTGTGGGAATGAGCCACTTGTGTATTTGTGTGTGTCTGTGTGTGTGTGTGTGTGTGCGTGTACAGGTCCATGTGTACACTCTAGATCCTCACCGACTGGCTGATTTCACAGCGCTTCCCCCGCTGTGAACAAATTGAAGAAGAACCCCGCCGAGTCTCATCACTTGTATTCAGGGGGATACACACAGCTCCGCACAGCCATTTTGGATCTGTAGATACTAAATTAAATCTCCTCTGCAGCAGACAGACGGACCCGGCGCGGGCAGTACCCTAACCATTTACATAATCACAGAGGACAGCTGCTGGTGTGGGAGCCCTCACGTGCCCAAGCCCCCCGCTAATGTCCAGGACAACTAAACATGTCGTCTATATTCGGTAGCGTCCAGCACCCGAACTCGATGTTAAGCACTGAACTGCGGGGACAGGGTGAGAAAAGGTGCATGCAGGGGAGGTGTGGATGAGTGTGTGATTGTTGTGTTGTTGTTGCTGTCATTGTTGCTACAGCAGGAATGTATGGGGAGACACCCCAGAGACTCCAGAGGTGTTGCTTAGAATCGTCACACAGTTCTTTCGTGCCTCGTGCTCCTGTTTACCAGTCGTGTGAGATATACACCACAACAGAGGGACATACTGAATACATATGGCTCTCATTCAATTGTTTCTCTGCTTTCTTCTCCATGTCATGTGTTTTGTATCTCTGGTCACATGTGGAGAGACACACACTGGGCAGGAAGACAGGCCATGTTTACATGTGGTTTACATGCAAGTGTGTTTGTTGAGTTAATCATGTCCTCGGATTTAGCATATCTAGATCCCAAAAAAGAAAGAATCCCACGACCTACAGCCACTGATAGCCTTACTTGGTGCGGCGACTGAGGTTTTAGTTGACGTTACTTGAAGGAACCAAACTGCGACATGGCAGTTGTTACCCACAAGCGTTGCAATATTTAAAGAAACATTTATTTAAAAACATGCATCACCAGCCTGGCTCCCAGTATATCCAGAATACTCCTCTGAGCTTGATTCAATCTTCTTCAGTTTTACAGAAGCGATTGTACTGTCAGCCACATCCTTGCAGCTTTGTGTGTATGGGGATGTGTTTATAGGGAGTGTGTACGTATGTGTGTGTGAACCAGAAATGTGTGTACAAGATAACCAGTGAAGAGATAGAAAAGGATGGATATAATTCAAAAAAATATGTGGATGTGTGTGTGTGTGTGTGTGTGTGTGTGTGTGTGTGTGTGTGTGTGTGTGTATGTGCATGAATGTGTGTGTGTGTGTGTGTGCATGAATGTGTGTGTGTGTGAGCATACACGTGTGTATGTATGTGTGTGTGTGTGTGTGCATACACGTGTGTATGTATGTGTGTGTGTGTGTGTGTGTGTGTGTGTGTGTGTGTGTGTGTGTGTGTGTGTGTGTGTGTGTGTATGTGTGTGAGAGAGAAAGAGAAAGCCACAGCTCGCTATCCTCACTCAACCATGCAGCAATTTCTGTGTTTCCTGACAGAAGCCAAGCTGGCCTCGTAAATACTTCAGGCGCGCCTTCCTCCTGTCTGCCACAAATGGGTAAAGGAGCTCAAAGAGAGAGGGATAGGGGGGGCCTAAAAGAGAGAGCGGGGGAGAGAGATTGTAAAAGAGGAAGGGAGAGAGAGATGGCTGAAAGAGAGCGTGTGAGAGAGAGAGAGGACTAAAAGAGGAAGGGAGCAAGAGAGAGATAGGGCTAAAGGAGAGGCAGAGAGGTGAGCTGGGTCATGGCAGAAGGCTATATCTTGATGGAGACGTGAAACAGAGCAGCTGAAGGTTCAACATGAAAGAGAAGGACTCAAGCCTCAGAAACAGCTGCCGAGAGCGCATCAGAAAGGAAAGGTTGCACTGCACTAGAACCCTCAGCATCCTGGGGCTCAGCAAGACGTGCTGAGAGGCGAACCCGAAAGTGGATCGTACATGGAGTATGGAGGCGTGTTATGCACACGTTATACATATTACACACGCTATCCGCTGCGTTTGTCCTAACGACATAAGCATGGCTCATAACCATGGCCCATTTCCTTCTCCCTGTTGCTTGTTCCAAGTAAGAAAGACGTCAAAGGGGACGAATACCTTGTTGATTCAGATTATATTTTACAGGACGCCACCATTCTGGTTGATCAAACCGTTGTCACTGTCTCTCCTGGCTCCACTAAAAACATCCAGCACGACCAAATATGGTCTTTCATAATGACTTCCTTGTTAGGATTAGCGCCAAAGAGCATTTAGCCCGAGCGCGGGCTGTCACAAACGTAAACAATAGCAAGTGCAGCAGCCTAGGCTCCGTATGCATTAAAGATAGAGGACGTCTGGTAGCGTGGGCTGTCTCTGGTAGCGACGGCTGGCTAATCAACATTGTCACCTGATACTCAGCCAACTCCCCAGATCAACCGCGTACACTGTCTCCTTCTAATGCTCGCTGAAGCGTTGACAGAAATGGTTCATTTTGCCGCTCTTTATGCCCATGGGCCTTCAAGTGTGTGTGTGTGTGTGTGTGTGTGTTTTGTGTGTGTTCAGCGAAGGGGGCGGAGGGGGGGGGGTGTGCGTGGGCTTTCGAGGGCCTGACGTGTGACACAATATCTTTACAGCGACGGTCTGGAACCCGGTTGAAGCTGAAGATCTTCCTCTTGAAGCCAAGCCGCCGACGGATCAGACCCGTATCGCCGCATCGCAGTATGTGTCCTCTTTGGGAAATGGATTGAGGCAGTGTGACAATCTAACTGAATGGAGCTGGTGTTTTGAAGATGTCATCAACCGTCATCTTTCCTTCACTTTTCTCCAACCCGAAGGGACTCCACCCCAGACACACACACACACACACGTCACACACACACACACACACACACACACACACACACACACACACACACACACACACACACACACACACACACACACACACACACACACACACACACAGACACACACACATACACACACAAACACACACGTATTGTGTTGTCTTCCCTTCGGATATTATTTATTTCCTTTTTTGCCTATATTTGTTTTGTCAGTAACTTTTTTTTTGAGACACAGCAGGTTATTAAACGCCCAGTAAGGGGTCTTTGTAACAAGAGCAAAAAGGAGGTCTGGTGTGTGTGTGTGTTTGTATGAGTGTATGTGTGTGTGTATGTGTGTGTGTGCTTGTGCTTGTGCAGGTTGCACGGTAGTGTGTGTGCTTATTACTGTGTCCATGTGTGTTCCAAGTGTGTATCCTCCATTTGCATCCCTGTACGTGCCTGCACTTGTATGTGTTCCTGATTACTTGTATCTGTGTGTGTGTGTGTGTGTGTATGTGTGTGTGCATCACAACATCTGGCAGCGGTGTTTAATGAGGTGGTTTTTCATCCTGATTTGCATAGCTGACAGTGTTGCCGTTGTGACGTCACGTCGGTCTAAAAATAAGCCAGGCTTTTTTGGGAGTAGCACAAAATGTGTTGGATGGGGATATTAATCCTGGGTTGCAGTCAAATAGGGGCTGTGTTTGTGTGTGTGTGTGTGTGCGTTTTTGTGTGTGTGTGTGTGTGTGTGTGTGTGTGTGTGTGTGCGTGTGTGCGTGCGTGCGTGCGTGCGTGCGTGCGTGCGTGCGTGCGTGCGTGCGTGCGTGCGTGCGTGCGTGCGTGCGTGCGTGCGTGCGTGCGTGCGTGCGTGCGTGCGTGTGCGTGTGTGTGTAGGGTTGGGGGGGCAGCAGTGATGGATGTACAGGGACACATACAGCCATGGCGTCCTTAGTCAGTCAATTAGTCTTTCAGTTACTCTCAGATACTACCACACATTGCTATTATACCACACGCACACACATGCTTATGCAAAAACACGCAGGCACGCAGGCACGCACGCACGCGCACACACACACACACACACACACACACACACACACACACACACACACACACACACACACACACACACACACATGCATGCATTGATGAATCTTCCCCTCTAGCTGAACTGATCTTTTATCTCCTCACTGATCAGCATGAATCTGCTTTTATGGATCACTGCCAATAGACTAATACGAGGAGAGAGAGATATACATAGAGATAGCAAGAGAGAGAGGGAGAGAGAGAGAGAGAGAGAGAGAGAGAGAGAGAGAGAGAGAGAGAGAGAGCGAGAGAGAGCGAGAGAGAGAGAGAGAGAGAGAGAGAGCGAGAGAGAGAGAGAGAGAGAGAGAGAGAGCAACAGAGAGGTACAGAGATAGAGAGATAGAGCGCAGGAGAGATATAGGATGAGAGACATAGAGAGCCAGAGAGCCATAGAGCGAGAGCAGCCACCTCAGTCCTCCCTTTACCAATTGTAATGGATTTCCTATAGCGACATCACCGCCTCCTGCTTCCACTGTAAGCAGAACCAGACTTGGTGGGAGCAGCGGGTGGGGGCTCCACCTCCCCTTGGAGGAACCAGGGATGCTGTGTGGCTGTGGTCGATTATAAAGCCCAGGTTGAATGCAAATAACTAATAGGTTCATTGAGCGCGAGATGAACGACGCACGTTGGCCACATGGGAGGGGGCAGGTGGAGGAGGGAGGGGGGCAAGCCTCAAATCGTCCCGATCGACCAGACGGCTGATTATATTTTCTTTTGTTGATCGGTTGATCGCGGGCTACCTCCTTCCTTCCAGGATAAACAGCGAAGCGCCATCAGAGGCCTCCCCTGTCAATACCAATTCATATTGCACGATATGATGAGAGCGAAACAGCCAATAGTTCACAACACAGCATTAGTTCAGACGTCGGAAGACAGTGTGGTTCCCACTGACTGCTGTGTCTACCGGTGACTGCCTATCTGCAAGGAGGCTGAATAAGCCTGTCTTGTGATAGCTCTCCTGCTCTCTGGGTCTCCCCCTGCGCTATAATCTCACATCTCACATGCGAGCGATACAAAAGATTTACATCCTTGGTGCCAGCCTTCACCTTCACTGAATCTGGGCGATGTGCAGGAATTCAATTGCAGAACTCATAAAGCCAAGGTTGTGTGTGAAGGCTTGTTTTAGTGTTGGTGCTGGCTTGTTGGTTCTATCGCCCCTGGTAAATAACCTTGGATCGTGTCGAAATGGTAATACAGCGTGGTTCAAAGCGTGGGGGACTAAGCTAGCGTGTTCAGCGCTAGGAGGTAGCTTTTAAGTGTTTGCTTTCTTTGTCTGATGTTTTTAAGTAAAGCTAGGAACGACGAAAGCATCATGTGGATGGGTTCTGTCAAGCAACGCAACTCTGACTCTCTGTTCTTTCAGAATGGTTAATCGGTGGCGCTATGTATTTCTCGAGAGCAAGTCAAGTGGCCCTTGCATTTCGGTACTTTTGGGTTCAGTAGGGAAGTTGACATTAACGTTCTTCATCGTCTTTAAATATCACACATGACTTTCTTCCTTTCACACTTTTACAATTATTTTATCTGAGTTTCCTTTAAAAAATATGTTTATGATACAATTATATAATATAATGATATTATATAATACTTGCTATAACACATCGTTATGTAACAGCTTCCTCTACAACCTGTGGATAGAGTTCCTTTAGTGATTCCTTGAGATTGATTAAGACTAAGATGTTAACCATTATCTTTATGTATTACAGAATTTGATTTTATGAATTCTAACCCTTTAGTATGATTACTATTATAATGAATATTTTTATAATTCGCATTAATAGCATTATTGGTATTGCAATTATTATGTATTACTTTTTATTTGTTTTGTATTTACTCCCTAAGAAGGAAGCAGGCTAAACACACCTAAAAGGAGAATAGAAAAAAAGAAAACAATTGCTATCAGGTGATTGGATCAGTGTGATGCTTATCTGCAGCCCCCGGCTACGGCGCTTTGGCTTTGTTGGGACTCACCCCCCTGATTGGTCAAATCTGCTAGAGCGTGATCCAGACATTTGACCGGGAGCCTAATGGCGTCGTATAATTTGTCGTGTCACTGCAGGTGCACATCAGAGAGTGAGAGAGAGAGAGAGAGAGAGAGAGAGAGAGAGAGAGAGAGAGAGAGAGAGAGAGAGAGAGAGAGGGAGAGGAAGAGGGAGAGAGAGAGAGAGAGAGAGAGAGAGAGAGAGAGAGAGAGGGGGAGAGGGAGAGGGAGAGAGAGAGAGACAGAGACAGAGACAGAGAGAGAGAGACGCAGGTCTTAGTGCATAAGTATATATATATATACATATGTGTGTATCTTAACATTTAAATGTGTATGCTTATGCTTATTTATATGCAATACTACAAATTGATTTTTTTGTGTGTGATTATAGCCGTGCGTTTATTTGTTCTGTCTGTGTATGTAAATATGTGTGTATGTCTCTGTGTGTGTGTGTGTGTGTGTGTGTGTGTGTGTGTGTGTGTGTGTGTGTGTGTGTGTGTGTGTGTGTGTGTGTGTGTGTCTGTGTGTGTGTGTGTTTGTGTCTGTGTGTGTGTGTGTGTGAGTATGCATGTGCATGTAGGTGTGTGTGCGTGTGCGTGTGTGTGTGTGTGTGTGTGTATGTCTGTGTGTGTGTGTGTGCGTGTGCGTGTGCGTGTGCGCATGTCTGTGTGTGTGAGTGTGTGTGTGTGTGTGTGTGTGTGTGTGTGTGTGTGTGTGTGTGTGTGTGTGTGTGTGTGTGTGTGTGTGTGTGTGTGTGTGCGTGCGTACTGCACTGTGTACTGCACTGTGAGATTGAGTCATTGCATGTGCTGTGATCTGCACATCGCCACAAAGACAACAGCATCCAAACATACCGAATGTACCACACAGAGAAATCTCCTGTGATGAATAGGTTTTAAAGCCAAGCCTAATGTTCTATGAATAATGCGTTTATAAAACCAGGCTTAGCTTCTATAAAAAGCAGAGGAGAGCAAACGACAGGAGGCCTATTAAACACACCAGGCTCCTTCAGGCATCCTCCCAGGATGCAAGGGAATAAAAACACTGGGCATATGTGTGTGGAGTGTGTATTGATGTGTTGTGCATGAGTAAATGTGTCTCGTTCTGTGCATGTGTAGAGCTACTTGCTGGTGTACACGCATGTGTGTGGGTGCATTGCTGTGTGTGTTTGTGTTTGTGTGTGTGTGTGTGTGTGTGTGTGTGTGTGTGTGTGTGTGTGTGTGTGTGTGTGTGTGTGTGTGTGTGTGTTTGTCTTTGTTTTTGTCTGTGTGTGTGTGTGTGTGTCTATGGGAGCTAATGTTTGTGTCTGAGGGGAACCACAGGGGGAGACACGACTAACCACTAACCAATGATCCCTCGCCCAACTACTGTACGTCTTTTTTCTCCCTTACTACCAGGACTGTAGAACAACACCCCTAGTTACACAACATACTGCAGTTTTAACTCACACCCACCACCAGTAAGCAGTGGGTGCGAGAGAGAGTGTTGGTATCTTTCATCACAACTGAACGTTACAAATACGTTTGAGTCAAATATTATGAAACCAAACACCAAAATACTTCCAATTCTCTTGTTGCCACACACACACACACACACACACACACACACACACACACACACACACACACACACACACACACACACACACACACACACACACACACACACACACACACACACACACACACACACAAAAAAACACAAACTCAGACACAAAGACACACAACCACTCACATGCTTCATTTTTATTGGAGTCCATATTGATATTGTTCCACCTTGAGATTTTGTTTTATAGACAAGCATACAGCATACAGTCAGTGCCAGATACAGATCGCTGGGGTGGAAACAACAAACTCCACACGACTCCATTCTTCTCTGACTTACTTCCTATCTTCTTCCCTTTCCCTCCTCTGCCTCTTCTGCTATCTCCCCCTCTCTCTCACACACACATGCACGAAGCACA
>NC_044054.1:24963300-24970800 GCF_902167405.1 Gadus morhua | reverse complement strand
ACACACGCACACGCACACGCACACGCACATGCACACACACACACACACACACACACACACACACTCACACACACAGATACCCTTAGCATATAAGAGGCTTTGCAAAAAACAAACACGAGGAGCGTGTTCATGTTGTAGTTCCCACCTCATGAATGGGATCACTGGTGTGACCCTCCTCTCATGGAGGAAAAGCTACTGCTTCCATCTCATGAATACAATCTCACGTTGTACAACCAACGTCATCAATCAAAACACACCTGTGGATCCTCAACATAACGAATCCCCAACCCAGATGGTACATCTGAAGGATAGTCATAGCTAAGGACACACAGACATACACACACACACACACTAAATCACATGCACTCTCACACACACACACACACACACACACACACACACACACACACACACACACACACACACACACACACACACACACACACACACACACACACACACACACACACACACACACACACACACACACACACCCTCGCCAGTGTAATGCAGCTGTTGGCGGATGGCTGGCCTCAAGTCCGTCCCATAAACACGCTTGTGTTTCAGCGTGGAGGCTGGGTGGTGATGGTGGTGGTGGTAATGAGTGTGTTCAGGGTAACAAATGGTTCTCTTTCCCATCCAAAGCCCTCCGAAAGAGGACGGCGATCCTATCCCTCCCCTGGGCCCCTGGGGTTTGAATCCCCTCAACCGGGATAAATACACATTGGAGAAAACAATTCTGGGTGATGCCGGCTTTATTTAGCTTTACCTTCGAGAGAGAGGTCAATTCTTTCAGAGGATGAGGAGATCTGAGGACAGGCGCTCTGTTATTCTAGGGGACGGGGGCGACAGGGGCGACAGGGGGGACAGGGGGGACAGGGGTGAGGTAAGGGTGCCTCAGTTATTCTGCGTGAGGAGACGGTGTCTTCCCCCCCCCCCCCCCCCCCCCCCCCCCCCATGTTTTAGGAGATGGTCTGCGTTGCGGCCACATCCTCTGGAGGAGGGGAGGGAGGGAAAAGCTTTTATCTGCGCCAGAAAGGCAACACACCTCCCATCCCCTCCTCCTCCTCCTCCTCCTCCTCCAACCCCCTCCCCCCAACTCCCCTTCCATCGCCTCCCCCCTGCTCCTCCTCCCGCCCCCACTCCCCTTCCCTGCCCAGAGAGATCTTTGATCAGAAATGTGTCACGGCGTTTTGCTCGCGCCTGAATTATTCAAAGGTCAGCGAACAAAGCCATGTTTGGTCCGTGTTGCATTACACGGGTCTAAAATGGTGGCAAATTGGCAAAGCGTTTGCCAGCGCCTCCGCCGGGACCCCGGCCTACGTGTCGTAACCTCGGCGGGAACACGCGTTCCCCACCGGTGTCAGGACTTCAAAGGGCGTCGGCACCTGCTGCTATCCCCTTCATCTGCTGCTCTCAAACGGAAAGGGCTTCTTGGAAAAGCTAAGCATCTGTGAGGTGTGTGTGCGTGTGCGTGTGCATGTGCGTGTGCGTGTGCGTGTGTGTGTGTGTGTGTGTTCCCTCCCAAGCCCTATATAGGTGACCGTAGGAGGTGAGCGAGAACATGCAAAAACCAAGCATGTCGGGAACAGCACGTGGATCCTGTACAGACTCATGTGCACGGGGCCTGGTGCACAGACCCGCGTGCACGAAGTTTTCGGTGCGAATCATTAATACAAAGCGCTTAACAAGGGAAACAACAGAGACCAAATTAGTTTAAAATAATGGTAGAAAAACCGAATCACAGAGGCACCATTCTACAAAACTCAACTAAAAGGTTACGTAGGGATGGTTCCTGCTTCTTTACCGGCGAGTTTCCATTCATGATAATGAATCATTTGTTTTCAGTAGGTTAAACTGGATAAACATACACCATGTTTCAATCATGTGCGTCTGGGCGAGCACATCAGTCAGAGACAGGGGAAGAGGGAAAAAAACATATTTAGTTATACACAGTTATTTGTTTGCTTGTGTGTGTGTGTGTGTGTGTGTGTGTGTGTGTGTGTGTGTGTGTGTGTGTGTGTGTGTGTGTGTGTGTGTGTGTGTGTGTGAGTGTGCTTGTGTCTACTTTCAAGAACTGATTCCACCACCTGCATTATTCATACAGTGTTTGTGAATAGAGTGGGTGTGTGTACGTGTGTGTGTGTGTGTGTGTGTGTGTGTGTGTGTGTGTGTGTGTGTGTGTGTGTGTGTGTGTGTGTGTGTGTGTGTGTGTGTGTGTGTGTGTATTATTTATACAGTGTTTGGTGCGAACACTCCAGTGAGTGGGTGATGCTTGCTCATCATAACAAAAGGCTAAATTCTGTAGAGGCAGACACCCACATGCATAAGCATTGTGTGATAATCAAGAGGAGGGAGAAGGGCAGGGTGGCCAGGAGAGAGAGATAGATAGGGGTAGAGAGAGAGAGAGAGAGAGAGAGAGAGAGAGAGAGAGAGAGAGAGAGAGAGAGAGAGAGAGAGAGAGAGAGAGAGAGAGAGAGAGAGAGAGAGAGAGAGAGAGAGGGGGGGGGGGGGGGGGCGGGGGGGGGGGAGACATCATCAGGCAAAACTGAATTTGAAGTAAACAAAAATCAAACTATTTGGCTCAATGGAAAGAATCCACCAAAAATCGGAGTAAATTGGCATGCTACTAAAGAACAGAGGATACACAGTTGCATAATATTTGACCACTATAACTAAGAAAAATAAGAAAATCCTTGTACAAAATCAGGTACAGAGTCACTCAACACAGCCTGGACATCGAGAAGGGACAGCCACAGACAGACTTGGCTCCCAAGAGAAGACAGAATGTGCTCCCAATGAACACAAAACCAACTGCAACCAACGTCCCACGGATTACACAAACATTTGGACTTTGGAAACCATCCAGATGCTAACAAACCGCCTTATCTGTTGGGAGTAATACAACAATGTAGGTTCATTTTTGTTTCCCATGCCAATAAAGCTGTTTTTTATTTTTATTGAAATGGAGGGAGAGAGGAGAGGCATATGGTGGACGGTGAGGGAAGGCCCATGGAGTTGAACACAGGGCCAACATTCTCTGCAGGGCTTTTCCAAGTCAAATATTTCATGCATGTAAATCACAGATCAACTACTTCAATGTTTGTTTCAAAAGGACATAAAGCAAATACGAGCTCAGGCCTGATCCGGCTTCTGGCTGATACTTAAGCTCCTTAAGTCATTATCACCATTGGAGAGTGTTTAGCACTCGAGCCTGACACGGACACAAGTTCCTCATGATGGCGGCTATGTCATCGTTACGCAAGATGTATTTAGTATTTATTAATGTCACTTCCTGTGTCAAAAAGAAAAGGGATGTTGATGTCTGAAAACATGCGCTGTGCAAAGCTACAAGTGAATTGCAAGATTCATTAGCAACTTAATATAAATGGTAACCCCTTCATATTTATACAACTCAATCAATGGTTGATTGATTGCTTGATTGATTAGTGAAGCAATTTGCTCCAAAATATATTGAGTATCAAGCATCATCCATCATCTCGCCGCGCTTGCCTGTCACACTCTCGCTGTGTCTCTCTCTCCGTCTCTCCCTCTCCCAGTCCCTCTCCCTCCCTCTCCCTCTCCCTCTCCCTCACCCTCTCCCTCTCTCTCTCTCTCTCTCTCTCCAGCTTTTGCAAAGGTGTAAATTGGACACGAGACGTGTCCATGTCTCATGTCATGAGACATGACTATTCTTGAAAGAATCTGCAGCCATCTGGTAGATGACCGCCTACCAACGTCAACCACAACCCCACACACAGCTAATAACAACTTAACACACAGTCTAACACTGCGTAACACCACCTAGCTAAAAGCCTAAAACAACCTAACAGGGGCTAACGACGCCTAACCCAACCTAGCTAAGCTTAAAACCCGGCCAACACAGCAATGTTGTTGGCAATGGGTTAGCAATGCCTAACACATGCCTAGCAAAGTCTACATCATTACACAATCTAGCACAACTTAACACGGCCCAGCACAGTCGAACAAACCCTAACACAACCAAGCAAAGCCTACATAACAAAACCTAGCACTACCTTACACTGCTTGACACACAGCCTATCGACCTAATGCACAACCTGGTAAAGTCTAACACTGCCTAACATAATTCAACGCAGTCCAACTAGACAAACACAGTTTATGCAGGGTGCGATGTGTAATGGTTATAGTGTAATGAAAAGGGTGTAGGAACCTCCTGGTTCGATCCCAAATGTCTGCAGCTTACCTGCATGCAACCAAAGGAGCCCCACCCTCACCTGATCCGATATGACATGTTTCTGAATTTAAAGTACCTTGTCAAATAAAGTTACGTGCTAAATAACATGGAGTAATGCTAAACCTGATTGTGTGTGTGTGTGTGTGTGTGTGTGTGTGTGTGTGTGTGTGTGTGTGTGTGTGTGTGTGTGTGTGTGTGTGTGTGTGTGTGTGTGTGTGTGTGTGTGTGTTTGTGCATTGGTGCCTGTCATGTGTCATTGCAAGGGATGATATGGAATGTACACCATCGACATACAAAGTATATAGCCTGAAGCAAACAGAAATGATTATCCATCAGTGATTGAAGGCTGAAAACGATGATTTTAAGATGAATTACACTTCTCCCTATGATCCCATCAATAATCTTAACTTTTCAGAGGTGCTTTCTTTTTTCCCCCATCATCTGAATGCTGCAGCCGTTAGAGTCTCTCAGATGGGCTTGATTGAAATCCCGTGGAGCACGGCGATCCATCACGGTTTTAAAGACTTTTTCTTTAAAAACCTTGAAAGGCCGTGATGGCGAATGTGGCTGGTTTTAACGTAACTATTTTCAAAGGGCCCTTATAAACCCACCCATCGCCGTCTCCTTTGTCCTTCCAAGTCACTTGGCTGACAGAGACTTGGCATTGTGTCTCTTGGCCGTGCGCTAAACGAGCGGCGCGACATTAGCATGTGAAAGATGCTCTCGTCGCCGAGCTAATGGTCAGGACACAATGGCCGCTGAAGCACTTGATGCATCATCGAATGGAAGGAGCCATTTGGCTTCATGTTGAGCCCATCCATCGCTGAGTGAAAATGTGTGTGAGTGTATGCGAGCGTGTTCCAATGCATGCAAATGTGTGTGAGTGTGTATCTATGTGCGTGTGTAGGTGTGCATGTGTGTGTGAGTGTGTGTGTTCGTGATTGTATTTAGATGCGTGCATGTGTAGGTGTGCATGTGTGTGTATGTCTATTCAGGAGATATCGAAAGAGAGAGAGCGAGAGAGAGCGAGAGACTTGGAGGATGCTGACAGAGATGATAATGCCAGCCAGAGGGTTGTGGTGTCATATCCATCAACGCGGGCTCCCTGGCTTCTTGTCGACAGCCAGACAAAGGTGTGTGACACCTTGGCAGGTTCCCATTCAGACGTCACTTACCTGAAACATACCCTGCTCTCTTGCTGATTGTCAGCTGTGGCTCACCCTAAAGGCCACTGCATACATGCATATACAATATTGATATTGTATATATATATATATTATGTATATATAACAGCCACGTATCCTGTCACTGTTTGGGGTCTGAAGTGTGCAATAAAGTATTTTTTTATGAGTTATATAATTGTATATATATATATTTATATATATATACATAATGCTAAAGTGTTGTAATGTGTAATTATAAAAGCAGCACAAAGTAAAAGATTATGCAATATAATTATATAGCTTGTATAAAGCCCAAGCAGTATGTTCATGTGGTGTGTAGCCTTAACTGAACCTCTTTTTGATAAAAGTTTGCTGTGTTACAATTGATTATTATTACATTATATTGGTGTAATAATGTGATTGCATTCACGTAGTTTCAGAACAACCATGAGAATGGAAGAGAAGGACTTGCTCAGACAGCAACGTGTTAAGGAAGCAAAATGTCACGTTAATTATGCGTGCGTGGGATGGGTGCCTGAGCATGTGCTCACGCAGTGCGGAGGATATAAACAACATAAAAAAATGACATTTCACTGAAAGCCGAAACAAAGAAACTATGTGTGTGACTATTTAACACAGAGCAGAAAATTGATACAGCCATTGTGCTGATTTTGAAGAGTCTGAGAAAAAGAGAGAGCGAGAGAGGAATAAAGGAAGAGAGAGTCTGGCAGAAACAGAAAGCGAGAAGAAAATAGAATCGATGCAGGGAGAATGAGGCGATATCTGGTTGTAAACGGCCCCTAGTCAGGTTCCCAGAAAGCCAAGCTAAGTGGCGAGACTTTGGGCGGATTCAGCAGCGACCCGGCTCGACACCACCTGGCTGGCTGGCGGTGGAACGGCGGCGCACACGACTTCCTATTCCACGTCCTCCATTAAGAGTATAATGAACTCCGGGGAGCCCACCCGCCTGTTTCCACGATGTGGGTGAAATATTAATTTCTGACGGTCTACGGGGTGTTCATTAGGCTTATATAACCCGAATCCTCCAGACAAATTTTAAAATTACCTTTTCTAAATTAAGTGACCAGAAATAAATTGCAAAATCTCTCTCTCTGTCTTGACCCTCCTTTTCCCACCCCAGAAAATTCCGCTAACAACACCTCCAGGTGCTACACCTACGCCCTCATTTAGCATTTAGCCAAGTCTCACTTCCAGCTCGGCCCGGAGGCAAATTAAGAACACCAGATCAGGATGACTAGTCACACCTGAAGTGTGAATATTTAGACCTTCACAGATTGAACTCCTATATCCGCTCTCCTACACTACCACTTACTGCTTATGTAATCATTCAGCCTGCGTTTTTATCTAAAGCAACTTACATTGACTGGAGAGGATCGCCTTCAGGAGGAGGAATGGATCTTATTGTAGGAGGCCTACAGGTAGAATTCAGCCATGCCACAACACAGCACCATTCCCAAGATATCGAAGCAGTTGAACCAAGCCAAGCCTAAGTTAGCATAAGAAGATTTATTGGAAGAAAAAAAGTTTATTTCAGATTTTCTTTGACATTTACCAAAACCGAAGACCAATAAATATATTGGATTGAGCTTGGCAAAGATAAAAAATAACACATCAAAGCTGGAGGGGGAACAAGTGAGTTAGAGTAGCAAAAATAAATCTCCCCTAAAAAGAAATCAATTCCGTCTCAAATGATCCACAGTTGCCTCACATGCAAAGCAAAACGGTTAGACTCTGATAATTATTGATTCAGAACTATTTTCCTCTACCTTTCATGAACATTAAGATGCACGTGTATGTGTGTGTGTGCGCGCGCGCGCGCGTGTGCGTGTGTGCGTGTGTGTGTGTGTGTGTGTGTGTGTGTGTGTGTGTGTGTATCTGTGTGTGTGCATGTGTCTGCTTGAGTGTGTGTGGTTGTTATGTGTGTGCCTATGATTGTGTGTACAATCATGCACGAACGCGTTTGTGTGTGTGCATGGATGCGAGGGGGTATGTGTGTATGTGTGTGTGTGTGCCAGTGTGACTGAGCCTCCTGTATTGATCTCCCGCTTTGTTCCAATTATGAGGTAGGGTATGGGGCCTAATGATGGTATGCACACAGGA
>NC_044054.1:24940800-24955800 GCF_902167405.1 Gadus morhua | reverse complement strand
ACTGATAATCCTGTTCCTCTTCCCTTTCACTGTTACTCATCTCTTCCTCCGTCTCCCTCTTTCTCCCTTTGTTTACACTAAGCCGGGCCCTCAGAGGACGGATAAGGAGGTTTAGAGAGGGTGGGGGGGGGGGGGATAAATTGTAGGAGGTGCTGGTTGTTATGGTTGCCACCAGAGTTCTGGGGAGAGTCGTTTTGATTGGTTGCTGGGCTGCCCATTCAGGTTGGGAACAACAGCCTTTCCAACTTTAACCCTCTCCGATACGCTAACTGAGCTTAAAGGATAACTTCGGGATTTTTCAATCTATTTTCATTTTGGCTGAGAGTGCTCTTCTGCCACTGAGGCTCGTCTGAAGGCTGCAATGTAACCCTCAGATGCGCCCGTCAATGTACGTCCTCTTTGAATGAACACAGGCTCAGATTGTCATTATAAGCGCGGGACCACATTATTGAATGAAACGTTTTTCTTGGCCTTTCACCCGATCCGGTCTATTTCACCATTCGCATCGTTCAACAGAACTCTAGCGAGATTTGAGAGGGTGACTTCTCCTTGAGCGAGACTTTGTTCGACACAATATCAAACAGACCTGATGAAGCAAAAGGCAAAGAACAAACTTCTATTTATCTGTAGGGATCCTTTCCATAATGTTTAGCCATTTGAGCTTGTCAGTCACGTATATTGACTAAATATTGGCTGTTTTTGACTGCTAACGAGATGAATGAGAAATACATATAAGATATAGCAATAATAAGAGGTCTGAGGATGTGGGATAACATTAAAGATGGAACAAGAGGACTGAGTGTGAGAAATATAAATAGGCAGTATATCCGCTGTGTCAAATAAGAAATACTGTGACCATAGCGAGCGACTATGACAAATATATCCCATTGTGGTTGGTTCAACTTATTCATTAATTAATTCAATGCTACAACTCAATACTAGACCAATTAAAATTAAATTGCCTGCATTAGTCACTAGAACCAAAATTAGGGTCCAGTTTGAAAAATACCCAAGTTATCCATTAATAACAAGCACTAAACTCTAACCACCTCAAACCTAATCAGACCGTAATAATTTTCATCGGTCATCTGAACCTTAAACTAGACATCATAATCCTAACCTGAGTTTATACATCCCTTCTCTCTAACATCACCAACCGACTCAAACCATGTCCAACCTGATGCATTAAACTACCTTTAACCAGCCACTTAATGATAAAAAAACGATCCATCCCCCACGAAGATACATTACCCTGACCTTAAAGTATAACCATTACCCAAACCATCTCCAACCTGCTACATATACTTCGCCATTAGGGGTGCAATGATACGCGTATTTGTACTGAACCGTCACGGTACAGGCACTTCTGGGTGGTTACAGAGGTGGACCGCGATGCGTAAATGTGGCGTACAGAGCGTTAATATGGCAAATGTAAAGGCTTCTTTTGCGATGCGGAATTTAAAACTTGAAGTCAGAGTTCCCCCCGGACCGTTTAGCCAAAGTATTCTACTCCGACTCCGTAATCCGAATCCGTAACTACGTAGACCCCTCGAGCTTTCGCAGTTCTCCGTCGGGATGTCGGGTAAGCAATGCAATTCGCCGCCCTATGGATCTTATATGTTGACTAGAAACCATAGTGTTGTAAATAAACTTCCAAAGCTTTTCAAATCTTATTTGGTGTTTTATTGGTTCTTAATGTGCAAAGTAAACAATGTACAAAGTAAATAAGGGGCAAAGTCAAACCGGAGAAGTGATTCCGGGTATGATTTTGGAGGACCAATCACAGCCCTTACCGTCTCAGTTGCGTCGACGGATAGTTAAAAAATATTGGATGCGCACGTAAGCTGAGGGTCTCCGACAGGCTTTCGACCTACAGAGAGGGCCCTCAGTGTCTACGTACAGTACTTAGGCCTCGTTTCCACATACGTATGTTTTTCGTATCCGTGCTTCCGTAAATTTACGGAAGGAGTCGCTAGTGTTTTACGTACGGACATGAATTTATTTACGGACAAAAGATGGGGGAGCGTATGATAATGGCCGTTTTTAGGAGACTGGTACTTTGGAACATGAGGATCGACATATACTGAGATAAAAACAAAGCCAACCAGGCTTGGAAAGAGATCGGCGAGGAGTTTTGCCTGCCAGGTACTTACATGTTTTGTGAAAAACATAAAAACTTTCATACGGTACCTCCGTAAAACGACGGCGAAAGTTAAATTTTTTGAACGTATATTACGGACATACCGGACAGAAATTTTCGGAGGGGAGGAGTCTCGGAGGAAAAACGGACATTAAGGAGAATCACATGGAGGCAGTAGCTCAGGAGGTAGAGCGTGTTGGCTGGTAACCTGAAGGTTGTTGGTTCGATCCCCGGCTCCTGCTAGCTGAGTGTCGTGGTGTCCTTGAGCAAGACACCTAACCCTGACTGTTAGCTCCCGACGCGCTGGCTGTCGCCTTGCATGGTTGACTCCGCCGTCGGTGCGTGAATGTGTGCTTGAATTGTGAATGTGAGGCAATATTGTAAAGCGCTTTGAGTGGCCAATGGTTAGAAAAGCGCTATATAAATGCAGTACATTTACATTTACATTTACATTTACATAGGAATGAATGGACTTTCGGTCGGAGACGGTTGGATCGCATACGAGAATGTACGTACGTGGAAACGAGGCGTAAAACATGCACACGCATTTGAAAAGAGACACCATGCAGGTTATATCACCGTTGCTGTGAAAAAAAAACAAGCTGTGCAAATCCAGCTCAACCCAGACACTATTTCAACAACCCCTGTCTGGGAATTCGGAAATGCAAATCCCATAACCAAGTGTATTGGTGTTTACATTGCTGCTGATCTAAGGCCATTCTCCGTTGTTGACAAACAAGCAGTTTTTTTAAATATCCCCCTTAACTTTTTACCGTAGGCCTACCGTCCTGTACTGTATTGTGACTTCAAAACCGAAAACCAAAAACGTACCGAACCGTGACTTTGTGTACCGTAGGGGTGGAAATCTCGGCACCTCATGATTCAATTCTGATTATGAGGTCAACGATTCGATTCTAAAACGTTATCGATGCATCTCAATGCAACAAATGTTTTTATTTACATTTCCATGCGTGATTTTCAAAAACATATATATAGCCTACATCGGAGTTTGCTACTCAGAGTTTTCTAATCACTTCCTACTTTTGTGATGATCATTAAAGACATCAACAGATGAAATAACTTATCTAATATTTTATGAGAGAAAAAGTTTTTGTCACAAATATGACTTTCTATAAACAATGCAATAATCAATGCAGCTTGCATTACAACACAATATGGAAGTATGTAAAAAAATTGGTTTCAGTTTTCTTTCTTTCTAATCTTTCTTTTCTATGTCATTAAAGAAAAAGCTGCACTTGAATTAGACGGAGTTCATGTGTCTGGCTTTGAGTTTGCGTGCATGGTGAATCGCAATCGTGTCAAGACAAATCAGATTGGCCAATAAACACTGAAGATAAATTAAATAATTTCAAAATTACTAAAATGATCCCTCTCTGGCAAACATAATTTTGCAGCAGGAGAACAATATATGTATATATATTTTTAATTCTGATTATTAATGTATCTGCATCGAGACGGAATTGTTCTAGAGAGAATCGCGACGCATCGAATAATCTATTATTTTTCCCATCCCTAACCGTTACACCCCTATTCGCTATTGATTATGGTACACCTACATTTATAATCATTTCAATAGGACACCAAGGAAAGTTTGATTTGTGAAGTAAACTTCTTAACAAGGATACTTCCGGTGATTTGCTGGTGCACATAAACAGTTTGCCATGGCCTAATAGGACAAGAACAACCACAACTTGGACAAGCTCATTGAGTGTGATTCTGCTACAGGAAGTTGGATGACTTTGTAGATAATGTCATTTCCTGGCGCTATTGATGAAATGATTTGTCACAGCCAATTATGCAAAGAGATTGCAGTGTTCCTTTTTAAATTAAGCGCATGCCGAGTGGCGAGAACAAAGAACGGATGTGAGTCACAGTTTTATAGCATGTCTGGTACTTGTCTGTGCGTGTGTGGTGTGTGCTTGCATGTGTGTGTGCATGCGGGTGTGTGTGAGTGTGTGTGTGTGTGTGTGTAAGGGTTGTATGCATGTCAAAGGTATAGTTAATCAATTCTTAGTTTGTCTCAATCAGTACACAGGAAGGACAGGAGAGAGAGATTGCAGCAAGACCAGACTAATCAAGCGAAGAGACGTTGAGCCTAGTTCAATAAAACATAAGCTTATATGGGCCCATAGGACAAATTCAACTCTTTTCTATGTAGAGCTCTTAGCAGTCAATGCTTGCAGCTGTCATCCTTATTAGCCAAATACTAAAGTCCATAGAATCGTATGTTGCCCAATTTCTTAAAAAAAATACATGCTCATTAAGCTGCCAAGTATTCATTTAATTGGCTACGGGTCGACAAAGTCGAGGAAATCATGTTTTTCTTTTCACTTTTTGGCAATATAATTCCATAAATGTAACTTTGAATAAAACTTGGAAACACATTTGGGGGAAAGATATCAAACACTATTAAAATAATGATTGAGTTGGGTTGACTTGCAACCAGTATTAACATTATTGCTCCTATCTGATTAAAGGCAAGGTGATTGGGTGATATGTTACATAAGGAGCCACTGAAAGGGGCTGTGTGTGTTAGGTGTGTGTGTGTGTGTGTGTGTGTGTGTGTGTGTGTGTGTGTGTGTGTGTGTGTGTGTGTGTGTGTGTGTGTGTGTGTGTGTGTGTGTGTGTGTGTGTTTGTTTGTTTTGGGGCAGGAGGGGTTAGCGCACACACACACACACACACACACACACACACACACCACACACTCTGTGTGTGATGTGAACTCACTCAAGAGTGGGAAACACACACAGATTAGAGAATCACTGGCTGGGGCCAAATGAAAGATGGCTGCTCATTAGGACCTCCTGCCAGTGTAGTGCTGGACCAGAGACAAGCACGGGAGATCTTTCAGAAGAAGAAACACGCCTTTGAACTCCAAGCTGTTTTAATAGTTGTCAAAATACTTAAATCCCTATTCTACATCAAAAGGCTTCTGCGCCACTTAAATGCAGAACACATGCCTATAGGTCTCCACTCCATGTCAGGGAACCAGCACGAGATCAATGTGTTCATGCACACATGCACACACACACACACACACACACACACACACACACACACACACACACACACACACACACACACACACACACACACACACACACACACACACACACACACACACACACACACAATTAGCACACACAAGTAGCACACACAATCACACACACACACACACACACACACACATACACGCAGCCACACACACGCACATATATATACACACACAAACACACACACACACACACACGCATACACACACACATGCATAGGTGCACACACATTTGTGCACACACACTCATCTACACCTTTCCAATGATAAACAAATTGCAGGCTGTCTCGTAAACAGACAATCTGAGTATGGGTGTAGCTTTGGCTGTAACTGCTGCTTATAGTGTGGTGTCAAACGCTCTAGCTGAGGCGTCATTACATGCACCAAAATAAATGGGCATGAATTACAGGAAGGAAATGGGATTTGCGATTTAAAGTAACCCATATATTTTCAATGATCAATGAATGTAAAAGTTCAACAGATATATAATGTCAACAAATGGGTATATGCCTATAAAATAGGAGGCCAAATATTATTATAAATGTCACATTTCCAACCATCAATATATCAGAACATGCAATTGTGGAATAAAGGACAGTCCTGTTTAATACGTCTGGGGATAGAATGGCCTTTGGATGTATGCAATCGATTGATTTTCAAGACATGAGTTTCTCTGACTCCCCGTAGAAGGTTGGTATTAAATATAATCAGTAACCCCTAATTACAAATTACAATCAAGAAACAGCTGTTACGAACATAAATCACTAATAACAACCAACAGATGGTTTGTGCGCGTGTGCATATGCGTGTGTTTGTGTGTGTGTGTGTGTGTGTGTGTGTGTGTGTGTGTGTGTGTGTGTGTGTGTGTGTGTGTGTGTGTGTGTGTGTGTGTGTGTGTGTGTTCCCAAAATGAAGAGAGAGAGAGAGGCACAGAGTGAAATTTGAATACTGAAAATTGAATTAATTAACCCATTTTTCTTATTTCAATAGAAAGCTCCTGAATATGCTAAAATAGCCTATAACATAACACATGTACATAGACATAGGCTCTTTGTGATATTATGAGTTAATATACGGAGTGGTTTATTTATTCAATTTAATGAGTCAAAGGGAATCGACGCAAGTATAATTATAATTCTTTCTTTGATTTAGCGATAAGAAAGCTTTTTTAAGTTACACATTATTTATCCATAAATGTTGAATGCTAAGGAATAATTGGATTCAGATTCTCATAAAAACATTATCTTGGCTCATTATGTTCAAAAAACACTTTAATGAAAAAATCACAGACTTTACTCTCATGCTTTACCAACAGAAGAGAGAGAGGGGGGCTAACCATTTAGCGCTTGTCCGATTAACTCTTGACCCAACTGTTGATTCGGCACTTAAAAGCAACACAGGATGAGTTCTGTGGCCTACAAAGGAATACTCTTTGTCACCAGAGGAGCAATGTGTAGATAATGGCTACAGCTAAGGAAATGATATCAAATGAAAATAACTGCGTCCAGATGGCAGGCTCTCCTGAACGCGCCCCAAATGAGTCATATAGTGTTAGCGTGTGTACATAGTCATTACACACACACACACACACACACACACACACACACACACACACACACACACACACACACACACACACACACACACACACACACACACACAAACACAAACACACAGACACACACGCATATGCACACACACATGCACACACACAGACACACACGCATATGCACACACACATGCACACACACATACACACACGCAAACATGCACGCACACGCATCCTGCATCATCATTTTCTGCAACACACAAATTAACTGACCCTTGTGCAGACAGACGGAGACACCATTACTACAAATTAGATTCCTATGCTCCTGTACTTCCGAAATGGAGGCTGTCATTGTGATGTGCTAGTCCCTTCCACCCACACTGCGGGTGGAGCTTGGCTGGTTAGCCACTTTGAACCTGCTTTTAACTGATGGATAAAAGCAGTTCATACAGCTAGCAGGGTTCACTTCTAAGCAGTGATTTTAAAGATACATCTTTTGAACTCATTTTGAAACTTGACGTATCTAGTTCAATTTATTTTAGTTAGCGGAAGGGTAGGCTACCTTGTTATTTTCCAATTTTGTCTAAATATTTAGCAAACGATGGCTTTATGGAGACGACTTCTGCTATGCGACTGATTCAGAGAGTGAACATCTGTTGAATATCCAACATCTTTTTAACAAATAAAAGATACTTTTTCAATAAGCTGTTATTGAGATATGTGATTTTTTTAACCCACCACTGCAGCGCTACTCTGCTCCACATTTCATTTACAGTCGTGATTTTGGGACATTTCTCGCTAAGATCTATCTCATTACAACTTAGCATGCACCCCAAACATTGATTTAATACACACAGAAATTTGAATACTGAAAATTGAAATAATTAACCCATTTTTCTTATTTCAATAGAAAGCTCCTGAATATGCTAAAATAGCCTATAATATAACACATGTACATAGACATAGGCTCTTTGTGATATTATGAGTTAAAAAAATTTGGGACATTTCTCGCTAAGGTCTATCTCATTACAATTATTATTATTATTAATTATTATTATTATTATTATTATGAATTATTATTATTATGCAACTATTTGTGTTGCATAATAATAATAATACATGTCAACAATCTGAAAAAAAAAAAAGTGAAATATAACTAGAAACGCTATAGTGAAGTGGAACATACTAAAGTACGACCCAGCATTCAAATATTCAAATATATTGTTAGATTGTCATCCGTTTTTCAGCCCAGATAGGGTTTCTTGCTACAACAAAACAAAAAGTACAATATTAATTCCAGCATCTGGCACTAATGTAAACACTGTCCACAGTGTGTACACTCCCTAATTGATTTCACTCTTGTGACCCATTAGCTAAATCACTTGGACAATGAGCCAGTTTTAATTCTATTGTGTAGCCGCCCTTTCCACATAATAGCAGCTTCCATCAAGCTATTTCAATAAGTAGGTCGGCATTGGTCATGTAATAATATTGTGGTAAGACAAGGCGTGCGTGTACTCTGCACCGAGGGTGAAACGAGAGAGAGAGAGAGAGAGAGAGAGAGAGAGAGAGAGAGAGAGAGAGAGAGAGAGAGAGAGAGAGAGAGAGAGAGAGAGAGAGAGAGAGAGAGAGAGAGAGAGAGAGAGAGTGAAGCGAAGCGAGGAGTGGTGGCAGGACCCTTTTACAAAACACTAATCTCCTCTCGGATCAATAAGTCCCACGCCATTACAAAAGAGGGAAAAAACAAGGAGCAGTGCAGGCGATCCATCTCCATGGTGAGGGGGGAATTGGCGGGGGGGGGGGGGGGGGGGGGGGGGCTCTCTGACGAGAGGGTGGAGCTGTATTGGCAACAACGCAGAGCATCCTGTTGGAGCCGATGAGGGAAACTGGCATTGTTCCTCGTGATGCTTTGGCGTGGCAGGAGAGACCGCTTTAAACGGGTTGGAATCCTATTTAAAAGAACAACTTGGTCATCATTATATTATTGAATAGTTGTTGACGAGCTCATTTGTTTTTCTTTTGTGTACATGTTGTTGCAATACATGATAGAGGTTTTATCATTCATTTGTTGATTTGATCCGATGTTTTTTGATACAACAATACACCCTTGCATGCATGAAAACACACACAAACAAACACAAACACGCACACACACAGAAAAAAACACCATACACACACGTGATGTGTGCACGTAGTACTGTTGTGCCTCACTGCCTATAATCTCTATCTTCTTTGTAATAAAACATGGGTTTGGATAACAACGGTTAAAGAAAAAACGTTTCACCAGGTCATAATGATTCCCCATTTAAAAAACATTTCCCAATGATGACATCAAGTTTTCCTTCGAACGATCAAACCTTTCAAATGAATCACTTAACCTGCTTATCTCACTCTATAAACAAAGAGTGAAAATGAGATAGAGAACGAGAAAGCATTCAAGAAAGAGAAATAAACAAGAGGAAAGAGAAAAACCTGAAAGAGAGTGAGATATAGCAAGTACCTAATATCCTTAAATCACTAATCCACTGTGTGTTAAAACAAATGGAAGAAAGCCACTTGAGCGCTGGGATGACAGAAATAACCCTCCCGTGCCATAGCGTCTTGAGTCCTCTGCTGAGGATCTGCTATGGCCCTATCCCTTGATTCATCTCACTTAACTGCTGCTAATGGCTAATAGTTTGACTGAATCCATTAATCCTTTGATTCATGTCCCCCTGTCTGGCAGCATCCAATCATAGCATGATAACTTCCAATTACAGCCAACAGCCACATTAGCTCTCTGCTAGCCACGCAGATAGCTCATAGCATAATGGCTTTATGGCTGGAAGTCACCCTAACAGGCATGATGTCATGGACATTGCACAGAGAGCGAGCAAGAGAGGGACAGAGCAACAGAGGGAGAGAGAGCGAGAGAGAGAGGGGGGAAAGAGAGAGGGAGAGAGAGAGAGGGAGGGAGAGAGAGAGGGAGAGAGAGAGCGGGAGGGGGGGATAGAGAGAGAGAGGGAGAGAGAGGGATATACTTTTAAAGGGATTTGCAGTGCAATAACCTGTGTTTAATTTGGTGTGTAGAAACTATTTGAAATTGTACCTTAGAATTTGCTCTCTCCAGATGACGTTTAAATAAATAAAAAATAAAGTGTTTGGACCCGTTAGCAAGATATTGTATATGTCACTAAAGAATCCATGATGGAATTTCCTTTCAAAATGTGGCGGTAGAGATGGTTCATAATTTATAGAGGACTCCTCCGCAGGATATTCATCACATAACAATCATGCGCCCCAGTGCAATGATTTACAGACATGTCACACACATACACACAACATCAAATTGAATATCGATTAAATAATATTTACTATTTACTATTAAATCAGTCAGCAGACACTTTTATCCAACTTAAGTCAAGTAGGGGTTACAGGGCAGCTTGCTTAAGCCTACAGGGAGACTGTCAACATGGGCAATCATTCCATCGCCTTTCGTCTGGGAGTCATATCAAAGCTAAAGGAGGCAATTTATTTTGGAATGATTTTTTGGGGTATTTCTTAAAATTATCTTTAAATCCCACCAGCAATTACGGAATGAAATGCTCTGACGAATGCATGAAATGTAAACGTATATGTGGCAGTCGCAGGCCTGTAATAAGCCCGTCCATCATTTAATTTGGTTTCCATTTGTCTCCCTACCTTCCTGGCTACCTGAGCATACCCTGGCCATTGATTGCACATGAAGAGATTCTTCTACCAGGCTATGCAGAGCTAAAGCTAGCGAGCAAGTCATGTGTTTTGGGGGAAATCCTGAAGGGAAGGCTGAGATTGTTTATTTGGTTGGATACTTTCGAAATCTAGCTTGGCTGGGTCCTCCAAATTTCCTACACTAGTTTTAAGAAAAAACCTATGTTACCAATATGTATTGTCTTTTTGTCCCTATTGCTATCATTCAGAAACCACCCAGTAATGGTAAAATAATGCTGTGGTTAAATAACAACAACAACAGTACCACTGGAAGCTGACTACCGATATGCAGGTATTAGCAGTCGGCTGCGAGACTACAACATCCTGCATTATCCATGCTACCACTTCTTCCATAACCCCCCGACTGCAGTTAATCAACAACAATATGTCAAGCAGGGATCGGAGCATTTGGTTCGGAGATGGTCCACTAATGGACCTCATTACCGCAGGCTTGGAGATGGAAACGGGGGAAAAAGTGCACCGCTCAGGCGCTGGAGCTCTTTAATTACAGGAACGCCAATTGACTCTTATCTGTTGGAGATAAATGACACGCGCCCGGGGCCATTACTCTTAGGGTCCCATTGTAGATCCCAGGTTTTAATGAGAACCACCATGCCTTGCCTCGCCTGATGTCTTACCACGGTGAGTATCTGCTGCTTCTGCCCAGTTTGTTTCTTAATTAGAAAACCCCTGGTCATACTTGCTGCTGGATTGGATAGGGTCAGATTATTGACTGCACTGTGTTGGATTAGATTGGACCAGACTGAAATAGTTTGAGGTACAGTGTTAGATTAGATTGGACGAGACCGAAATAGTTTGAGGTAGAGTAAAGAGCCAAGTAGAGTAAAGGAGAGTTAAGTAGAGCAAAGTAGAGTAAAGTATATCAGAGTAGAGCTGATGAAATTAGATTATAATTACATCATAATACAGTCCAACAAAAACATACAATCCTTCAAAGGATCAAATAGGAGACTTCAGCGAAGCTTTCACGTGTAAGAATAACTTTACCTGTTTATGTGTTGTACACATCTTGTATGCGACTGACACGCATGCGGGAGCTCTGTTTGTCCATGTTTGGTTATTTTTTCTGTGTGCGAGACGCAATCCTGAGTGTTGGTGTTAAATATGCGCATGCTTGCGCTTTATTATTATTTAATAAAGCGCATTATATTATTTTGATGCTGACAGCGGTCAAAACACGGCATTGGTGATCACTCTGCTCTGGCTTCTACTGATAAGCACTGAATCCTCCAAGATCACCTACGGGAGAGTGGAGCTACTGGACCTAACATCGCAACAGCATTGGATACCGGCATCAGATATCCTTCTGGAATGCCTAAGGTCTACACCATTCACCCTGAGGAATCGGGGATCGTTCGAGCAAGGGGATTTAAACCTCCACTCCAAACCATCATCCTGTCTAACGTGAGGGCACTGAGGAACAAAATCGACGAACTACACGCTGCCACACAACGCCTGTTTGAATAAAGGGATAGTTGCATTTTGCTTCAGTGAAACATGGTTAAATGAAACGGGAAATTATGACAGTATTTCCCTTCCGGGATTTGGGACACCAATAAGACTCGACAGGGACCAACAAACCACCGGGAAATCGATCGGAAATCGAAATCTCCGTTTCCCTTGCCACGGGAGTTTGGTCAACTCTTTGTGTGCTTAGTTTATATCCCCACTGATGCAAATGACAAGGCGGCAGCAGACTCCATACACCAACACATACAAGACCTGGAGACAGCCTCCCCAGACACTCCCAAATTAGTCCTGGGTGGTGACTTTAATGGCTGTTCCATGTCAACAGTATTGCCCCATTATCAGCAACATGTCAAATGTGCCACGCGCGGTTCAAAAACCATTGATCTGTGCTACGGCAACATAAGAAATGCCTACCGAGCCACCAGTAAGCCACCAATAGGCAAAATAAGGTCTACAGGTTGCCATCATACAGTCAGCAACTCAAAAAAGAAAAGCCCAAAGTTATATCAGTGCCTGACTGCCTGTATGGGACCCTGACAGTTTGACAGCTCTGCAAGGCTGTTTCGATCAAACAGATTGGGAGTTGTTTGACTGTGACGACTTGGACATTCATGTGGAGACGGTTACAGCCTAGTGGCAAAGTCACGGCCTTTCCGGTAGAGCCCATGGGACCTATGAGATCGACAAATATGAATGGGTTCCAATGGAGAGAAAGTAATTATCTTCTGGTCCCAGTCGTTATATGCCCTGGATTACAGATATGTTGTTTGTGGATTTAAATCATCATTTTTCATGTCAAGAGTTTGACGGTTCATTGGGCAATTGTTCAGTTAAAGGCTGTAGAGGAAAACCAATGAGAAAGACTACATGTCTCGTATGTGCCGTCACGCTCCCTGCGACTGGCGTGGACAAGACCGACAATCTCCCCATCGGCATAACTGAAACTCTCCACATGCCCCTACTTATTATGGTTTTCACCTCTTTCGATGCTTTTATCTTACCCTTGGTGAAATGCGGTGAAGTGGAGCAGAGACATCGCCATGTCTGTACCGGAGTTCCAAGTGCGGTTGCTGACGTATATCATTCGCTTCAAGAACAGCGAAGAGCTGTAGTTCACAAAGCAGCCTCACACAAAACCTAACATTATCGAACTTCTTCATGTTTTCTTTGCATGAAAAGTTATCATTGAAATCCACAAACAACAATGTGTAATCCGGGGCAGATAAAAACTGGGACCAGAAGATAATTATTTTCTCTCCATTGAAACCCATTCATATTTTTCGATCTCATAGGTCCCATGGACTCTACCGGAAGGGGCATGACTTCGCCACTCTATATCAACTTTGGCGTAGATAATCTGATCCCTACGAAAAAAGTAAAGATGTATGGCAACTCAAAACCATGGATTACAATGGATATTAAGAGACTGTTGGTGGAAAAGGAACGGGCGTTTAAAGCACATGATAGATGCGGGGGAAGTTGATTCAAAGGGAAATACAGGCGAAAATCAATCATAACAAAGGAATATATACATCAAAGGTGGAACAACTGTAACTGGATAACAATTCGCGGATGGCGTGGAGAGGAATTAAAACTATGATTGGACAGAATAATCAGCAAAAGATCCCGGCGCACACAGTTGAAGAGGCATATGCCTTGAATGAACATTTGAATGGAGAGCGATGGGCGGGCTGAGACAAGCTGTCTGGATAATGCGATAGAAGGTGTACCAATCAGCCTCAGCTGCAGCGAAGTGGGGCAGGTATTTTCGCTCGTCAAACCCCTTAAAGCGGCTGGCCCTGACAAGCTACAGAGTATGGTACTGAGGACCATGTCACGAACAACTCCGCTTTGTTTTTCAGTGAACTGTTCCAAAATAAGTCATTGTACACACACATGGTACCCAAAATTTGGAAAACAGCAGGCATTTTGCCTCTACCTAAAAAACCCAAACCGTCCGATTTAAATGATTTTAGGCCAGTGGCACTTACCTCCAGTGGCACTTAAAAAACCAAACAGTTTCTCAAATGGACACACTTCAATTTGCATACAGGCAGAAAAGAGGTGTGGAAGATGAAATCACCACCCTTCTAAATAGAATGTACAAACATCTGGAATTACCCTCATCATATGTACACATTCTGTTTGTTGACTTTTCATCAGTATTTAATACGATTCAGTCACATATCCTCATTGAAAAGCTGAAATCAATGGCAGTTAATGATGACTTTTTGACTAATAGAGCACAGTATGTTAAGGCAGGCAACTGTCAATCATCCACCATTTGCACTAATAGGGGCTTGCCCCAGGGGTGTGTCCTTTCTCCACTATTATAGATACTGTACACCAATGACTGTGTGAGCCAAACCCCTGAATGTTCTCTTATCAAGTTTGCCTACGACACTGCCTTAGTGGGTTTCTTAACAGGTAATGAGATTAGCTACAGACAGGAAATTGAACAGTTCCATGAATGGTGCAAAGCTAATTCCTTGATTTTAAATACTCTGGAAACCAAAAAAATTGTAATAAATTTTAGTAATTTTACTGGGGAATGACATAGACATGGTGGAAGAGTTTAAGTACCTGGGTACTATCATAGAAAACAAACTGACATGGAAGGATAATACTCTGGCAAGATACTCAAATATATAATATGCTGGACAAGGTTACAAAATCAGGAAGGAAAATAACTTGAATGGAGGTGAAAAGCATTACGAACATTGCTGAGGAACATACAATCAATTTGGCCTTGAGGATACTAGACGATCCATTTCACCCCCTCTTCCCTGAGTACTCCCTACTCCCCTCAGGTCTGCGCTACAGAATGCCTCGTGTGAAACGGACAGAGCACTGACATCTTTTGTGCCAAGGAGTATTCAGTTGATTAACAGGTTGAATTCAGGTAGAGAGCCACCCTAAAGTATGCACTATGCACTTTGAATGTTAATGTTTATGTTTATTGTCTGTTTGTATTAGTTTGTATTAGTTTGTCATTTTCTCTATCATTGCCTGAGTCT
>NC_044054.1:24935800-24938300 GCF_902167405.1 Gadus morhua | reverse complement strand
ATATCTCAATTCATTCAACTTTGCGGTCGAATCTCTTGTTTTTCACCATTGTACTTTTTTCAACCTCCTCCCTCTTTTATGCTAAAAACTAGTCATACGCTAAAGATATACTCCTACGCAACGCGAAAATGAACTCAATGATCCAGAGTTCATGTTTCATGCACAACTGAGTTCTCTGCCACGGAGCCATGGGGGTTACATGATTCCTACATTAACGGCCACTTAATCATGTGAGCGTGCAGAGTCACATGCGCACACATTAACACGAACACACACAAGGTAATGATACTGTATGCCGGCAGGGCTGACGCTTAGCTGCTGCAGCAGAGAGAGAGAGACAGAAAAGTGAGAGAAAGAGAGGGAGAGAGAGAGAACGAGAGAGAGACTGAGAGAGAGGCTGAAAAAGTATGCTTATACGTATAGCGTATGGATGATGGGTATAGGCGTGTGTGTGTGTGTGTGGATGTGTGTGTGTGTGTGTGTGTGTGTGTGTGTGTGTGTGTGTGTGTGTGTGTGTGTGTGTGTGTGTGTGTGTGGTAGGTTTTGTTTGAGGGACGGCGGGGGGGTGTGTGTGTATTAATGAAAAAGAGGAAACTCTGGTTTCATGTCACCAACAACATTTCAGCCGCGCCCTATTGGTAGTGTTTGTGTCTCTCTATCGGCTGCAGAGGAACGGCACCTGTCTCTTGATCTTCTCTGCCTTGGACAGGATGGGCGTCTGCTCCGCTCGCCTGCTAAGTATTACACACACAAGAGGGTTTTCAGTTCAATCGTTCCTCACCCAGAGGCCCCTCCCTGTGCCTGTCCAGGGAGACGCTAAGGTCAAAGTTGAGAGCTGAATGATCAGATACCAGGGAAAGTCCCCTGTGGTGAGGCCAGACGCAGAGCGTTTGTGTGGCTGTCTGTGTGTCTATGTTTGTGTATCTGTGTGTTTGTGTCTATGTTTGTGCATCTGTGAGTGTTTGTTGATGATTTTGCATACGTGTATGTCTGTCTGTTAATGTATTGGAGTCGTGTGTCTGGTTGTGTGTCTGGGTGTATGTTTGCATACAGAAGGTATTGATGTGTGTGTCTATACATGTATGTGTGTGTTTCCTTGCGTGTGCGTCTATGGGTGGGTTTCCGTGTGTTTGTTGTGTGTGTGTGTGTGTGTGCGCGTGTGTGCATGTGAGTAAACTGAAAATACATGTGCATGACGTAGAACTGCCAGTGCACTGGGTGTGAAACATAATTAAATCAAATTAACAATGATCCGTCAGTTCTGCATCAGTGTCCATTATGGCGATCTTTGGACAATTAATTATTAAATCATCAGTCATTATGCCAGCGAATTAAGGGAAGCACATTCATGAGTGCATTAGTTGTGGAGAGTTGAGGACGATAAGCAGAGCTAACAGAAGCTGCATCAGGAGGACATCGGCATTTGCTGTAATTGGAGGCATTTAAATGCCATTTTTCTCGGGAAGAAATAATGGCTTTATTTCATCCTATAAGAATCACCTGTTGCTATAGTTACGGCAACAGTGAGAGAGTGCAGCATAGTTTGTGTGTGCATGTGTGTATATATGTGTGTGAGTGCGAGAGAGACAAATATGGATAGAGGAAGAAAGTGTGTGTGTGTGTGTGTGTGTGTGTGTGTGTGTGTGTGTGTGTGTGTGTGTGTGTGTGTGTGTGTGTGTGTGTGTGTGTGTGTGTGTGTGTGTGTGTGTGTTTGTTTGTATATGTATCTGATAACGAGAGAGAGACAAAAATAGATAAAGAGCGAGTGTGTGTGTGTGTGTGTGTGTGTGTGTGTGTGTGTGTGTGTGTGTGTGTGTGTGTGTGTGTGTGTGTGTGTGTTTGCGTGTGTGTGTGTGTGTGTGTGTGTGTGTGTGTGTGTGTGTGTGTGTGTGTTTGCGTGTGTGTGTGTGTGACACAGCATTCGTGTGTTTACATTCAACAACTGCAAAAGGCTTTAAGTGGCATATAAACCAACAGGCGGTGCTTTATATAAACAATCGGAAAGGTACCGCGAATATAAACAGAAAGCAAAAGGTTTAATTCCGGGAACCCGGGGAGCATTCCTTGGAAAGCCGCGTCAGGATCCCAAGATATCTAATTGTGTCAGCCGTCAGACAGAGAACAAGGGAAGCAGAGTGAGAACGCGGCTCTGTAGTATATCAGCATGAGGGCGCGGCGGGGAGGGGAACACTGTTAATTGGACGGTTTATACGTGTACGAGGGGTTTGTTGTAGTCAGCTGCGAGAGGCCACGCTTACAATGAAAGCCTACATCTTAGGGAGAGGGGAGGCCCAAACAGCAAGATTTATTCCTAATTAAACAAAAACCCTCGGTGGCGATACTCACAAGGCGTTGGAACAGAACAATGATTCATGAGCCGTTCAAACTTTTACACGTCGGGGTTTGAACGGCTGAGAGCGAGAGAGAGAGTTGGATGGGGAACGGTGCCGTTGGATGGAAAAATGGCATGAGAAAACTGTTCATTAGTCATCACAAGTCA
>NC_044054.1:24918300-24928300 GCF_902167405.1 Gadus morhua | reverse complement strand
AGAGAGAGAGAGAGAGAGAGAGAGAGAGAGAGAGAGAGAGAGAGAGAGAGAGAGAGAGAGAGAGAGAGAGAGAGAGAGAGAGAGAGAGAGGGAGAGAGAGAGAGAAGTCCTTATGGAGCGTAGCTGCTGAGTGAATTTATTTGAGCACTGGTCTCCAGAGTCACTCGGCTGTTCAGGAGTAAATACACAGCAGGGTGTGCACGGCAACCTCGCCCCTTTACCAGCCCTGCCCTGGGTTGGGGGGGGGGGAGGGGATAACAATCAAGGGGAGCTGTGTGTGTTTACACTCCAGCACTGTGGACACATGCTGTGGTGTTTCTTATGAACTCATTAGACATGCAGAGGGAACATGGGGATCCCCGGCCACGGCGGCATTGGCCGGGATATACCTGCAGGCCACCGGCTCCATGTGCCCGGGAAGCTGCTCCTAGCCCCCAGCATCTAGCACCTAAAGCCTAGCACCTAATGCCCAGCACCTTAAGCCTAGCACCTAAAGCCTAGTACCCAACACCTAAAGCCTAGCACCTAAAGCCTAGAACCTAAAGCCTAGTACCCAACACCTAAAGCCTAGCACCTAAAGCCTAGAACCTAAAGCCTAGTACCCAACACCTAAAGCCTTGCACCTAAAGCCTATAACCTAAAGCCTAGTACCCAACACCTAAAGCCTAGCACCTAAAGCCTAGCACCTTAAGCCTAGCACCTAAAGCCTAGTACCCAACACCTAAAGCCTAGCACCTAAAGCCTAGTACCCAACACCTAAAGCCTAGCACCTAAAGGCTAGCCCCTAAAGCCTAGCACCTAAAGCCTAGCACCTAAAGCCTGGCACCAAAAGCCTGGCACCTAAAGGCTAGCACCTAAAGCCTGGCACCAAAAGCCTGGCACCTCAAGCCTAGCATCTAAAGCCTAGCCCCTAAAGCCTAGCACTGAGCATCTAGCACCTTAAGTCAAGCAACTAGCAACAACACGCTTAGCCCCAAGAATCTTTCACCTAACGCCTGTCACCTAGCACCAAAATACCTAGCACCAAGCCTCTAGCACTTAACGCCTAGCAACAAGCATCTAGTGACTAACGCCTAGCACCTAGCAACAGAACACCTAGCACCAAGCATCTGTGCTAGGCTTCACAATGTAGGGTCCTCACTGAACCATCTATGCCCCCCTCTCTCACTCATGTTCTCTCTCTGCCACCCTTTCTGTCTCCATCTGACCTGCTCTGTCTCTCAGCCACTCACGAACCCCTCTCTCTCTCACCTCTCCCTATCACAACTTCTCTCTCCCTCACTCTGTCTCAACCCCTCACTCTGTCTCAACCCCTCTCTCTCTCTCTCTCTCTCTCTCTCTCTCTCTCTCTCTCTCTCTCTCTCTCTCTCTCTCCCTCACCTGTGTATTGTGGCCCTCACGCCTCCACCTCCCCTTCTCTTGACCAACATGCTCTGAACAAAATGGCAACCCACACCTCTGAGGCTCAGCGACTTGCGGTGACAACAGGACAGCCTCCCCCCCCGAATCCATGCCAGTGTTTGTTTGTGTGTGTGTGTGTGTGTGTGTGTGTGTGTGTGTGTGTGTGTGTGTGTGTGTGTGTGTGTGTGTGTGTGTAGAGTGTATATAGTGTGGGTGTGCATCTAGAACATCCATCTTCGTCAGAGACATCATCAGAGACAGCTGTTTTACAGCCCAACACTCACGACTGTCCCTGCATGCCTACCTGATAACCCTTCCCCACACACACACACACACACACACACACACACACACACACACACACACACACACACACACACACACACACACACACACACACACACACACACACACACACACATGCACACACAGCACAAACAAACACAAAAACACCCACACATACACACACACACACACACACACACACTTTGATCTGGAGACGAGAAGGCTATTTATTGTTTGGCTGGGTGCACCAGTACATTACTATGTACAGTATGCAAACTAGATCCTTTTAATGTTTATGCTCAACACCCCTTATACAGACCAAGTCCCACAAATCCGACTTTAGATTCATATCCAAAGACTGATGAGAGACAAGCTTGAACCTAGGTAAAGGGTGTGTTTTGGTTTTAACCAACACAGTCTCACTCCGAGAACGTCAAATACCGACTGTTGGCAAAGGCCCTTTAGCGTCGGTGACTGACGGGAAAGGTACCCTTTTTATTCGGTCGGTGACGGTAAAGGTACCCTTCGGCGTCTTCTGCATACGGAATGGGGGGTGCCTCACTACGTCTCTAATAGACGATGTGAGCATCTTTCCTATTGGATAGTTTTTTAGGATATTCTTCTGTGAAAATGGCGGACATACTTTTTATCCTGGGTGGAAAATATGATATTTTAGAATAGTTACACCATTAAAAGTGTTTATGTAAACATTTTTAGCGAGAAATGTGCATTTTACTTTCATAATCGTCGTTCGGCGAATGTGAAGGATGTTTGGTTTGATAGATATGACGAAGAATATTTCATCGGGCGATAATGGCCGGCGTACAGGCATCCCGGGCTCACGAAAATAGGTGACACTGTCACGTTATTTAATCTATTGAAACGTGATCAGGTACACGTATTTTCTAAATGTTCGTGTCAAAAAGCAAAATTTTCAAACTCATGCATATCAATTGGAAGTATTTGTCGTGATTTGTCACTAAGCACGACTTCCATCTAAGGTTCTGTCCGGGAGCTTTCTCCCTATTGTCCCTTAAGGAGCTCCGTACAGAACATTTATTGTTAAAAATTGTCTGTGATAACTAAGAATACAAAACCCAGCATTAACTACTGTGGAGGGCGGATACGTCCATTTCACGTGCATATGATACGAAAAACCCAGCATTAACTGAATGGGAGATGCAATATTTTAGGACAGATTCACCATTTAACGTGTTTCTAATGACATTTCTAGCGAGAAATGTACTTTTCCCTTGAATAATCCTCAGTCAGTGAATGTGTATGATCTTTATTAATCTTTATTATCTGAATGGGAAATGCAGCTCACGTGTTTCCTGCTTTTGTGTTATTAAACCGTTACTTTATGTAACTTTTAATGATATCATCTTGTTAGAAACACGTACGTTTTCGTGAACACTGGATTACGTCGCATTTCAACATAAAATAGCGTGTTATACACACACACACGCACACACACACACACACACACAGACACACACACACACACACACACACACACACACACACACACACACACACACACACACACACACACACACACACTGCATTTCGCTGCCAAATATATAAATACTAAGGCAGAATAAAGAATAAATTAATTCATTATCATTCAACTTCAACATGCGTTATTACAGTATAGTGGTGGAGGGATGACGTGTGTTGGCCAACCCGGAAGTGAGCGTCGCCCTGTGTTCCCTTGACAAAAAGCCAACGGGTTTTTCCATTTGATTTTGGATTATTGCAGAAAAATTAGCATCTTTGAAGCACCTCCTCAAAAACTGAAAATAAATAAAAATAACTGTGCTCCAAAGAAAGAAATGTAAACCAATGCATTCCGAATGGGAGTGTTTCTCCGATTTTTCCATGCTACACAGAACGAAATGTAAACCCATGCAAATAAAGACTTCATGGTCATAATCATTTAAATATCATTAATCTCCTGAGGGTGGTATTCTATTTTTTTCAACGGGGCTGAATCCAGTCACTTGACCGTCATGGTTGCTATGGTGGTTGCTATCCACCAGCCCCTCTAATCCTTACATGGCTCTAAAAACCACGCGGCAAATGAGCTGCCGTGATTTGTGTTGTTTTTGTCGTAAACTAGTGTCCGATGGTTAAAAAATAGACGGATATTCCAAGGTATCCTTAAAAGGCAGCTTGGATGTTTTTATTTTCTGCAGTTTAGACTTCTTCTATAACCTATTTTTGAAAGCAAAACACCAAGCTCATTGATTTAACGAGGCAGGGTTATTTGTTTTATTTATTAAATAAATATTTATGAGAGGTCATTCCTTCTCCTGAGTTTTCTTCCTATTTATGTCTAGTGTACAACCCTACTGTCCACAAGCATCACCCCCCCCTCCCCATATGGATTTGGAGAATTGTTGCCACGTCCCAGTGGTGGAGGTATCATATATATGAAAGAGGGCATTCAATTATACTACAATGATCAATTAGGAGGCCGAAGCCCTAAAGGAAGTGATGCAATAGGTGACTGGGTCGACGACATTTAAGTAAGCTTTACTTTGAGGTCTCTTATATATCAAAGGGGGTCTCAAAGGACGCATACGCTTCAACCTGTGGCTCCGGTCCTACAGGAAATGACTCAGCAAGTGCTCCATCTCGTTGCACCTGCACCCAGCGGCTCGCTTGCAAGATTTTGGCCTGAAGTTATTCCCAGACCTACACCGTAGCCATCCAACCTGCATATCTGAGAATCAGGCCTCTCTTTAATAATGACAAAATGTATGAGAGAAATACACATTAACTTTTGACTCATAAGCGGCGTGGTGCCGGCTCCTTTTGACCTTTTGACCCCAGACTTCTGGGGGAATAGCTGAATCAATTCATTAGTCAATCAAAAGCATGTAAATATCTTCCCGGTGACGTAAGAGGGAGAACAAGGTGTCCTTCAACATCTACGCTTCCAGGCGATTGCAACGGTGCCACACATGAGCATATTCGAACATGTTTAATGGTAGTAATTAGCTGTCGAAATTGGAGGCCTTAATCAATAATGAGCAGCTATTGATTTGCTTCCCGATAGAAATTTGTGACAAATGACATGTTATTTAGCCTCTACACGTTGAGTTGAGTCCAATGACACCAAGCATGACACTCTAGAAAATGGTAACATGTATTTTACATGGTACACCTAGGTCTAGGACATGATCTCGGTGTAGCAAGAGGGCGAGCTTGATCTCATTGGACTCAGCTTAACGTGTAGATGCTAAATAACATGTAATTTGTCAAAAATCTCCATCGGGAAGCAAATCTATAGCTGGTCATTATTGATAAAGGCCTCCAAAATCGACAGCTAATTACTACCCCGAAACATATTCAAATATGATCATGTGTGGCACTGTTGCAATCGCCTCGAAACGTAGATGTCAAAGGACACCTTGTTTGCTCCGTTACGTAACCGGGAAGATATTTTCATACTTCTAATGAATTGATTCATATTTTAAGGTTCTCGGAGTGAGACTTTAAGCGGCTGCAGCAGAAGTGTTGAGACGAAAGATGATATCAAGACATTTATAGAATATTCACATTCACATTATGATTCTTCGTCATAACATCCGACCAAACATCCTTTACAGTCACCAAGCGAGGATTATGAAAGTCCAGGCCCCCCCTTCCGGCACTCAAGGTCCGACTGGGCCAAGTTTAGGGCAGGAAGGGCCCCCCATTCCGGCCCTCGGGGTCCGACCGGGCCAAGTTTCGGTGCGGGGGTCCCAGTTAGGCCTTAGAATAAGGTATTCAAATTTCAGGGCGGTAGGACCTTCCTATCTCAAAAACTGTTTTTCCACCACATTCTGAACCATTAGGTCTTGCAGGTAACACTTCTGAGGGGCTTTGTCCAAATGACAGTCCATTTGGGAAAACTTTTTTTCTCTAAGGGCTAGAACTCCAAATCTCGGATATGTCGTTCTCGGGGCCCCGGGAAATGTGTGTAAACATTTTAGCATCCCTAGCTATCTCGAAAAGGCCGGAAAAGGGGCGTGACCTCCCACAGTACGGTAAATGTACATAAGACAGAGGTTAGTTTCTAGTCCCCATTTTTTGTGGGATGGAGGTGTACATTTGTGGCTTAAGGTGTGTAGTCACAGCTGGCCTGTGGCCACGTTTTTGAAGTCTGGGGTCAAAAGGTCAAAAGGAGCCGGCACCACGCCACTTATGAGATAACAAAAAGTGAATGTGTATTTCTCTAATAGCTTTTTGTCATTATTAAAGAGAAGCCTGATTCTAAGATATGCGTGTTGGATGGCTAGGGTGTAGGTCTGGGAAGAACTTCAGGCCAAAATCTTGCAAGTGAGCCGCTGGGTGCAGGTGCAACGAGATGGAGCACTTGCTGAGTCATTTCCTGTAGGGCTGGAGCCACAGGTTGAAGCGTATGCGTCCTTTGAGACCCCCTTTGATATATATGAGACCTCAAAGTAAAGCATACTTAAATGTTGTCGACCCAGTCACCTATTGCATCACTTCCTTTAGGGCTTCGGCCTAAAGGACAAAGCCCCTCAGATGTGTTACCTGCAAGACCTAATGGTTCAGAATGTGGTGGAAAAACAGTTTTTGAGATAGGAAGGTCCTACCGCCCTGAAATTTGAATACCTTATTCTAAGGCCTAACTGGGACCCCCGCACCGAAACTTGGCCCGGTCGGACCCCGAGGGCCGGAATGGGGGGCCCTTCCTGCCCTAAACTTGGCCCAGTCGGACCTTGAGTGCCGGAAGGGGGGGCCTGGACTTTCATAATCCTCGCTTGGTGACTGTAAAGGATGTTTGGTCGGATGTTATGACGAAGAATCATAATGTGAATGTGAATATTCTATAAATGTCTTGATATCATCTTTCGTCTCAACACTTCTGCTGCAGCCGCTTAAAGTCTCACTCCGAGAACCTTAAAATATGAATCAATTCATTAGAAGTATGAAAATATCTTCCCGGTTACGTAACGGAGCAAACAAGGTGTCCTTTGACATCTACGTTTCGAGGCGATTGCAACAGTGCCACACATGATCATATTTGAATATGTTTCGGGGTAGTAATTAGCTGTCGATTTTGGAGGCCTTTATCAATAATGACCAGCTATAGATTTGCTTCCCGATGGAGATTTTTGACAAATTACATGTTATTTAGCATCTACACGTTAAGCTGAGTCCAATGAGATCAAGCTCGCCCTCTTGCTACACCGAGATCATGTCCTAGACCTAGGTGTACCATGTAAAATACATGTTACCATTTTCTAGAGTGTCATGCTTGGTGTCATTGGACTCAACTCAACGTGTAGAGGCTAAATAACATGTCATTTGTCACAAATTTCTATCGGGAAGCAAATCAATAGCTGCTCATTATTGATTAAGGCCTCCAATTTCGACAGCTAATTACTACCATTAAACATGTTCGAATATGCTCATGTGTGGCACCGTTGCAATCGCCTGGAAGCGTAGATGTTGAAGGACACCTTGTTCTCCCTCTTACGTCACCGGGAAGATATTTACATGCTTTTGATTGACTAATGAATTGATTCAGCTATTCCCCCAGAAGTCTGGGGTCAAAAGGTCAAAAGGAGCCGGCACCACGCCGCTTATGAGTCAAAAGTTAATGTGTATTTCTCTCATACATTTTGTCATTATTAAAGAGAGGCCTGATTCTCAGATATGCAGGTTGGATGGCTACGGTGTAGGTCTGGGAATAACTTCAGGCCAAAATCTTGCAAGCGAGCCGCTGGGTGCAGGTGCAACGAGATGGAGCACTTGCTGAGTCATTTCCTGTAGGACCGGAGCCACAGGTTGAAGCGTATGCGTCCTTTGAGACCCCCTTTGATATATAAGAGACCTCAAAGTAAAGCTTACTTAAATGTCGTCGACCCAGTCACCTATTGCATCACTTCCTTTAGGGCTTCGGCCTCCTAATTGATCATTGTAGTATAATTGAATGCCCTCTTTCATATATATGATACCTCCACCACTGGGACGTGGCAACAATTCTCCAAATCCATATGGGGAGGGGGGGGTGATGCTTGTGGACAGTAGGGTTGTACACTAGACATAAATAGGAAGAAAACTCAGGAGAAGGAATGACCTCTCATAAATATTTATTTAATAAATAAAACAAATAACCCTGCCTCGTTAAATCAATGAGCTTGGTGTTTTGCTTTCAAAAATAGGTTATAGAAGAAGTCTAAACTGCAGAAAATAAAAACATCCAAGCTGCCTTTTAAGGATACCTTGGAATATCCGTCTATTTTTTAACCATCGGACACTAGTTTACGACAAAAACAACACAAATCACGGCAGCTCATTTGCCGCGTGGTTTTTAGAGCCATGTAAGGATTAGAGGGGCTGGTGGATAGCAACCACCATAGCAACCATGACGGTCAAGTGACTGGATTCAGCCCCGTTGAAAAAAATAGAATACCACCCTCAGGAGATTAATGATATTTAAATGATTATGACCATGAAGTCTTTATTTGCATGGGTTTACATTTCGTTCTGTGTAGCATGGAAAAATCGGAGAAACACTCCCATTCGGAATGCATTGGTTTACATTTCTTTCTTTGGAGCACAGTTATTTTTATTTATTTTCAGTTTTTGAGGAGGTGCTTCAAAGATGCTAATTTTTCTGCAATAATCCAAAATCAAATGGAAAAACCCGTTGGCTTTTTGTCAAGGGAACACAGGGCGACGCTCACTTCCGGGTTGGCCAACACACGTCATCCCTCCACCACTATACTGTAATAACGCATGTTGAAGTTGAATGATAATGAATTAATTTATTCTTTATTCTGCCTTAGTATTTATATATTTGGCAGCGAAATGCAGTCTGTGTGTGTGTGTGTGTGTGTGTGTGTGTGTGTGTGTGTGTGTGTGTGTGTGTGTGTGTGTGTGTGTGTGTGTGTGTGTGTGTGTGTGTGTGTGCGTGTGTGTGTGTATAACACGCTATTTTATGTTGAAATGCGACGTAATCCAGTGTTCACGAAAACGTACGTGTTTCTAACAAGATGATATCATTAAAAGTTACATAAAGTAACGGTTTAATAACACAAAAGCAGGAAACACGTGAGCTGCATTTCCCATTCAGATAATAAAGATTAATAAAGATCATACACATTCACTGACTGAGGATTATTCAAGGGAAAAGTACATTTCTCGCTAGAAATGTCATTAGAAACACGTTAAATGGTGAATCTGTCCTAAAATATTGCATCTCCCATTCAGTTAATGCTGGGTTTTTCGTATCATATGCACGCGAAATGGACGTATCCGCCCTCCACAGTAGTTAATGCTGGGTTTTGCGTATCGTATGCACACGAAATGGTCATTTGGCGTATGTAGCCTACTGCACGCATCTTGAAAGTGTCAAACCGTGCGATCTGTGCGCATATTGGTGAGACTGGAAAAGCTGTCATATTCTTAGTTATCACAGACAATTTTTAACAATAAATGTTCTGTACGGAGCTCCTTAAGGGACAATAGGGAGAAAGCTCCCGGACAGAACCTTAGATGGAAGTCGTGCCTAGTGACAAATCACGACAAATACTTCCAATTGATATGCATGAGTTTGAAAATGTTGCTTTTTGACACGAACATTTAGAAAATACGTGTACCTGATCACGTTTCAATAGATTAAATAACGTGACAGTGTCACCTATTTTCGTGAGCCCGGGATGCCTGTACGCCGGCCATTATCGCCCGATGAAATATTCTTCGTCATATCTATCAAACCAAACATCCTTCACATTCGCCGAACGACGATTATGAAAGTAAAATGCACATTTCTCGCTAAAAATGTTTACATAAACACTTTTAATGGTGTAACTATTGTAAAATATCATATTTTCCACCCAGGATAAAAAGTATGTCCGCCATTTTCACAGAAGAATATCCTAAAAAACTATCCAATAGGAAAGATGCTCACATCGTCTATTAGAGACGTAGTGAGGCACCCCCCATTCCGTATGCAGAAGACGCCGAAGGGTACCTTTACCGTCACCGACCGAATAAAAAGGGTACCTTTCCCGTCAGTCACCGACGCTAAAGGGCCTTTGCCAACAGTCGGTATTTGACGTTCTCGGAGTGAGACTGTGTTGTTTTAACACTGCACGTTCCAATCACGCTGCCTCCAGCAGCATCATTGGATGGGCCAGCGTGCCGGATCTGTCAGCATGTAGTTGAGGAACACAAACGCCGCCGGCAATAGTAAACAGTAAAAAAAGTGTCTGTAGAGATGTATCAACCTCGTGTTGACAGGCCTCTGTAGACATACACTTATTAAAATCCCCTTTTGAAAGCATCA
>NC_044054.1:24900800-24913300 GCF_902167405.1 Gadus morhua | reverse complement strand
GTGCGTCCCTGTGAGTGTGTGTGTGTGTGTGTGTGTGTGTGTGTGTGTGTGTGTGTGTGTGTGTGTGTGTGTGTGTGTGTGTGTGTGTGTGTGTGTGTTTGTACGTTTGTGTGCGTGTGTGTGTGTGTGTGTGTGCCTGTGTGCCTGTGTCTTGACCTGATTGCTGCGAATGCCCATGCACTTGCCCAATGCCCATGAAATATGGTAGAATATTTATCGAAATGTTATAATAACTCCTTTATCCAGAAGGTTTGGTATTTTAGCATAAGTGGCACAATGACCAGTGGCTGAAACGTGTCGAAATAACTGCACATCCCAAACGCTTTAAAAAATGTAAAAAAATACAGAAACACAAATGCCACAACACAAATGCAAACACCACAACAAAACTAAAAAAGCCACAACTCAAACGCAAAAGCCACAACACAAATGCAAATGCCGCAAAACAAAGAAGTGTCAATGGATTGACGATGAAACGAGCTAAACATTTTTTGCAGGTGGGCTTCTATGATGTCCTCTCTCAGTATAGAGTACGTGGGGAAAGCCTAAGCCTCATTAAAAAAAGAGGTAATCTTTAAAAAGTGTCCTTCGCTTGTGGCAGGCTTTTCGGCATTATTGCCACAAAAACTGCAAACTGGTAGGCAATAATAGTTTGCTGGCAAAAATAATCGTTCCGTTACATTGTCAGCGTCTGTTGACACTCACTTCCACTGTGTTCTGGCTTCTGCAATAATGTTCTGGCGTTTGTGTTTTCTATTAATGTGTGTGTGTTTTTCAAAATTGAAAAGCGTTTAGGACATGCAGTTCGACTCGCCTCGGCAACCAAACCAAAGTGCTGAATATTTTTTGGGAGAAAACCCGAATTCGCCTCAGCTTTTTAATCAGGCGACACAGCACAACAATGCCCCCTAGTGACCCAGCTGTGTGACACTTTTCCTACTGTACGACTGTTTCAGACTGTCACAGTAACTCTGTAATTAAACATAATGTTACATCAGACCAGATTTTTATGTAAAATACAATACCCCGTTTGGCTGAAGAATGAATCGCATCATCGTGTGTGTGTGTGTGTGTGTGTGTGTGTGTGTGTGTGTGTGTGTGTGTGTGTGTGTGTGTGTGTGTGTGTGTGTGTGTGTGTGTGTGTGTCTGTGTGTGTGTGTGTGAGGGTTTGGTGTGTGTGTGTGTCACTGTGAGGGTTTGTGTGTGTGTGTGTGTGTGTGTGTGTGTGTGTGTGTGTGTGTGTGTGTGTGTGTGTGTGTGTGTGTGTGTGTGTGTGTGTGTGTGCGTGCGTGCGTGCGTGCGTGCGTGCGTGCGTGCGTGCGTGCGTGCGTGCGTGCGTGCGTGCGTGCGTGCGTGCGTGCGTGCGTGCGTGCGTGCGTGCGTGCGTGCGTGCGTGCGTGTGTGGTTCAGGGGATAGAAAAAAATCACATACACTACTGAGGTGACACACTGAGGACACACTGATGTCTACGACTCAGTTGTGCTCTGTGGAAAAGTTAATTCAAATCTCCAATTGTGTCCATGCATTACAAGTACAGCATTTAGATCTGTTTGCCTTATCTATGTGCATTTATGAAACTACAATGATACTGTAATCATAAAATATGTGGATGTTTGACTCCCAGCTGAATTGGTGTTCAAACCAAGGTTCCTTCAGTCAAGGAATACTTGGAAAGTAGTCATCCTTATCGAGAGGCCTTGCCACTATTAATGAGAAGTATTTAAAAAAGAATAGCAAATTCTGTGTTCAGTAGAGGTTACTTTTGGGAAAAGCATGTGCTTCTTGACTAAACAGTAAATAGTAGACAGGCAACATGCTGCAATGCTGTTTTGTACACAAGGTTAACTAATGAACCACAACCGCATAGTCCAATGTCTAGCCATCCCTGGCAGCTGTTTAACGGAGCACAAAACAACATTAAAATGCAATGTTTAGTCAGGCGATGCAATGGGTTCAGACAGGAAACAATGATGCAATACAAACAGAACAAACATCAAGCCCCACAATTTGGCAGCAGTTCAGGGCAACACAAAAACACCAACAGATCACTGTTTGGTATTTGCTCAGAGTTCCACAAACATCAACACATCACTATTTGGCAGCAGCTCATTGGTGGACAACTAATGGAACTCGCCAATCATCCATCTGGCAAAAAGAGTTGGAACATCCATCAACTTTCGACAAACTTCAAGCTTCCTTCACAGCCGTATGGTTGACTCCCATCTGAAAGGTACTATAAACATCTGCCAAGTAAATAAAAGGTCTTGAGCTCTTGTCATAGGAACAGTTTTTCAATGAGACAAACTGCTTTATAAAGATGACTTGCGCAAACAAACAACAACAAGTATACATACGTCCTCAGACTGGCCCTTCCATTCTTACCTAGGGAAAGGGAACAAAAAAGAGAAGATAATTGGCTGAGAAGAGCATTTAGCGTGTAAACTGTAAATGTCAAGCCGCCTTCACCGAGGTTTCACAGTTTATTTAGCTTGAATAGCGTATCAGCCTTCTCTGTGGAAGCTAACATTGAAGGAGCGCTGTGTGTTTGTGTGTGAGGTTTAACGTCATTCTGTATGTATGTGTGTGTGTGTGTGTGTGTGTGTGTGTGTGTGTGTGTGTGTGTGTGTGTGTGTGTGTGTGTGTGTGTGTGTGTGTGTGTGTACATGTTGTTGCATCTGTTTTTTGTGTGTGTGTAGGTGTGTTTATGTGAGTGTCTGTGTTTGTGTATGTGTGTGTATGACTTGTGTGTACGTGTGTGTGTGTGTGTGTGTGTGTGTGTGTGTGTGTGTGTGTGTGTGTGTGTTTGTGTGTGTGTGTGTGTGTGTGTGCGTGTGTGTGTGTGTGTGTGTGTGTGTGTGTGTGTGTGTGTGTGTGTGTGTGCGTGTGCGTCTGTGTGCTAATTTGAGTTATTAGTGGTGATATTTAAGGATCACTACACAAATTGGTTCCATGCCGCCGTCACAGCGATGAACGGGTAGGCGAGAGGAGAGAGTTGAAGTGGAGCAGAACGGATTCAGGAGTCAGTGGAAGAGGTGGCTCAGATGAGAAGAAACACCACAACACCTGATTACGCCTGTTGTGTTAGCCGTAGCGTGACTGTTGTTTGTTCACGTTGACATACCGTTTTTCTACCACATCTATTCGCATTTATTTTTTCTGGCAGATATCCTGCATTCGTCTAGCGGGAGCTCATTCCTGGTTACAAGGAGAGCGTCTGTAGGGTTTTTTGTGCGCTGAGGATCCGCTTGCATGTCGTGTCAGAAAATATTATGAATATATATACAGAGTTGAGGTCATTTACTCTTTCTGTCGCAAACCTTGGGGTTTGGACTCTGCTTGGTGTTGATGTGAACATTGGGTCAACGGGAATAGCTGGCTTAAAAGCTGTCCTTCCCTTTAGGGGCCAACCGCAGTACTGGGAATAAATGTCAGGCAGAAACTAACATTTTTGGCTAAATGGATTTATTGCTCAAAATATAATTTTGGATAGGTTTTATTTTTTGGGCAAAGTATCTTTGTTCAATCTTGCCCTTTTGTTGAGATAAAAAGACAAAATCTGACCAAATTCCAAAGCAGACTGCAGTCTCTGCCATGTCCCCCTGCGGATACTGCAGGCTGCCTTTGAATTCTACTTACACCACCAATGAAGCGATGGAGATTAAGCTGTTTGTACAAGATGATAATGATGATGAAGATAAGGAGGTTAATAAGTAATATACGTAAGTGTAGCAGTGTCCCTGCTACACTCCACCTAGGTGGTTTTAGTGGGCTCCTTCCACCGCCGGGACACAGGTTGGTGTTGTTTAAACCAGTTTAGTGTGGCGTTTGGAGTACAATGATACACAGAGCAGGTGTTGCAGAGTGTGTCCAGTTGATGGCTGTGTAAGCGGCCTCACCTGGCCTGAGCGAGACAGATTAGACTCTGTTGCCAGGTTAGGCCGCTTAAACCAGCCATCAACCACACACACTCCACATAAGCTAAACCTCATTGAAGTGGATATTCTAAAAACATAAAATATCTGTTTTCTTTCTGTTGTCCTTTCTTATCGCATAATCTAAATTTTAAAACCTAATAATTATGATAATAATATAATTAAAAACGAAGGGAACGTAGTAAGACATTTTATTTTTCATAATGTTTGAATAAACCAAGATATCTGAAAAGAATCACCCCGCTGTTGTTCATCAGTTGTATTGCCTCTTTAGTAATTTATAGTAACACAAGGTCAAAATTCCTCATTAAATCATTATTATTTTATAAGGTTTCTGCTAATCCACTAACAATGCAATTGGCTGAACGGTCAAAAAAACTTTGAAGCCAGCCACAATTCACATGTACATTCAGCGAGACATTGACATGGAGGGAGATGTTAGTGGGTTAAAATGACTTGTGCTGAAGCTGATGCACACACATTTAGGAAGGATTGCAAGCACTGCATTAAAGAAAAAAATCATATTGTGGTACTAATCAAAAGACTGGGGACTGCCACACATAAAACACGATTCAGAGTTGCCTTGAAAACCAGCCTTTAGAGACGAAAATATTTATTTATATCTATTAAGTGTAATGTTATTGTGGAAACTCGGGCATGTGCAATTTCTTATAAAATGACATCTATACAGAGCATTGACGCAGATACAGAAGGGGGGGGAAAGCATTCAATTCAGAGAGAGGACGAGAGAGATATATAGAGAGAGAGAGAGAGAACAAAAAAGGTTTTTTTCCATCATTTAGATTTTTGACACTACGTTTTCTTCCTGTTTGCCTATTCAGTACCTATCTGTGTCTTATTTCTCAGGTTTGGTTCTTTCCCTGTTGGGTCTCGCCAGTATTTCCCTTTCCCTTTGGAAGGTATGAAGTGTCTCCAGACATTGACCTGTGAAGCCTTGAAACGGTGCCTTCAATATGTTTATTTTCTTCACTACATCATTCTAAACTCCACTTGACTTGACGGCAAGCAGAATGACGAAGGTCTGCGGTTCTGTGCGTTGCATATCTTCGCTCCTCTATCGTTACAATATGCTGCTAGAATCAGTGGTGGAAACCTTACAGCAGATTGGGTGGTTCAGTTTCTACCCCTTTAATACGCTGGCCTTTTTTCATAGAAAACTATGACACGGGCCTGCTGACAGTTTATCTTCCCAAGAAGATAGATTATTAGGATGATTACAAATTAAGTCATTAGCATATTTTTCTTCTAAAAATGTCTTAGTATTTAACAGTGATTTAAAGGGGCTATTTTCAGGCGACGAATCGGACCTCGACATAACCCAACACTGTTGTGGTTTAACGTATGAATGAGGGAAGAAGAGGAAAGACCCAAAGCAGAAACCTACTATGAGTAATAGCGCTTTGAGATCACTAAGAGTAATTGATTACTTTAGATTTCCAGTCATCAGAATCTCATTAGGTTCTAAGGAATCTATGCATGAAGCCATCTCATGAGCAATCTAGCAGGGCCGTGTGGCGGCTCCATGGCCCGATCTCTCCAGGTCTGTGCTTAGTTCCCCTATCAGCCTGCAAAGTAATGAGGGCAAAAAGGCATATAAATCAATCACCGTCACGCCAAATGCTATGATTACTATTGATGCAGCTCATCAGAGATCTCACTGCCTCAGCGAGAATGATTGGTTCTGTCTGGCCGGAGTTACTAGGATATGTATGTGGCTGTACACACACTTGTACAACAATCATGTATGTGTGACGTTTGTGTGTGTATTTGTGTTTGTGTGTTTTTGTGTCTGTGTGTGTTATGAGGAGTTTTTTTGCGTGTGTGTGTTTGTTTGTGTGTCGATGTATGTTGGTGTTTGTGTGTGTGTGTGTGTGTGTGGGGTGTGTGTGTGTGTGTGTGTGTGTGTGTGTGTGTGTGTGTGTGTGTGTGTGTGTGTGTGTGTGTGTGTGTGTGCGTGCGTGCGTGCGTGCGTGCGTGCGTGCGTGCGTGCGTGCGTGCGTGCGTGCGTGTTTGTGTGTGTGTGTGACAAGTGGGTGTGTTTGTGTATGTGGGTTCCAGCGAGCAAGGAGATTCTAGTGATTAATTCAACTACTTGCTGGATACCCTCCCTCCCTCCCTCCCTCCCTTCCTCCCTCCCTCTCTCCTTCCCTCCTTCCCACCTCCCTCCCTCCCCCTAAGCCCCTCCCCTCAATCCAACAGTGTTTGGACTATCCAGGGAGCAGAGTGAGGATAAACAGCAGGAGTTAACAGCAACCCTGTGTTTTTATGTTCTATGAGGACCCAGCAGGTTATTATTAAGGTTATGATTATGTTCCCAACTCAACCTAGTTCATCACCTGACTTTAATATATAAGCAAGGTGATTAATAGAGTCAAAGCATGTTCATGGTTATTATTTAATATGTATATGATTACATGTGGTTAAACGCGTAACAATATCAAACCAGGTCATTATTAAACATCCTATCCTTAGAATACATATATTCATGCATATTAACCCGAGCAAGAGATCATTCTAAACATTCCCACAAGTGCAAACGAATGAGATTAATTATCTTTTATGTACTAGTATTTTCATAAGAGCAATAAACGCAACCGGTGCTAATTGCTATCGACTGTGGACTGTATGACCTACGCAGTCCTGCTAGTAGATCTCAAGGGTAACGGCTGCAGTGCTATCAGTGTCAGACCAACGAGCTGTAGCCTAATAAAGAAAAGACACTCGGAAAATGGGAGAATGTAGCGACAGTAGCTAAGGAGGTAGCACAGATCGTCCATCAACCACAGGGTTTATGTCCAGCCTCTCCCCTCTCTAGAAGTGTCCTTAAGCAGGTCTATAGATTTTTGTATCTTTATGTCGGTATGCATTTAAAGTGAAGGACACGTCCGGTCAAGTAAACCAGCAGGATTAATAATCTATCATAATCATAATCTAAATTGGGCTCTTGCTTCATTCAAAGCTAAATCTAAACCTACCCCTACTTTTTTACGCAGTGCCAGTCTTTGCGAGTCAGAGCATAGCCCTAACTTCTCCGAAAGCCTGAATCCATACATATTAAACAATGAGACGTAAAAATGAACAATGATAAGATAACAGATCAGTAGAAACCCAACCTGCTGAGGATGTTGTAAGTGACAGCAACAATCCAAAGCAGATAAGGGTGTGTTATCTTGTGTAGGGTAAATGTCCTATGCCTTATTAACAACTTCATTCACACATCATCATTTGTAGCGAATGCACATAATGGCATTAAACACCGCTGCGCTATCTCTGTTCTGTACGCAACACTTCCTTGCCATGGATTATTATCTTTTAATTAGTGATGGCTTCACAAATCATTTAAATGGTGTTTGCTTTGTAATCGGCCGCGCATCTCGGTTGATTATGGTGTTATGGCATCAACACTTAGACTGTGTGTGATCCTCACATTATTGTTGTTGTCGAAAAATTTCCTCACGCTGATAGAATTTTGTGTTTTGTCTGTTTAATGGCGTTCTCCTAAGACCATGACTTTTATCATTTACTTTAGAATATGACTACTACTGACACTACTGCTAATCATAATTCCTTATGCATACATCATCATTATCGCCATCATGTCCATCTTTCTTGTACAGGCATTATGACAGGACGTCTCATACTTTTATAACGCCACCCCAATCTCAGACAATGTCTCTCTCTCTCTCTCTCTCTCTCTCTCTCTCTCTCTCTCTCTCTCTCTCTCTCTCTCTCTCTCTCTCTCTCTCTCTCTCACACACAGACACACACACGGTCTGTCTGGTCTCCCACCCAGGCAAAAACATCAGATAGGGGAGGGGAGGAGGGGAGGAGGTGCTTCAGTGGAGTGGATGTGTTTGATCTATTGTGCATTTGAAGGACAAAATTTGAAAGAGTCCTCTTGTACAGCAGTGGAAATATGCAGCACCGTTCAGCTCAGGTGACTTCAGAGGCATGGAAGCCCCAGCGTAACCTTTACATACCAACCCGCATCTCACCAGGAAATCACAGGATTGAAGCACACCTTTAGTTCAGCATCCCATGCAGAATAACTGGCTGCTCATCTAAGGATGGAAAATGCTGCATACATTCACTCATTGATTGCCTTGAGACACACACACACACACACACACACACACACACACACACACACACACACACACACACACACACACACACACACACACACACACTCAAACTCAAACTCAAACTCAAACTCAAACTCACAGACACACACACACACACACACAAACACAGTCACTCACACACACGCACAGCAATGCATAAGGACCAATAGGGGACTTCAAGAGAAAGTAGAGAGAGGGAGAAGGCAGAGAAATCAAGGGACTGAACATCCCAGTAAGCAGCGGCAGCTGTGTAAGTGTACATATGTAAATGTATTCCGACTCCAGAATGAACAGGCAGGAAGTCAACAAGATGACATAGATTACAGGAGGAGAAGGTCACATATAGATGTACGCTATCATTTATCAGCACTTACATCCCCTCTGCTCTGGTGGAAGAGAACTGGGCTGAACTCTTAAGGGCATGCTCTTAGTACGCACGTCCTGGGGGCCTTGGGGACCACCTCCTGGGGGGAGACCAGGCTCTGCTCTCACGTTGGGATTCTTCAGTCGCCGTAAGCCCACTCAGAGTACTTTATAGGTATGGTAGTGCATTCACCCATTCATGCATTCACCCACTCACCCATTCCTTGCCACATGTATGTTTGTATGCATGCGGTTTTGGAAGACATTACACAGACACATGGGAACGCAAAGCAACACAAAGCACGCACACGCAAGTGCACACTCACATGCTTGCACACATACTCACGCACACACACACACACACACACACAGACACACACACACACACACACACACACACACACACACACACACACACACACACACACACACACACACACACACACACACACACACACACACACACCCGCACACACACACAAGCATTCCAATACTTAAATACACTGTATAGAATGCAGTATGTAACACAGACAGAAACACACGCACACAAACCCGTGTTAAATAATTACCCGTCCAATAGCCAAGAGAGTAAGGCTGTGCTGGGCAGCAGTGTTCCAGAGCTCTACAACACAAAGGCGTCGAGGGCGGCAGGTCATTAAAAAAAACAAATGAGTTTAGCAGCAGGCTTCACACCCAGCCTTCCTAAGACAGAGCACCTCCTTTAAGAGGGGAATAAACTACAGCCACACAAAGATGTCTGGAGGGGCCGGAGCTCTCAAGCCACCCACACAGACCCTGGAGACGCCCTGGCCGGAAGATTCACACCGTACAGGCTAACATGAGGCCCAGGATATTGGCCGTGGTGGAGGGTCTGGTCGTTAGGGAACGGTATACTGGGCTTGATACCCAAATGTCTACCTGACAGCATCTTTTTCGGAAGAGGCCCCAACCCCCCAACCGGCTCATATGAAGACATGAAGTGTTCCAAGTTGTTTTGGGACACTGAAACGGCAAGAAAAGACCTGCCATGCAAGACGTCTTGCATGGCTTCCTCTATCCTTCCGTGATGACGCTGCCATCTGCTCCCTGATTGGCCCTTAGTCCGCCCAACCCTACCTTTCACCATGCAGGAGGATAATGGACCTCTCTGGGAAAACAATATCATTCACAATGAAACAGCAGTGCTAGGGTAGAACTATGGAAGGAAAAGGAAGACGGAAAATAGAAAAATACCATACTAAGATTGTCCGTACATAAAAATTAAAGGATATCCCTTTCAAAGTAAAAGCATGAGGGACTCATTGCAGGTGTTTATGTGACTCACAGAGATTCAGCTGTCTGAAAAATCCCCCCCACACACACACGGTAAACAGCTTCATATCAAATCCAAAGGATATTACCTTTCAATATCTCTGTCATCATAGAGGTTGGATTGAGGAGCTTTAACATCCCACTCTGACTTTCTCCCCATCTCACTCCATTAAATAAAGAAGTTTTGTCAAGCCATCCGTGATTGTTCTTCAACCATAACAGACCATAATAACTTGCACTTCCCTTGGTTCAATATGGCTGCCGTCTCGTTTTTTAAAATCTGAAAAAATCTGCTCCTGTGTAGAGCGTTATTAAAGTCAGGTCCTTAATAGGACTGATTTTAAAACAACTGTCAACCAAACGTGCGCGTCTGCGTGTGTGGATGCGTGCCTGCGTGTGTGCATGCATGCATGTGTGTGTGTGTGTGTGTGTGTGTGTGTGTGTGTGTGTGTGTGTGTGTGTGTGTGTGTGTGTGTGTGTGTGTGCGTGTGTGTGTGTGTGCGGAGATGTATGTGTGTTTGTGTGTGCATGTGTGTGTGTGTGTGGCTGCAAGTTCAGGTGCCTCATTAAAAAACATCAAATGTACACCAGTGAGCACCAAGTATTCTAAAAGAACAGTTGCTAGGTGACCCCAACAAGGGTGTATCGTCTATAAGGATGGAAGTATATCCATACCCTGTGTTATTATGTGAGTAAATTATCATCTGCTAGTACCTTTTGAAGATAATTTATGTAGGTAAAAGCTCACGGCCGTATATTTGACCTAGTTTAACTTCCGTGCTCAGAGAGAACGAACCTCCCTGTGTGTTAGTTCCAAGCAGTTTTTATGTAAATTGTTACGTGATCTCATAGGACACAAGTATGTGAAGACAGATATTATATATTATAGTGTGTCTTGGTAGTGAGTAGCGTTTTTATAGATTTCGAAAGGTCACCAACCTTAAGAAAGGTTTGGGCAGTTGACCAATGCACCATCATTTCCATTTCATGTCACACAACCCCAGTAAATATTATTGTAATATTCCCTGCATGAGTGTATGCTAGCAGCGTTCACAAAGCCCTCCAGGAGTCCATTTAAAACATGGAAATACTTGTTGTTGTGTGCTCGTGTTGCAATACTCATTCACACTGTATGCGTGTTTGCTCTGTGTTGATTGGCAAACGCGACGCCTGAAATCGTTGCATTTATGCATTATTATCAAATTCACAATAAACCCCCAAAAAAAGAACCAAACACAAACACATTCTTTGCGGCTGTGCCGTGGCAGAAATAACATATTTGAGGCTGGGCTGGATGCGGGCTGTCATGCAGGGATGAAGGTGTATTGCATTAATGAATCTGTCCGTCAATCCAGAGGGCCGCATCTCCGTCCCGGTTTAATCCGGATGGGGTTGTTCACTGGGGCCGGGGGGGGCTGATTGAGGTGTGTGTGTGTGTGTGTGTGTGTGTGTGTGTGTGTGTGTGTGTGTGGGTGTGTGTGTGTGTGTGTGTGTGTGTGTGTGTGTGTGTGTGTGTGTGTGTGTGTGTGTGTGTGTGTGTGTGTGTGTGTGTGTGTGTGTGTTAGCTGGGGGTTTGGGATAGGGGTGGATATGGGGGGGGGGGGGGGGGGGGGGGGGTATGCAAAGGGATGCCTGGATCCCGGGACGTCAGTCAATCGCACGGGTCACACGCACCCGGCGATTCCGCCTGTCCAATTATCCCAAATTGCATGTATTGGGTGTCGCTGGATACGGACGGTGGGGAGTGGGGTAGGGCGGTGGACGGGAGGGAGTGTGCCGACTGTCTTGGTGGTAACAGATGCGTGGCGCCCGTACGAAGCAAACTCATATGGAGACAGGGACCAGAGTGCACAAGTTGGACGCGGTTTACTTTTTTCTGTCTTTTAAAATCAGAATATACGGTTCAACTTTGTGGAATCTTTTGTGTCATTGTCGGAATAAGGTTGCAGTTTACTGCAAAATACGTTGGTACGATTGGTACGATATCCCTACGGAGAGAAGGGAAGGGTTTACCTTGGCTTAAACGGAATAATAACAGCAGAAAGAGTATAAGGGTCGCATTAACACAGTTCAACGGTGAAACGACAGCTACATCGTACCAGAACTCTGGAGTCATCAAATCGCAATTAAAGCCCATTTTTTCTTCCAAAACGTTGGGGATCAGAGAAGATCTGCGACCCTGTCCTTTCTTGGCCAATTAGCCATCATGTCAGTGAATCGTCTTCGCGGCCGTGCTTGGACGGCGTCCACGTGAATCCACAGGATGCCCCGTTGTGTGCCAGCGTGCACGGAACGTGCGTGCCGCGGCGCCCCCAGCATACGGCCCTAATGACAAAAGTCCCGGGGTCCCCGTGACTTTTGTAACACGTGTCACACCCCTGAACCTGGTGGGTGCTTTCATGCCCAGGGAAACTCGATCCATCAGAATTACACGGAAGTCTGCTCTTATTGATCGCATGTTAGCCAGGCAAAACTGACAGACAGCGGGGAAATTAAAATAGATGTACGGACAGGAGCTCCACACGTCTCGCCAGCTTCAGGGATTTGTGCTTCCTGCGGGGTTTGGAGGCGTAGGGGTCCGCTGGCATCCATGTGTCATTTTGATAGATATCTCTATCCTTCTCGTTCTCTCTCGTTCTCTCTGTTGGTATCTCCCTCTATCTCGCCTCTCTCTATCCATTGCTCTCTCTCTTTCTCTCTTTCTGACACACACACAAACACACACACATTCATTTCAGAATGTTTCAA
>NC_044054.1:24885800-24895800 GCF_902167405.1 Gadus morhua | reverse complement strand
CATATTATAGCCGTTACATTAACCATATTGAAGCCATCATATTTGACATAATGAGGCCACAACATGTTGTTTAGCCATGACATGCAACATAGACTATATAACATATTAAAGCCTTACCATTTAATGTATATGTATTTGCAAGATATTAGCATGTAACATATTTCAAATATGTAACAAAACCATAATATGTAATTTATTAAAGCCACAACATGTAACAACAGCCATAACAAACCTAGCCATAACATGTAGCATATTATAGCCATGACATGTACCGGTAGCTTAGTCAGAACATGGAACACAGCATGTCCACAACATTTGACAGAATATAGCCATAAAACGTAACATATTATAGCCATGACATGTAAGCCATCACCTGCTATATGCAGAGTTATGTGACATTTCAATGATCCTGTCTGTCCTTCAGAAATGAGGCGACTGTGTTTCTGGCCGTCCCATCAGACGTTAACTTCGTCAGAGTGTTTTTTTTTACTATGTAATTAAACTGTCATGTTCTCTGTGAAGGTTGCGAGATAGACATCATTCCTTCATGCCTCCCTCTTTCTGGGCCTGCAGGCAATGAAAAACAGACACACACAGAAACATTCGCACAAACAGATGCACACACACACACACACACACACACACACACACACACACACACACACACACACACACACACACACACACACACACACACACACACACACACACATACACAGATACTGTAGTATAGCGCTCTGCATGTTCCCCGTTTTATTGTTGATGTGAATACAGGGATGTTTTTCCAGAGCCCTACGTGGAGAGGTATAAGGTCTGTTTGGCCTCCGGGTTGTCCAGAGGCCAGTGCTTACTGAAGAACACTTTAGATAAAGCGATGGCCGTTGACCTAGCCTGGCTCCGCCCGCCTAAGTACTTCCGCTCAATTTTGATTTTCCGTCAGACTCAGTACTAGGTCTGGGTCTGCGGTATGTTAGTTGGTTTTCTCCTTCCAAATTATCTGCGTCCAATCAGCGAACCGTGGGAGTGGCCTGAGAACAATGACGTTAAAGTCAGCTCTCGTTGACGGACATCTTCACGCACTGTGTTTCGTTTGTTTACAGCCTGCGCGCAACGTGACTCCCGGCCAAACGTTAGCGATTGGTTATGGCAGATCCAAAGTGACAATGGGCAGATACAATTGTTTTAAACTTCAACAGACACCCGCCTTCAAGTGAGTTAACGTCAATTGAGTAGGTCCAGACTCTCTGTGCAAATGGAATGAAGTACGAGAGTCTGGTAGGACCAGGCTACCGTAGGGATGCACCGATCCGATATTTGTATCGGTATCGGTACCGATATTGAAGACATTTCTAGATCGGGTATCGGTGACAAATGGGCCGATCCATATTTTCCAAAAAAAAAAAAAAAATTTTTTTTTTTTTTTTTTTTTACGTTTATGTACATACTTGAATCCTATTTCTACTACCTTGCTGCTTTGATAATTGAATTTCCCACGAAAATGTTCTCACAGGATTAATAAAAGTGTATCTATCTATCTATTGGCTGATCTATTCAGTTTCTATGCTGTGCGCTGTGAGGGACGTCATAAACAAGCAACATGCCGTGCGGAGCCTACAGTCTTTTCCCCTCAATGAAACTTACAGTTTGTAGCCATAATTTCGCGCTGTTTTTCTATATCGGTATCGGATCGGTATCAGCCGATACTAAACCTCAGATATCGGTATCGGTATCGGAGGTGAAAAAAGCGGATCGTGCATCCCGCTACCGTTGACCAACACTGCTGTCAGATAGGGCTGCAGGATATATCGGCTATGTACGATATATCGATATAATTTCCACGGGGATACAAGATTTGACAATATCGTTTATATCGATATGCGTTAAAATTGTCAGTTTCCCCCTCAAGCGTCTACAGCGCTTGCCTTGGAGACTGTGAGCGCGACCCCTCCCCCTCCCACTCTGTCTTTCCGAACGTGCCGTGTGCACAAACGCCTCATTCCCGCCCCCTCACAATGCAACAAGCATGGATGATACCCGTAAAGAAAACGAGACGGCGGCGGTAGATGAAATTGTTTCAAAGAGGAGAAACAACGGCTCCATAATGTGGAAATAGTTCGGGTTTAAAAAAAAACAGATGAGCAGCAGCTGCAGGTCATGTAGAGAGTGTAGCAAAACCGTTGCGACTAAAAGTGGAAGCACGACAAATCTGTTCCACCATTTACAGCAGCGGTACAAAGTGCAGTATAAGGAATGCGTAATACTCTGTGGCTGTGCTGCTGCATCACAGGCCGCGACAGTTTCTTCTGCCCCGAAACCAGGGCCGGCGCTCGGCAAATGTGTTGGGGGCGCCCTCTGGTGACGCTCTTAATTAATTAATTAAAATATACGAAACAAGCGAAATGAAACCAAACATGTTCCCAAATGGAACGGAGAAGGGAGGGGGCGGGGGATTGAAGTTACGGCGCACTGAAACTCTCACCGTAGTACACAGGACAATGCGACGAAGCCAATGCTCTTATTGGTAGCTAATGTGTGTAACCTACAGCTTTATAATGTTCTCTGCATAGGTGATTATTTTGTGAAGAAGGTGAAAAACGTCCCTTTTTTTTTAACATGTTCATTAAATTCTGTTGAAAATAACGACACAAAATCACATGTTGCAGTCATACTGACCTATGTTTTAATAAAAGTGCTTGCAACATCTCACATGTGGCTTTTGACTTAGAAAAAAAACATCTAACCCACTCTATAGAAAATATCGAGATATATATCGTATATCGCCATTCAGCCAAAAAATATCGGGATATCATATTTTGCCCATATCGTGCAGCCCTACTGTCAGATACATCAAATGTGGATTTAGAAGAGAAACTGAGGCTCAGAGTGTTCCCTACAAATGCAGCCAGGATCCTCCACTCCCCGCTTTGGTGGAATTGTTGTGTTTTTGAACCCTAGGAGCATGGGCTAATTTTAGCTCCCGGCTGGTTTGGGTCGGTGCAGCTGCGGCTAGCGCTGTACCGTGGGATTCTGGGAGTTTGGTTTCTGGCTGGCATTGCCTCTCTAGACAGTCTCAGCTTGAGGTTAACCCCAGACCTACTGAGACACAGTCATGCACATGTTGACTTTACTCTCTCTCTCTCTCGCTCTCTCTCTCTCTCTCTCTCTCTCTCTCTCTCTCTCTCTCTCTCTCTCTCTCTCTCTCTCTCTCTCTCCTTCGCATTCACTTTCTTACTTGCATTTTCTTTGCAGTTTGTAGTTCTTTAATTTCACTGTGATCAAGTAAATGTATGAAACATTGTTATTCACCGTCTGAAAAAGTTAGTTTTTATCCAAGGTTCCAATGTATGACATCCCAGCAGTACCATTCTGATCAGGTCAGACTATTTCATCTTCTATAATTGGTTATATTGTTTACAAATTCAAGATGCTATTTGAATACTAAAACACAGAAACAAATATTGCACCAATATTGCAGTGTGCATACTAGCACGCATGTGTGCACGTGTGTGCGCATGTGCGTGTGTGTGTGTGTGCATGTTAGCGTTTCTCTGTGTGTGTGTGTGTGTGTGTGTGTGTGTGTGTGTGTGTTTATGTGTGTGTGTGTTCATGTTAGTGTGTGTGTGTGTGTGTGTGTGTGTGTGTGTGTGTGTGTGTGTGTGTGTGTGTGTGTGTGTGTGTGTGTGTGTGTGTGTGTGTGTTTGTGTGTGTTTGCATTCTAATGTGTTCTCTTAAAACAGACAAGGCTGCTCTCCGCCTCTTCCGGAGTCAGGTGTGCTTGTTTTAAACACCTGAAGCAGCCAAGTCCCCCGCTGGGTAAGCTCCGAAGCCAGGGTGGGAGCCTCAGTGTGAAGCTGTTGATGAGCCTCTAATTGTCCTCAGTGACTAAAGTCTCCTCACCCCCACTGGTAAACGCACACACGTTGTACGGGGCATTGAACGATGAAGCAGGAATTGCGAGCTAGTGAGTATCACGTCCCAGTCAAGAGGTTCTGGGTTCGAATCCCGATGTCTGTTGTACATCTTTAGCTGTTGTCATGCAGGATTTCAAACTCCCTGACGACCTGTAGCTGAATTCATATTCAATTGCTTGGGAGAGATATAAGAGTTTTATTGGCATATTATTAAATATATAATATTAAAAGGATATGGTAGGTGACCTAAATGTTCTTTGAGACAGCGAGGGAGTGCTGTGTCAGTCAAGGTAATCGTCAAGGGAGGTGATGCTCGGAGCGGGAGAGAAAAATATTCGAACGACATTTGATCAAATCCGTGAGAAGGTCAGCAATGAAGGAAACCATAACAGTATTAATCCCGCCTGGTGCATAAAAGCAAACACACTTTACATGTTCAGTGACCTCCATATTGTGAACCAAAGCCCGTGCCAGGCCGTGTGTCTATGTGAAGGCTGTCAACAACACGCTGAACAGAGTTATTCTGCCCATGCTCAGTAATTATGGACCAAAGAAGATGTCCCATCGCCCCGGGGGTAATCCACACTCACACACACACACACACCCCAGTGATCTCACATTAAGACCATCCAAGCATCTAAATCAAAGAGCCCATTAGGATGAAACAGATGATGGCTCTGTAGAGGTGAAGACGGAGGCGCGAAACCTCCAAGGCTTCAAGGGCTCAGTTATATTACGAATACTACGACCACCGCTACTATTGAAACTCCCCATACTACTACTAGCAAAATTAATACTACTAATACATTCCTTTTTCCTTCTATCCTTCCTCCAATTCCCCTTTTCATTTATTTTCTTCTTTGTGTATCTTTCCTTCTCTTTCTTTCATTCTTTAGCTTTTTTTTTATCTAGTTCTTTCCTTCATTTATACATTTCCTCAATATTAACTATAGTTTTCTCTTGTTTATTTTTCTTCCTTTCCTTCTTTCCTCTCTCCTTCCTTCCTTCCTTCCTTCCTTCCTTGCTTCCTTCCCTGCTCCCTCCTGCCCCGTGTCACTGGCGCAGTGGGCAGAGCCACGTGGCCGGGCACAGCGATGGCGGCCCCTCTAACACACACCAGAGTCTGGGAGCTCTCCTTGCACCGCCACCACACTGGGCCACACCCCGGTGGCTGCTCCGGGAGGCCGGGGAGGCGGGGGAGTCTCTGGTCCTGTGCCTTCCCAGGCCTCCGCCCAGGCAGACCGGGGACACGTTGGACCCGGGAAAGGGTCAACTGTCTGGAGATTCTGGTCTACCTAACATGCCGAAAGCCTCACCACAGGCAGCAGCGTGCGTGTGTGTGTGTGTGTGTGTGTGTGTGTGTGTGTGTGTGTGTGTGTGTGTGTGTGTGTGTGTGTGTGCGTGTGTGCGTGTGTGCGTGCGTGCGTGCGTGCGTGCGTGCGTGCGTGCGTGCGTGCGTGCGTGCGTGCGTGTGTGTGTGATGTGCATCTGTGTGTTTGTGGTCTGTGTGTGTGTTTGTGGTTTTATGTATTTGGGTGTATACGTGTCTTCGTGTGTGTGTGTGTGTGTGTGTGTATGTGTGTGTGTGTGTGTGTGTGTGTGTGTGTGTGTGTGTGTGTGTGTGTGTGTGTGTGTGTGTGTGTGTGTGTGTGTGTGTGTGTGCGTGCATATGATTGGTGTTTGTATTCATGTTTGTGTTTGGGTGTGCGTGTTCATGTCTGTTTGTGTGTTCATGTGCTTGGTGTGTATATTCATGTATGTGTGTGGGTTTGAGTGTGTGTTTGATAGAGTCATCTCATGGTCTTACTTCTAATTGACAGAGAGGGGGATTCAGGAACTCTTTCAATGTTGTTTTGTCCGTATAGTATGACGTTAATACTCAGTTAAATTTCTCATCTCAGTGGATACTTCTTGTATTCACCAAGAAGTCTGGAAGTCAAATTTGATTAATGGAGAAGAAATTGTAATTACACCAAAAATTGGGCCATTTGGTAATTAAACTTAAATTGTCAGCCAATCATAGCGGAACAGCCCTTCCATGCAAGCCGTGTATAAGTGGCCATTGTTGCCTCAAATGAGGTACCGCAGCATACGTTTTATGCTCAAACTCAAGCACTATGGAACATACTGTTCACACTTTACAGTTAACAGTTTAAATTCCTTCCCATTTAAGCAGCTCTGCTGCTAAAAATAAAATGGAGAACGTCATGGTTTATTCATCGTCATTACTGTTTCTGTCATGGTTATTTAACAGTTCAAATTAGCAAAATCCCACTCTGATGTATCTATCTCACAGTGTTGTTTATTTCATCCTTTTTCGAAACGTCAAATCCAAACACAAGTCCTCGGTGTACATTTTACTTCCCCATTGACCTGACCTAAACACGGCTGGGCTTCAATTATTTTCCATATGCTTTCACCAGAGAGGACAGAGTGTTGCTTGGTTTTTTCTCGTGACACACACCTCCAGCCTCTCGCCCGCGCCGCGGCCGTCCACCTCGCTCTCGGCTCTCAGCTCTCTTTCAAACCAAACCTGTACGGGCGCCGGGGGGGGGGAAAGGTTAGACGCTACAAGGCCCTCTGCTCAGACAGATAGCCGGTGTGCACCTATTAAGATGTCACTCAGTCACCCCACCCCCGCAGAGAGCGACCGAGAGAACCACGAGCGACCGAGGAAAACACATTAACACTGCAGAGAGGCCGAGAGGAGGAGGAGGAAGAGGAGGAGGAGGAGGGCGAGAATGTCAACGTTAGAATGGACCGTGGTTATCGTGTCAAAAGTTGGCACTAAACACAAACACTGATGTAAGAGGTTGCACTTTTTAACAAAGCTGTTTGTTGATCTTGCTTTGTCTATCGACACCCTCATCGCGCCGCCTGCGGAGAATCACGCCATAACCCTTGGCGTAGGAGACCTAGGTTGCCATAGCAACAGGCCTCCATTTGACCCGCTGTTGTGCTTAATTTTAGGAAAAAATAAATGTGTGTACATGATGAATATCCCTCTGCTAAATGGGGGGGATCGATGAATGCCGAAGACAGTGGTGTCAACCAATCAGTTTTCGAAACCTCTTATTTATTTTGTTTTATTGCTGTTAGAACATCAGTCAGTGAGGAGAAGGCCACACACACACACACACACAAGGGCACCTTGAAGTGTTTTTGCTAAAACACATTTGTATGGTTTGCAGTAGGCCTACCGGAGGCTGACAATGTAATTTGCTAAGATGGTTGTGTTCTGCAATATCCACACCTTTTTCAATCAGACTGTCATCCATTTTAAAACAAAACAAATGACAAATGCTTCCTCCCTCTTGATGCGGTTTTCTGTTCTGCTGAGGAACGGAAAGGAGTTGAAATAAGATGAGTGGATTTTTTAAAACCGAGTACGTGGAATTTCTGCCTGTGTTTGTGTGTGTGTACGTGTGCGTGTCTGTGTGTGTGCCTGTGCGTGTCACATTGTGACTGCCGATGTCTGGACGTCAGAGTGGGGATGGGCTGATGGATGAGGGCCGGGGAACATCGTTGGTTGTCACGGTTACTTTCTTCACTGGTCTACATCACCAATGGAGATGGTCGCATATTGGGGCCTTTAACGACTAAGGGTAGATGATGTATAGATGTATAGAGGTATATACGACTTCAGGTAGATGTATAGAGGTATATATATCATGAGTAACGACTACGTAGATGTATAGAGGTATACATCATGAGTTACGACTACAGGTAGATGTAAAGAGGTATATATATGGTAGATGTAAAGAGGTATATGTACATCATGAGTAACGACCATGATGGTGGACAGGCTCCTCTGATTGCCTTTCGTGTAATATTTGATACTCCCATTGAACTATTAGCCAGTGAACGGATGGCTACGGAACGGAAGTGTGTGAGTCCTTAGCCCAAGTGAAGGAGTTCAAGTATCTCGGGGTCTTGTTCGCGAGTGAGGGTACTATGGAACGTGAGATTGGCCGGAGAATCGGAGCAGCGGGGGCGGTATTGCGTTCGCTTTACCGCACCGTTGTAACGAAAAGAGAGCTGAGCCGCAAGGCAAAGCTCTCGATCTACCGGTCGATCTTCGTTCCTATCCTCACCTATGGTCATGAGGGCTGGGTGATGACCGAAAGGACGAGATCGCGGGTACAAGCGGCCGAGATGAGTTTTCTCAGAAGGGTGGCTGGCGTCTCCCTTAGGGATAGGGTGAGAAGCTCAGCCATCCGTGAGGAACTCGGATTAGAGCCGCTGCTCCTTTACTTAGAAAGGAGTCAGCTGAGGTGGTTCGGGCATCTGGTAAGGATGCCCACTGGGCGCCTTCCTTGGGAGGTGTTTCAGGCACGTCCAGTGGGGAGGAGACCTCGGGGAAGACCCAGGACTAGGTGGAGAGATTATATCTCAACACTGGCCTGGGAACGCCTCGGGATCCCCCCGTCAGAGTTGGTCAATGTGGCCCGGGAAAGGGAAGTCTGGGGCCCCCTGCTTGAGCTGCTCCCCCCGCGACCCGACCCCGGATAAGCGGAAGAAAATGAGATGAGATGAGATGAGATGAGTAACGACCACAGGTAGATGTATAGAGGTATATATATGACTACAGGTAGATGTAAAGAGGTATATAGGTATATACGACTACAGGTAGATGTATAGAGGTATAGGGGTATATAAGACTACAGGTAGATGTATAGAGCTACATAGGTATATACGACTAAAGGTAGATGTATAGAGGTATAGGGGTATATAAGACTACAGGTAGATGTATAGAGCTACATAGGTATATACGACTAAAGGTAGATGTATAGAGGTATAGGGGTATATAAGACTACAGGTAGATGTATAGAGGTATATAGGTATATACGACTACAGGTAGATGTATAGAGGTATGGGGGTATATAAGACTACAGGTAGATGTATAGAGGTATATACGACTACAGGTAGATGTATAGAGGTATATATATCATGAGTAACGACTACAGGTAAATGGATAGGGGTGTAGAGGTATATATGACTACAGGTTGATGCATAGAGGTATAGAGGTATATAGGATTCCCGGTAGATGTATAGAGGTATATAGGTAGTAAGAACTGCAGGTAGGTGGACAGATGGCAGGCTCCTCTGATTGCCTTTCGTGTAATATTTGATACTCCCATTGAACTATTAGCCAGTGAACGGATGGCTACGGAACGGAAGTGTGTGGAAGAACGGAGAGAATGTGGACAGAAAAGGCAGAGAAAGGTGACCACAGATGATAGCTAGAGAGAGAGAGAGAAAGAGCGCGAGAGTGCACGAGAGAGCGAGTTAATGATCCTCATCTCTTCCCAAGCAGATGAAGCTAATGCTAAAAGCTAATGAGGCGCAGAGAGGAAGCTTTGAGGAACCTCACCATGGCTATTATGCTAACTCAAAGCCCACTTATGAACTCTGCTCACACCGGAGGATGACGCAGGACTAGGAGACTTTATTTTTTATATTGAACCCGCGCTCACCCAGGGGAGAGGGGGTCCGGGAGCGAGTGCTCTTGTATTTCACACATGGTAAACAATTACACACGGAGCAGACTGCAACCCTAAACCCCCCGCTAGGCTGCTCGTCTGCGGGGACTACCGTCTGTGGATTATCCAGCCAAGCCAGCAAAACATAGTACCCGTTACTCCAGTAAGCACGTTAATGCCTTGCTAAATTGACTTCGTGTCAGCGTGAGCGAACATCCAGAAGAAATGGCCGCCGTACTGTGGGAGCCGTGCGATGGGTTTGGTTACCAGAGGATCGGCAGACCATGACCCACACACTCATGTGTTAAAGCGCTGTCTTAGCATGAGCCGTGTGTGTGAGTGTGTGTGTTTGTGTGTGCGTGGTGAGATTCAGTTGAAAGTCATTTCATTGTATCTTTTCAGTTGCAGACAAAAGCGCAGCTGATTTCAGGGGATCACTGAGAGGTTTTCTTTCCCAGCAAACTTTGCCATCACGCCGTCATTTAAGTCTAAATAATTAGACAAAATAATAGATTACCTTAAGCCTTTCTTGACGTTTTTTTCTCAAATACGAAAGAAAGGGAAAAAACATCAAATACAATATAAAATCTGAGTTTTGCTTTTTCT
>NC_044054.1:24870800-24880800 GCF_902167405.1 Gadus morhua | reverse complement strand
GTTTGTGTATGTGTGTATTTGTATGTGTGTGTTTACAGTGGTCTGTGTGTGTGCATGTGTGTGTTAAAGGTGGTCTGTGTGTGTATATATGTATGTGTGTGTCTGTGTGTGTGTGTGTGTGTGTGTTTGTGTGTGTGCTTCAATAGCTGATTTGAGCATTAAGACTGAATTAGCCCCAGACCTGCGAATGTCTGTGCTAAAAACCCTCATTACATTCCTCATTTACATAAGAAGCGTCACCTCTTCTAACGTCGTCGCTCTTTCACAAATGTGTTTTTTTTTGGGAGAATATATTTTGGCTCAGATACCCGTTATATTTTGTGTCAATAACAGTGAATGAATTGCTGTATTAACCACAATTTGTATTAACCACAGATTGCCTGTCGTTTTTTCTCTATATTTCCTCCTCCTCCTCTTTCTGAAGAGAATGCATGGTGCTCCTTATTTCTCTCTCTCTCTCTGTATGTCTGTCTTTCTGTCTCACTGGAGAGTTGTCCATGTTTCACTCTCTTTACCTCTCCCTCTCTCTGTCTGTCTTCTTGGCTCTCTCAGGAGAGTTGTCTATATTGCTCTCTATTTCTTACTCTCCCTCCCTCTGTCTGTCTGTCTGTCTGTCTGTCTGTCTGTCTGTCTGTCTGTCTGTCTGTCTGTCTGTCTGTCTGTCTGTCTGTCTGTCTGTCTGTCTGTCTGTCTGTCTGTCTGTCTGTCTGTCTGTCTGTCTGTCTCTCTCTCCCTCCCTCTGGCAAGTTGTCCATGTTGCTCTCTTTCTTACTCTCCCTCCTCTGTCTGTCTCTCTGTCTGTCCGTCTGTCTGTCTGTCTGTCTGTCTCTCCCTCTGGCGAGATGTCCATGTTGCTCTCTTTCTTACTCTCCCCGTCTCTCTCTGGCTGTCTGTCTGTTTCTCTCTGATTAGTTGTTCATGTTGCTGTCTCTCTCTCTCTTCTCTGAAGAGTTATTTATGGTGCTCTACCTCACATGCCCCCCCTCCCCCCTCCTCACTCTCCCTCTGTCCTCCATCACTTCTCCCACTGAGCGAGGAAAGGGAGGACTGGTCAACAGGAAATGACATGGTCTCAACTCTGATGACTGTTTGGCGTTCCGGGCGTAAACAAGTGCTTCTGGAAGGCTGCAGAGGTAGGCTGGAAGAACGCCTGGGTGGAATTCACAAAGGCCTCATCTTAATGGAAGTTAGAATTACCATTTAAATAGGATTTCTGGTTGGGGGGGTGCGGCGGTATGGGGTAGCTTCATAGAAAAAGATAAATTACACTGTAAACAATGTCACAACAGTTTAATGACACATATGAAATGAAAGTACACAGCCAGTATTCAGCTGCTGAGAGGAATGGACAATCAGGGAGCCTGAGGGGAAGAACTTGTTTTGTCTGTGTGCAGGGACCGCACTTTTAATTGACTGGAATAAAAAACTAAATTACAGGAGGCGACCCAGCAGTGAGGGGGGTTGGAAGAGAGACAGAGGGCGAGACAGAGGGAGTGAGAGAGAGAGAGGGCGAGAGAGGGGAAGAAAGAGAGAGAGAGAGAGAGAGAGAGAGAGAGAGAGAGAGAGAGAGAGAGAGAGAGAGAGAGAGAGAGAGAGAGAGAGAGAAGGTGACAGAGGGCGAGACAGAGGGAGTGAGAGAGAGAGAGGGCGAGAGAGGGGAGGAAAGAGAGAGAGAGACAGAAGGAATGAGTCACAGAGGGAGAGATGGAAGGAGTGAGAGGTGATGGAAAGGAAGGAGAAATAAGTTACTGGGTCATAATCGCAGCTCGGGTGCAAAACAGGACAGCAGGCAAGCTCTTTCTCCAAACACACCTGTCTGTAAGAACACATATACACACACACACAGACAAACAAAAACCCAAGCACTTACATTCCTGCACACACACACACACACACACACACATACACACACACACACACACACACACACACACACACACACACACACACACACACACACACACACACACACACAATCCTACACCCGCACACACTAACACAATCACACAACACCAACCTATCTATTGAAACACCTACATATATGTATATATATATATGACATATAAATGTTTAAAGTGTTATAATAAATAGCATATATATGTTACATATATATGTTTTTAAATCTATATATATATATATATATATATATATATATATATATATATATATATATATATATATATGTACATATATATATAAACATTTGTTTACATGAGACCCCATCTTCAAAGAAAACTGGAAAGCAGCAGACCCACTGCTCAACTGTCCAGAACCTATCACACTTGTATGGGGCAAACAACGGACTGAGGCTAGCCAACACGATTATGGTGTGAGAGTGGAGACTATACACTCCAGTGGTGTTTTACAGTGAGGCGGGGACGAGAGACGAGGTGATCATGCAGGGTTCTCCAGTCGTTCCACCGGGTGCCCCTGCCAGGTTGGAGGTGAATTCCTTAAGCTGTCCCACTCTGCCTGTGAGCTTTAAAAGTAAAAGTCCCCAGGCTTCTCTCTGGGAGTGCAGCAGCCAGAAGACGCAGCCTGGCCTTCCCAGTGTGATGAAGGCACAGGGATACAGGGAGAAGGGGAGGGCATGTTGAATTGTGTTTGTGTGAAGGGAGAAACTTGCTCAGCAATGGAGAGCGATACTGTCAGCCCACAATGCACACAGTGTGTGTGTGTGTGTGCGTGTGCGTGTGCGTGTGTGTCTGACTGTGTACATGTATGAAGGCTAATATAAGCAAGATGAAGGATGTTCCACATCTTGTGCATTTTCATTATGCATGCATGGTACATGTGTGTATCTCACTATGCTTATGAATCTGCATGCATTATGTTCAGAAGTATATACAGTAGCTGGAGAGCCATGGAGAAGAGGGAGGGGTGGAGGGTATCCACCAATCCGAGGAACTAGTGGAGTGCCAGTCAACATCTCCACTGACACTGACTGTGTGTGTGTGTGTGTGTGTGTGTGTGTGTGTGTGTGTGTGTGTGTGTGTGTGTGTGTGTGTGTGTGTGTGTGTGTGTGTGTGTGTGTGTGTGTGTGTGTTATTGATCAGTCATCTCAGTGGCTGTTATCACCACTGACACAGAGACAGACAGCTACCAATGATGCATGGCACGAAAGAACCATTTAGACGCACGGATAATGGAGTTACAGGTTCAAACACACACACCAAATCACACACACACACACACACACACAAACACATGCACACACAGGAACATTGCACGTACTCAGTTTGCCAGACAAACACGCACATTCACGCACACACACATCCACACCCACACCAACAGACCCACACACACACACACACACACACACACACACACACACACACACACACACACACACACACAAACACACACACACACACACACACACACACACACACACACACACACACACACACACACACACACACACACACACACACACACACAAAGAGAAGGGTCACACCTCTAAATATACAGTTGATACATGCACATCACATCCAGTCCCGGAAGCACAATGGACTCATTACACAAGCGAGTGCGGTTGTATTTGTAGGGGATAGATTGCTTCTTAGTGGCTTGTGCAGCTCTCTAAATCATGAAGGATGCCAATACACTGCGTTCATAGTCAATGATAATCTGCACAAGGACCCCTCAGGCCGACTGGCAGCTATCGCCATAGTGGAATAAAAGTATGACTTCTCTTCGGAGGAGGAGACACGCTATATCTGGCAAGGCGACCCAGGGAAGACAGGGGGATGAGCGGGGCCGGAAATAATCGATCAACTCCAGTTTTCTGGTTCCAAAGAGGGGCTAAGGAACCCATTGCCGCCCCCCATCGCCGCCCCTCAGTCGTGATGAGAAGTTGAAGTTGCTCCGTGTGTGCGTACTCACCTGAAACACAGAGAGAGAGAGAGAGAGAGAGAGAGAGAGAGAGAGAGAGAGAGAGAGAGAGAGAGAGAGAGAGAGAGAGAGAGAGAGAGAGAGAGAGGGTAAAGGGAAGGAGGGGAAAGAATAAGAAGGAGAGAGAATGGGAGGGGAGAAAAGATACACCACGTTAATAAATGATCCAATGCTGTTTGCGTGTAACGTGGCATATATGTCTGTAATGTCAAGCAACGAAAACGAGGACATGAAGACAAAAGAGGAGAAGAAATGAAAGGGAGGGAGAATAATCTTGATAAATCAGTTGGCTGCGGCCCCACCGGTCGATCCCTTGATTGAGTTGAAATCATGCCGTGTTTCCTTGACGCGACTGTAAACAAACAAAGAAGAGACGAAATGTTGCCGTGGATGACTTGGCGTTTTATTCATTTTTGCCGTTCCAAGTAGGGTGTTAGAAGGAAAATTATTGCCCAATTCAAATATATTTTCAGGTTTCCATCTGGTTTATGGATTCCCCCCACACAAATCACACACACACACACACACACACACACACACACACACACACACACACACACACACACACACACACACACACGTGCGCGTACACACACACTATCTCTCTGTCACACCCTTTCTCCCCTGTCTAGCTTCCTCTCTCTCTCTCTTGCTCACCAAGCTCTCCCTCTCAAACAACAGCAGCGATAAGGCGTCAGGCAATATTGAACCATATGAGAATAAATTGTGAAACACACATGCACATGCCTGTTAAATCATCTACCTTTAAATGTTTGTGCAATCCAGGGAGATACGCCTTTGTGTGACTCATTTCATTATTTTATGAAAACCTCAGCCAATACAATACTAATTCCATCTTAGTCCCGCCTCCCGCTTGTCATGGCTTTGGACAGACTCTCTCTCTCTCTCTCTCTCTCTCTCTCTCTCTCTCTCTCTCTCTCTCTCTCTCTCTCTCTCTCTCCCATTAATCATAAAATGTAACCTTAAATGCAGCACTAAGAGTATTAAAATATAAATGCTAGATCCATGTTAAACCAACAAAATGGTGGTGTATTGTATCTCAGAATTCATTGAAAATACTAGTAGCTAGCTCTATATGAATATACTGCAAGGCAATTTTGTTATGATAATATTGGGCCTATGCTTCAATGCTTGGTGTGTGTCTTGATTTTAAATTAATAGAGCTGGAATTTACATTTCAAGCCCTATTAATTAGTATTCTCTCCGCGATAATCTTAGTAATTTCTCTTCTTTTCAGGTTTTGGTTTTTGATGTCGCTTGAATTATCTGTACAACTGAACACATCACTGAACACTGCATAAAGTTATATTTTATACTGGTCATAGTAACAATTAAGGGGCAGTGTTTACGATTTAGTAGCATATTCGGGCTTAATGTATTCCTGGCTTGTTGATGGCGTTGTACTTGATTTCTCAGTCCATTTCTTATTTCTACATGCACTGGTGTCTTCTTAATGCTTGCCAACACTATTGTTACTTTGACAATATATTGTTAATATCTACAGTTTATTGTTCATATTGAACAGATTACTGCCCAGGTGCCATTTAAAATGGATGTGTGGGCTGCATGGGTTCCTCTGGGCCAGCAGTTGAGAACCTTTTGACTTGCCAAGTGAACCCGGAGCTCTGAGGTATATTTGCCAGTATTTTTAAGGTTAGAGATTTACTTAATGTCGAACGAGTGTGTGTGTGTGTGTGTGTGTGTGTGTGTGTGTGTGTGTGTGTGTGTGTGTGTGTGTGTGTGTGTGTGTGTGTGTGTGTGTGTGTTTTCTTGAGATTTAAGTTAATCGACTTGCTCCCGGTCACCCCTCCTACGCCGTCTTTCTTGTATTTTCTATTTTTCTTATTCCTGCTGTGGGCTTCCTGAGTAATGTGAAGACGTGTTCAAAATGTCAGCATCCAGGCTGGCTGCCCAAGAGTATCCAAGCCTGGGCTCTCTGGGAATAGAATGGCATGGCCTTGTGCTGTACCATCGCTCCTATCTCCACAGTGGACAGCTAGACTCATGTTGATCCAGCCAACCATGAAAACGCACCCTGGTCACCCCCCTTCCACCCAACATGGCCAGGCTCTGCCTGCAGCCATGGCCCACAGATGTGTGAGGCCACAAGGGAAAAATCCATCAACGTTAGGAAGAGGCAGGGAAGGAAATGCACTGCTTGAACCAAAAGCTGTTGGTTAGCTATGGGTGGTACGAAAACGAGGCTTACCATACATTATATGGTAGTAAAATTGGATAAATAGAGTTTATATTTATATGGCATAAAGGTATATATACACCTACTATTTATAGAACTTCTTATTTCCACATTGATGGGAAAACCGTTTAGAACGATTAATGATTCGGAATTATTTGGATATTATCTTTCGATGATTAAACACGTGCGGGCACGTCTAGACACATGAACACCAGCGTCAGGAGAACATACACACCACTGCAGAGGAACGGGGGGCTACTGGGGCGAGGGGGAGAAGGTATCAATACCTTGGGAGTCCAAATCACACAGGATCTGACACGGTCAACACACAGCGCTGAGAAAGCCAAGGCAGCGCCTTCACCACCTCGGCCAGCTGATGAAATCCAGAGTCTCCCTGAGGACGCTGTAGCCGCTGTCCTCTGGAGCGGCAGAGAGCGTCCTGATAGGACGCCTCACTGCCTGGTTTGGACGCAGCTCGGCTCAGGATAGGAGGACGGTGCGTTCGGTTACCCATAACAGTACATTTATTAAGCTGACGCTTATATCCAATGCGACTCACAATAAGTGCATTCAACCATCAAGATACTGGCCAGAAGTTGCAAGAAATTGCGATTCCTCAAATCAGCAAACTGCTTCTACTGCTACGTTTTAGAACGAGAGATGGTTTATTATTTTTCTGAAAGCACTGTTTGAACTGTGCTCCCCACCCTGCAGGACGTATGCATCAGGAGGTGCAGAACTGCTGTTTCATCTGCTGAAAGGCAAGCGCCTCCGCAGACACACGGCTACAACAGAGTCTGAGACGGATTCTCATTACCCAGGCCATCAGGACCATGAACACTGATCTCAACAGGGCCCCCTCAAAGTTACACACACTGCCCCTCTTAAGCAGTACCACATAAACAAACACACACACACACTCACACACACACACACACGCACACACACACACACACACACACACACACACACACACACACACACACACACACACACACACGCTCACATATACAAATAGCGCCTAAACATATTTAGATATATGTCAGCATTGCCACTCTGCTGTGGCAGAGTGGCAGAGCTAATTTATGATGGATGACAGGTTGCATAAATGCAAAAAATGCAGAAGTTGGCTCTTATGAGCCGTGATGCAGAACCATCAGATATGATTTACTTTATGGGAAGTGTGTGTGTGTGTGTGTGAGACAAGAAGTTCTTGAATCTTGAATCTTGAATTCGTCAGCAACCCTTTAACACACAATGGCAATTAACGGCCAATTGTGATTAAAACCATGGTCTGCGGGTCCACCATTTGATCAAAACCCTTGACAAGCGTAAGACGCTGAGAGAGCAAGCGAACAAGTGATCCTAATAACCGGTAGAGCCTCCATCAGCGTCGCGTCGGGGGAGATCCGAGGCGTCCCGCTGTGCTGTTTAAAGGCTAAAGTGGTAACGAGGGAACTAATTCCTCAAACCTGCAAAAAGATATCGCACATTTTCCCAACTGGGAACGCAATTATGATTATGATTTCAGTCATGGTATTTGTACGGGTCGGGGAGGTACAAGAGCTATCTTCAGGGCTAAGTTGGTACTTAATTCTGAAAGGTTTAATTTTCTGGCCACGCTGTAACTAGCTGCAAAGGCAGGAGACGCTCCAAAACGTTCGGGTCCCTTCACATGGAATTTTCCGAGAAAGAACGGGTTCTAGATATTGTTCCCAGAAAATTAAACCCCACAACATCTACCCATTTAGGGTGACTTTGAGCGATTGTTTACCTGTGAATTGCAGCTCTAATATGCCCAGCGAGGGGATGGAATATTGGGAAAAATTCACACAAACCTGCAACACTGAACCAGACGGGAGACCCGATACAGGTTCAGTTACAGCTTCTACTGAGATGAGCCTTGATAGATCTAAACCTCTGCATCTAATAGGAACCTTAGCATGTAAATGGAAACACAGAGGGCTCCAGTATATATGGTTGGTAAAGTTTTTTCCTCGGAGAAACACTGTATTATTATCCTTCTTTCAAGGCAGTGGTGGTGAGCTGAAGAAGCACGTTACCTCGCCTTCGTTGTGTGTACGTGAGAGTGGCCATGCAGGCCAACAATCAGACTAGAACCAATGTGTTTATGGAATTAATCCCAGCCACACAATTTGTTTACCGCTTAGTAATTATTATTATATAGCAAGGCCTTTCAATAAAGTATTAGTTCTGTGTTATTGTTATTATAATTATGATGTAATTATGTGTTATTATGTGGCGGCATGTGGCTCAGGAGGTAGAGTGCGTTGGCTGGTAACCACGAGGTTGCTCGTTTGATCCCCGACGTCTGTGTCGGAGTCAATGTGTCCCTGAGCAAGACACCCAACTGCACCGGACGAGCCGGCTGACACCTTGCATGGTTGAAACTGCCGTCGATGTGTGACCGTGTGTGTGAACGGGTGTATGAACGGGTGAATGTGAGGCAATATTGCTAAGCGCGTTGGGGGGCCACTGGTTGGAAAAGGGCATTAAATGTAAATGCGGTCCATTTACCATTTACCATTTATTCTACAATTATTATTTTTTTTTATTATTTTATTTAAATCTCTGCAAGCGTCTCGGCTACGGCCACTAAGGGGTTCAGTGAGCCCCCTGATCTGACGCAAACGGCCCCTATGCTCCAGCCTAATAGTTTAAACATCATCTCCCTCCGTTTACATAATACCTTATCTTATTATTGGATCCGCACCCGGCTGGCGGATCCAAGCTGTTCTCTCACTGACTGCGAGGAGCATTGAAGCGTTGAAAGCAGACTTAACACACCATAGTTTAACACACAGGGCTATGCCGTTCCCTGGCTTCCACACAACTATACTCATCGTTTTTGTCAAATACCCATTTTAGGGGAGACAACATAGCATGGGGGTGGGGGGAGGGGGGGGGGGGTGCATGTGTTTAAGGTCTCTGGTTGCCAGGAGACGGTAAGTCGGAAGGGAAAAGAAGATCACAACGTGCGGAAACCAGAATGTGCAAAAACAAGCGATAAAGAATGAAAGAGATTAACAGTGTTATTTGGGAGAGGGCGATAGAGAGAGAAAAATGGTATGGTGGATGATAACATTCATAGACAGGGTTATGTCAGACCTGTGTGTGTGTACCGGCATGGCAGGTTGACTCTGGCCTCAACCACGGTGGGGCCGCTCAAATATGTCTCATCAGAGCATCACACACTGTTACTCATACTCTATAGACCGTCTTTGTTATTCTCATTACTAAATGTCACCTCTGTTAAGCAAATACCGAATCAATAGAGCACTCGGGGAGCCTCATGTGAACTGCGTCCAATCGAATTCTGATATTTCAGCTATTTATTTATCCGTGTCCGTCTACAAATGCCAATTAGAGGGAAATGCGAGCGAGTGGCCTGCCTCCAACCTTACCCTTTTCAACGGGCTGGATGTACGCGCCAGAGGACAGACTAACTGCTCCACTAGCATAGCCGTACACATACATACACATAGCCAAACACAACCTCCCCCCCCCAATCTCTCTCTCTCCCACTCCACCCCCCCCCCATCTCTCTCCACCTCCTCATCCCTCTCTCCTTCGCTCTCTAATGGGAGGCTGTTTCTCTCACCCTTCCTCTCTCTCGCCTTCTCTCTCTATCAGAGACGGGGGCGTGGAGGAGAAATCAAAGGGAGGGAGAACAAGAGAGAGAGAGACAGAGGGGAGGGGGAGGAGAGGGGGATGGATGACAGAGAGAGGGGGGAGATCTAAAATGGGAGTTATCTGTCTGTTTGGGCATAAATAAAGCTTTTGTGGTGGCAGACCCTGCCTGGAAATCCAATAGAGAGTGACACACAGATGACCCGTTAGCCCCCCTTGTTAGCTCTGCAGGGAGAA
>NC_044054.1:24843300-24865800 GCF_902167405.1 Gadus morhua | reverse complement strand
CTTAAGCCAGACGGACACACACAGCCAGTCACCAGCCAGCTAGTTGCACAAAGACTAAAACGCATCCATGAAAAAATTATCTTTATGTGTTTGTGTTTCGATGTGCAACACGTTTGGACAGGCAGCAATTGAGGGTTACAAGAAAAACGAATGGGTCAGGCATCTGTTACTACTGTACAATTCCACTTTTGTACCACTACCAAACCAGTTTTTGACATGGCAACCCTCACAACCACTCTGAAAACAGTCTTTATTTTCCTATGTTTTTAACAAAGCCTGAAAGGCTAAAGGATAAAGGCTAAAACTGACCATTTGCTGCATAGAAATTGACCAAGAAAATTGACAGTGAATTTAACATCATTTTTAATCTTGTAATTTTCCACTGTACTGCCGCTATCACAGCACCTGTTCTGACATCTCTACTGGTGTGTAACATGCATAGATAACAACCCTGCCTCCCACTTCACTGCAGCGTAACATAACTGCAATTAGTAGGATGATCGTTTTAGATGTGTTTGATTCATTGCTTATTGAACACATGGGAAAGAAAAGGGAGCGTTTCGAGATAAAGGAAAAGAACAGAGGTGGTTCAACGTGCCCTTGCCTCTCTTTCCTCACTTCTACGCGTACATGCAGGCCAACTTCAAAACGTGGAGTGGCATGAGTGGGGCTTTCAAAAAAAACAAGAGCTTAAAACAGAAAGAGTTTGCCCTCCTGCCAGGCCGTCCCCAGGCTCCTCCATCCCACAGACAGGCGGCTTCACAGAGAGAAACGAGACCACTATCCCCCCAGAGTAACAATATGCTGTATTGCGCCACTTCTCTCTCTCTCTTTCTCTCTCTCTCCCTCTTTCTTCTCCCTTTCTGTCTCTCTCACACTCTCTCTCTCTCTCTCTCTCTCTCTCTCTCTCTCTCTCTCTCTCTCTCTCTCTCTCTCTCTCTCTCTCTCTCTCTCTCTCTCTCTCTCTCTCTCTCGACTCAAATGCCTGTGATCCCATATTGAATTTGGTCATTAAATCTGCACTATCATAGCATTTCCTTGTTAACAACTTGCCCCGAGAGAACAAAATATAAAGCAATCACTGGTCTCCTTATTGATGAGGAATTAACAGTTTTAATTAGCTTGCTTGTGTGTGTGTGTTTGTTTATGTGTGTGTGGTATTACTTTATCGCTGTAACATGAACTGGGAAAACAAATCAATTAATCAAACAGGAATACATGTTTTCATCTAATGACGTCTGATGATGTGAATTGTCTGATGGTGTAAATTGCATCCAAATTACAGAAGGATGTTTTTGTGTGCGTGTTTTTGAGGGTGTTTGTGTGTGTGTGTGTGTGTGTGTGTGTGTGTGTGTGTGTGTGTGTGTGTGTGTGTGTGTGTGTGTGTGTGTGTGTGTGTGTGTGTGTGTGTGTGTGTGTGTGTGTATGTGTGTGTGTGCGCGCGCGCGCGTGTGTGTGTGTATTACATTGTATCATACTGGTCTTAACTGTTTTTGGTTGGTTGTATCTGGTCCATACTGGCTCTAAATGGATATAGGTAGTCAAGCTGGTTTCAACTGGTCCTAGTTGGGCATAGCGGGTCCTAACTGGTTTTAACTAATTAAATCTGGTCCTAGTCTATTGTATCTAGCTCTAACTGGCTCTCACCGAGTCCTAGTGTTCCTAACTGGTCCACTCTGTCAGTGTTGTTTGACATGACTGTAAACATCAAGTCTATTGGACGGAGACCACCTCTTGCTGCGGCGAGCTGCTAATCCAGCGGTCTGAGGGTGGATGAGCTGTGAAGTGATCTGATCAAACAGACACAGGCCCCCCCCCCCCCCCCCCCCCCCCCGGAATTCAGACATGGCAACTTCAATGTCTTACGGGGCTTTTGTCGGGGTGTCTGCCCCCCCCCCCCCCTGCTGAGACTGACGGCAGAGCACACTTCCTGGTAACACAGAGCCCAGCTATATGCACCAGGAGGCGGAACAGACACCTTTTCAGTGACACATCCATGTTGCATTAGGTGTTAAATATAAGGGCTATGGATTTGTAAGGGAGTAAAACAGGTTTCTCTTGGTGATGGTCGAGTGGAGATAGGTTCTGTGGTATAAATAGGACCGAAGTGGGGGAGTTGACAGAGGAGCACCATGCACCATTGGATAAAGGAAACAGATTCTAAATAGTTCCATACACATATATACAATCTGGAGGGCGAGAAAACATAACATCCTGACAAACACATCACGGATATGAGCTAAGGAAAGTGCAAGGCTTCACCTTCTTATGTTGGAAAACAGCACACGGCCAACCCTGCAGCGCGCCTAATGACACCGCGTGCGTACATATCTGAACCCTATCGGCGGCTATTCCCTCAGCTACCCCTTCGCCTGTGTTCCTCCTTTAGCAGCGACATGCCCAGACAGCGGTAGTAGGAGGAGGAGCAGGGGCTGGGGGAAACAGGAAGGGGGGGAGACGTGTGGCTGTGGCCTATTTGGAGCTGTTGCCAAACCCTATAAAATGCCCCCCACCACCCCCCCCCTACACACACACACACACACACACACACACACCTCTCCGCTCTACGCAGCCCCTCCACCAGGCAGTCTCCTCGGATTGACGCACCCTGCATCGCCTAGCGAGAGACAGAGCGACCAGACCCCCAGCTGGCATACTCTGTAATTGTTATTCCGTTATGACGCGCGAGCGCGCCTAGAGAACACACGCACGACGTCAGAGTCCGGTTTCGTTTATGAGCTTTTATTACATTTTTATCATTTTAAATTGGCAAAGGGAAAATGGCGAGTGTGTCCGTCTACGTAGCGGATCCTGTCCAAATCTGGTGTAATATGTGAGACGGTTGGATCACAAAAATAAATTTGAATTGGGCCAGGGACAAATAAACTTGAGCTAACGCGAGTGAAGGAGCATTGAGATTCCCAATTATCAGGTGAAATGGCTGATTCTGATGCAAATGCATCAATCTCTCGAAAATTATGCAAACCCTATTAGTAGAAATGTCAATTCAAATTCAGAAAGAGTGCTGGCACCTATGATGTATTCAACCGCTTTAAAATTGGCCACAAGAAAGACATTAATATTCTCCAAGCGCATGTTTTCATATTGAAAAAGAATAAAGTCTATTTAGAGAAGCAAGTCAGTTGGAAACAAAAATTAATGGGGAGAAAGTGACCATACACACACAATGAATTTCAATTACCTCTGCTCAATGTTTTAGCTTGCTGTCACGCCCACGCTCACGCCCTCACACACACACATTAATATGTATACTGGACGTTTCGAGCAGATACTAGTCATGCAAAGCATTAACGTTGTATGTTTTTCGTGGACATCACAAGGCATTAAAAAATATATAAAATAATAATTGATAAAAAAAGAAGCAAAATGCAGGAAAGTACATTGGGCCTGGCTGTGGAAGGGGACTGTCAACTGTTATACATCTTCTGCTGTCGTTCACTCCTCTTCCCCAACCCCGCCATCTCTGCTCCTCCGCTGGGTAAAACACACAACCGGCACAGTCACATACACACACACATACACACACACATACACACACACTGCCCCTGCCCATGTGGCTGCTCGCTGCTGACGTCACGTCTGTGAGTCATGGTTGTTCCGTTACACACATGCATGCCAGCATACACACACACACGCACACACACACACACACACACACACGCACAAACGCTCATATAAACACAGAGTACGTTTTCTCTGCTGTGTTCCAGAATTGCAGCTAGCTCCCAGAATGCACCAGGAGAGGAGGTTGGCTCTGTTGGGCTGCAGGGCAAGGAATTTACCGGTGGAAGTCTGGAATTTCACTAATGATATACGGCCTCGGTTGAAATGGGGGCAGTTATGACATGGCATAGGAACAGCAATAACCATTGCTGGCTGTGTGTCTCTCTCTCTCTAAAGACAGAAGAATTGTAGAATTGAGTCCAATGGCTTTCCCCTTCACCAAACTATCCCGTCTCCCCCTCCCTTCAATGCCTCTTTGTTGTTATTTATTTAAATCTGTGTCAAGGAATTCAGATCTTCCTGTCGTTTTTGTCTCCTTTACACATTGCAGGGATTCTGGGGAACAGATAAACTCTGCTCCCCCATTAACCCTAATTTGGGAACAATCGCTTCAACCTGATCCCTGTTTCATCGGAGAGTCAATGAAGGCAAAGCCTCTGCCGTTAAGACGAGAGGGGCTTCAGTCGACCCGTGTGTGTGTGCGCCTATGTGTGTGTGTGTGTGTGTGTGATTGTGTGTGTGTGTGTGTGTGTGTGTGTGTGTGATTGTGTGTGTGTGTGTTTCTGCCTCTGTATGTGTGTCTGTGTGCATGCGTGCGTGCGTGCGTATGTATGTGTGTGTGTGTGTGTGTGTGTGTGTGCGCATGCAAGTGCAATCGTGTATGCGCATGTACGTGTGTGTGTGTGTGTGTGTGTGCGTGTGTGCGCGCGTGCGTGCGTGCGTGCGCGCGTGCGTGCGTGCGTGCGGGCGTGCGTGCGTGCGTGCGTGTGTGCGTGCGTGTGTGTGTCCCCGCCTGTCTCCCAGCCCGCTTGCCTTCAGCACGCCACCACCAGCGACCCAGGCGTGGGCTCCCTGTCAGTCGGCGGGCCGGCCTGAGTGGCGCTGAGGCCTGTAAACACGCAGGTCCCCTCCACCCGGCGCAGCATCAACATGCAGGCCCAGCCGCCAGCAGGTGGGCCCGGCACTGCGCCGCCTGGAGCAGGTGGCAGATAGTCGATGTGGGGAGGAGGCTCCTAAATCATTCATGCTGCCTTGGTGGGAGGGAATGTTCTCCCTCTGAGCTTGTGTGTGTGGGCGCGCATGTGTGCTGCGTTGCATCTTTTGTGCAGGCATGTTCATCATATATATATATGAGGATATATATATAGAAATGTATCAAGAAAGGATGGAGTGAGAATGAGGAGAGAGAAGAAAGGAGGCGTTGTTTTTGAAGGAAGGAGGGAGGACAATGGAGGTGGTAAGATATTAGAAGGTGAGGTGAAGTGTACTGCTAGAAGTCAGGAGGTATGGTATTAGAAGAGGGCGGGAGAGGTGAGAGCAGTGTCGTGAGGGCGAGCCCTAGCAGGGGACAGAGCAGATGAATCAGTATGCAGGCTGTACACCATGGACTGACCTCGGGCAAAGAACTTACACACACCGGACCAAAAAAAAACCATCACTAACACCGTAAATTATTACCTTTCATTATCGAAATTAGCCCTCCCTTCACGTTGAGTAATCTCCCTTTTTCTCTCGCGTCTCTCGCTCATCTTTATCCGTTTCTCTTTGCCAGTTCTTTTTTCAATTCTGTTTTTTTCTCTCTCTTTCTTCTGTCTCTTTTTTCTTTGCTGACTCTTTTTTGTATCATTCTCTCTTTCTCTCTGTCTATTACTCTTCTCTAACATCTCTCTCTGCACCTCCACCTGTCATCACAGGTGGACCTCTCTCTCTCTCTCTCTCTCTCTCTCTCTCTCTCTCTCTCTCTCTCTCTCTCTCTCTCTCTCTCTCTCTCTCTCTCTCTCTCTCTCTCTCTCTCTCTCTCTCTCTCTCTCATCATATTGGAAGGAGAATGATATTGACTGAGAAAAGCAATTACCTGTCATTTACCCCCCTCCCCCTCCCTTGTGATTCAAAGGAAATGGGAAATAATTATCATTATTCACACACACCCACCTCTTAAATCAAGGGTGTGTTTGGGGACAGCCCTGTCACACTAGGTGGTGTGTCATGTGGGATTAAAGGATTCTCGTCAAACACACACACACACCTAACATACAATATACATGTAACACACACAACACACACTCAGATATACACACATAAATAACGTACACACACAGACCACACACACACACACACACGCACAGACACTCGCACACATTCCTAGAAACACAATTAATTGTCTCTGCTGTCTGAAACCAGCTCAAAAGTCATCTCAGACGCGACACGTTATCTGACGCAGTGTATGATCTTCAGAGTCTGGCGGTGATGAAGATGACGTGGTGAGGAACAGGAGCCTGGTTCAGCTGACAGGGGCTGCATGTGGTCGGTTCTCTGTTGTCACATCAATGTAGACGTGTGCATGCTCGCTCCATTGTCAAAGAACAGGAGGAATAGGATATGCCACTGTAATTAGATTACCATACGGTATGCTCAGCTCTGGTAGCAGTTGTAGTGACCTATATTCAGATGAATGGTTCCTATACTGACTTACATATCAAGGTAGTTGTGGATCTGTGCAGTTCCATCGCTTCCTCTGCTACAGAACATGAGTCTGAGCATATGCTTAAAAATTATATACGACCAATACTGGAATCTATTGGCTTCCTCGTCGACTGAATGTTATCTCCTCTCTCTGTTATCACCCCCGGTCTCTTCCTGAAGCGGTATTTTCTGTTTGGTGCCTGGCCTCCCTTTACTGCTTGCTTTTAGAACAAGGACAAGCTGTGTGGGCTGTGTAACAACTGGCCAGCATTGCCTATCAAAAAGTGATTCAACGCAGGATCTCGACCACTAAGACTGCCTTCTGCAGGCTATGTCCAGAGAGCGGGGGCCAGAAAGAGACAGACAGACAGAGAGAGAGGTACACTTAAATCACTAGTTATTCCTAGCTTTGTCGGGGCAAATGTATATTTGGGCCGGATTTGCCCCTGCTGCCTCTGGGGCATTACTACCAGTAATACAACTCAAGCCCTCTCCTCTCTCTCCCTTGCACCAGTTCTCTCTCTCTCTCTGTAGCAGAAGTTGCAATATGCAAATCCCACAAAGAAATGCTAATGTACGATGACTAGCGCGGGCAACATTTGCATATGCTAGCACACTCCACCCCAACGATGTAGCCTGACTCTGTGACCCTGGTCAGGTTGCCAGGGAGACGACCTCTCGCTGCTCCTGCCAAACAGGGGCCCGGAATCGACAAGTGGGGGAGCTTTCGGGAGGCAAATGAGTGTAGGTACCGTGCCGTGCTCCTCCGCTGGCAGAGGTGTTTGCGGTGAAGCGCGGTGCTTAGCGGCCACACTGGAGCCAATCAGGGGGTATAGTATCCCCCCTGGACTGCTTTCTGTGGCCCATTGTAGACACTTAGCTTTTTCCCTTTGAAATTACAATAGTTGCGCCGCAGACAACAACTGGCTCAGTGCTCCTCTGTGCAGGGGCTCCACAATAGGCGAAAGAAACGAGGGGGTAGGGTGGCTGAGCAACACTTCTGCTTCCCCTTCGTGCCTTTTAAAGAAGGATATACTGTGCTTCCACATTTCAAAAACAGCATTATTCCCCACTCCTGGTGACGCTTGTAGCCAGACACACACAACCGTCTCAGTAGACCATGTCAATGATGCAAACACACACACACACACACACACACACACACACACACACACACACACACACACACACACACACACACACACACACACACACACAGAGAAGCAGAGGCAGACACCTCGCTCGAATGCGTTCATGTGCAGGTCTGTAGTGGTTGTAGTAATCGCCAGGGTGCACACTTTAACACACAAACATTTGGTGGCTGGGTCGCAGGGAACAATGCCTGGCACAGGGTGGTCCTTTAGAACGGGCAAGAGTGAAAGGATTGCGTTTGAGAATGCCAGGCGAATGTCTTGCCCCCCCCCGATAAGCCACTAAGAGGGAGAATGCACGGGATATTTCAGCCTTCGACTTTTGAAAATCCTCCAATTTATGGAATGTACGCTCACAACTTAAATAATATCGAGCCATTGTGAGGAACATGAATAGCCATTGAGCGATGGAATAAGGGGGAAGAAAAGGATGCGAGAGAGAGCCAGAGTGAGAGAGACAGCCAGAGTAAAGGGTGGGTGAGTGCGTTTGCGTGTGTGTGTTTATGTGTGTGCGTGTGTGTGGGCGCATGTTATTTTACAGTTATGCTGGCTTTATGTAACAAACCCTTATCAGAAAATACTCTCTCTCTCTCTCTCTCTCTCTCTCTCTCTCTCTCTCTCTCTCTCTCTCTCTCTCTCTGCCTGGAGCGAAATATTTGTTTACACACCAACACAAATGGGACACAGCCGTTTGTCTTGTGAGCGATGTTCTGCCGCGGTTGAACGTTCTGCTGTGCATTATCTGTGTCCATGCGCTCTGTCACATTAACAGACTTCCCCAGTCCCCCTCTGTCCTCTAACGCTCCTCTCCTCTCTGTTCATACATGCTGCTATCCAGTGTATTCCCTCGACCCCCTCACTACAACCCTGGGGTGCAGAGTGCATCTGGAAGGCTGGACGAGCGAGGATCACTGGATTTGTGTCTTCATTTCGTCCATCCACCCATCATCATCCATCCATCGATCTAAGTTATACATCGTCATTGATGCGTCAATCTCATGTGTCCATTGAATCGCCCATTCATTCATTCATAGCCAACCAATCCTCATGTAGTCATTTATCGTCATCCATCCATCCAAATGATTAGTCTATAAATGTATCCTCATCCAGTCACCTAAATCCTCCACTCACTGACCCATCCATTTATCAAATTATATCACCCATCCATCCATTCATCTCTACCCATCCTCACCCCATCCTTACAAAGCTCCTCTTTGTAGGAATGGTGAATCATTCACTCCGCTGAGGTATCTGGATCTGATCTGTAATGCAGGCGCTACTATGAGACAGGTAGGGTAGTGTGTGTGTGTGTGTGTGTGTGTGTGTGTGTGTGTGTGCGTGTGTGTGTATGTGTGTGTGTGTGTGTGTGTGTGTGTGTGTGTGTGTGTGTGTGTGTGTGTGTGTGTGTGTGTGTGTGTGTGTGTGTGTGTGTGTGGGAAATCTATAAATCTAAATCTACCTGGTACATGATCTTGGAGTAAGGGTAAGTGCTGACTGCAGCAGTACAAAAAAATTAAAGATATCGCACCACGAGTGGGTGATGTGCGAAACATCAAGACTGAACGTTATCAGGGTGTTTCTGTACTCAAGGGTTGAGATATATACCAGGCCTACTTTACATATAAACTGTTCTTCTCTTCCTCTCGGCTGGGGTCAAACACTTATTAACACTGTCCCGGAGCTGGAATTATTCTAAACCGTCTTATTTCAATCATGCCGTAAAACCATTTTTTAATAGGCAGCATTGCCACTTAAATGGCCCTACATCCCCACATTATAATAACAGGCATGCACTGGAATCAAGACCATAATAGTCTTAATAACTCAACCATTATCATGCTTCTTGACAACCACATTGGAGATGATGCCGGAGATACAAGGAGATGCTTGGGCACGGTTTCTACAATGGTGCAATGAGCCCTAAGGGTAGAGAGAGGAAGAGTGAGAGTGAGAGAGAGAGACTGGGAGGAAGGGAGAGAGAAAGAGAGACTGGGAGTGAGAGAGAGACGGAGAGAGGGAGAGAGAGATGATTAGGGAGGGCAAGATGTTGAGAACCAATTGTCTTAAGATAATATGACTTAAAATAGTGTGATACATACCTGTGCTGTTGGTTACTTTGTGTTTAAAGGCAAACGCATACACATGCTCACACACTCAGAAACAGACACGCACACACACACACAGATACACACAAAACACACACACACACACAAGTTGAAGAAGGAAGTGTACCATTGTGTTTTCAGCTATCGTAAAGTCAAATGAGAAATATTTTACTCAACCTCTTAAAAATAGATACATAATTTACGATAACACGTTTTCATATCTTATACCCTGAAAGTTTAATCACAGCTATTTTTACAAGCCTAATTCTTTGACCCAACTTGCTTGAGGTTTGACCTAACCCAGCCCCACATCATGATGAAGGTTGCCCAGGAGCCAGCGCTGATACACAATCAGTTAATGCCGTCTTTAATAACAGCGGCCCACAGTGACTTACCTGGCGGCTATGAGAAAGATTCTGTATTAACCTCAACGTGCAAACCTCTAGTCTTGTTGCTGACCTTTAGAACTCAGGGATGTGGTTGGCTGTTTCGTGGTGCTTACTTTGATCAGATAAAACTCCCTAACGCACACTCTCCCTTGATATCTTCGGTCATGCTCCTGTTTTCTATTGAAGTGTATTTTCGTTTTGTATGTCTTTTATACACAAAGTTTGAGTGGTGGAATATCTGCTAGAAAGAGAATATTATATGGAGGTACAACAGCTTTATATTTCAGGAGAATAACTTTATTGTGTAGGGGTAATGTGAGGATGCTCAAAGACACACAGATACACATTAACACAATCGTGTGCAGAGTGCAAACACACAGATGCTCACTCACACAAACAAAAACACCCACTCTTTATTTCACTATTTCCCCCTCTCTCTCTCTCTCTCTCTCTCTCTCTCTCTCTCTCTCTCTCTCTCTCTCTCTCTCTCTCTCTCTCTCTCTCTCTCTCTCTCTCTCTCTCTCTCTCTCTCTCTCTCTCTCTCTGTCTCTCTCCCTCTCTGTGCCTTACTGTTTCTCTCTCTCTCTCTGGCATCGGGGTGTCATTATGTGGTGTTATTGTGTACGCTTTTCAAATTAATTCCTCTGTTGTCTGTCTGCCATATGCAGCTTGTGTTTTCACCCACAATGAAGGGCGAAAACACTGAAAAATACAGAGAGAAAAACAACCTATTAACAAAAGTAAACAGCGTAATATTCTAATTTTTTTTAACAGGATATAGTTTTTTGCAACATTCAACATTCCCTAACGACACAATATTTAGGCTTGTTTCAGGTGGAAGCCTTTGAAATTGTAAACAGGGTGATATTAATTCCTTCAATGTTATGTTTACTAAACGGTATGATTCAACAGGAACTAATAGGTATAAGTTATATGGCTTTCACTGAGAAAATTCCAATTAATTAATCCGAGAGCCATCATTGTTATATATTTATTAAATATATAACGATGTGAGGGCAGCATATTTAATACCACATGTACATGTTTGTGTGTGCTCGCTTGCGTGTGAAAGGGAGAGCGAGAGAGAGAGAGAGAGAGAGAGAGAGAGAGAGAGAGAGAGAGAGAGAGAGAGAGAGAGAGAGAGAGAGAGAGAGAGAGAGAGAGAGAGAGAGAGAGAGAGAGAGAGAGAGAGAGAGAGAGAGAGAGAGACCAACCTCTGTCACCCCTAATGGTGTGGAGTGGTGCTAGCAGCAACCGCAGGCAGGTTACCACATTTGCACTGCAGCACACAGCATTGCCCGTGGAGCATCCACAACCCACCACAACGCACAATGCAACAAAAAACACCACTATGCAACAGAGAAATAACCCACAATATAGACAGGATATACTATCACTCAACATTCGACAAATGTATGTAACACACTAACACAAACACACACACGAACACACACACATACGTTTTTGGAAATATTTTGCACAGCCTGAAGCCCGTACTTTAAATACAGTTCAGGGTGGCATGCAAAATTATACCAAAACTGATATCGCTGACTAAATGTATTTTTATAGAGCACACAGACAGACGCACACACAAAGACATGCACACACACACACACACACAGACAGACACACACACACACACACACACAAACACACACACAAACACACACACACACACACACACACACACACACACACACACACACACACACACACACCTCCAGGCCAGTATCCACGAGGGAGTCGCAGCCGTTCAGCCAAAGCGGCATCAGGGGAACACACTCTGTGATCGTTTAATAGGCCTGGAACCCAACGGACAGCCACTCGGCTCGTCAGCCTGTCGACGGGGCCAAATCTGACCCCGTGGGGCCCTTGGAGGCCCCAGCGGCTGGCGACATGCTGAGAACATAAAACCCGGCTAATGCAGAGGCTCCAAGCGTCTGTTGATGTCACCGCTGGTCATTATTCAGCGACTCACCTCCTGCATTTCTACCTCTGCCACCATCGTCATCATAATCAGGCCCTGCTGACTAGCACGCTGTTTGCAGACACCCACCATGCACGTAACGAGCGAGAGAGAGAGAGAGAGAGAGAGAGAGAGAGAGAGAGAGAGAGAGAGAGAGAGAGAGAGAGAGAGAGAGAGAGAGAGAGAGAGAGAGAGAGAGAGGGAGAGAGAGAGAGAGAGAGAGAGAGAGAGGGGGAAAGACAATCAATGCGATGGAGGAAATAGAGAACAAGTGAGAGAGAGAGAGAGAGAGAGAGAGAGAGAGAGAGAGAGAGAGAGAGAGAGAGAGAGAGAGAGAGAGAGAGAGACAATCAATGCGATGGAGGAAATAGAGAACAAGTGAGAGAGAGAGAGAGAGAGAGAGAGAGAGAGAGAGAGAGAGAGAGAGAGAGAGAGAGAGAGAGAGAGGGGGAAAGACAATCAATGCAATGGAGGAAATAGAGAACAAGTGAGAGAGAGAGAGAGAGAGAGAGAGAGAGAGAGAGAGAGAGAGAGAGAGAGAGAGAGGGAAAGAGAGAGAGAGAGGGAGAGACAATCAATGCGATGGAGGAAATAGAGAACAAGTGAGAGAGAGAGAGAGAGAGAGAGAGAGAGAGAGAGAGAGAGAGAGAGAGAGAGAGAGAGAGAGAGAGAGAGAGAGGGAAAGAGAGAGAGAGAGAGGGAAAGAGAGAGAGAGAGAGAGAGAGAGAGAGAGAGAGAGAGAGAGAGAGAGAGAGAGAGAGAGAGAGAGACAATCAATGCGATGGAGGAAATAGAGAACAAGTGTGAGAGAGAGAGAGAGAGAGAGAGAGAGAGAGAGAGAGAGAGAGAGAGAGAGAGAGAGAGAGAGAGAGAGAGAGAGAAAACCAATACACCATTTTACCCTCTTGGTGCTGAATCGCTCATTTAAACAGAGTGTGACTCGCCGTTTTTAGTTTTTATTCCCCCCACCCGATTTTTTTGTGAACGAAGACGTAACGTGAGACATAACAAAAGGACATGACGGGGGAGCGTTGCTCTGACTGAGTGGTGCCGTGCCGGAGGCTTCGCGCAGCACTGGGTTTTGGGCTCAGCAAAAATAGAATGTGGTGAAAAGAAACACAAACATACACCCTTCTAAACAACCCATAATGCCCCGAGCACAGGGAACAATGGAGGGGATCCACACAAATAACCACAAACACAGAGATATATATACCAGACATACTGGCAGATACACAGACCCATACAGCTTGATGCACAGACACAATATATATATATATATATATAAATAAATATGTATATATATCATTATGCATTCACAGATACACATCTTGTCTTATCACATCATACAGGCTGACAAAGATACAGACACAAACAAACAACAACACAGAACACCTGTCAGTGTGTTTCTGCAACAGGCATCTTGCTTTGCTGTGTAACCAGGAAAGGAGAATGCTGAGTATTATAGCTCCATTCCTCTACATCAGCTCTGGTTCCTCCTACTACCCAAATACAATTGATTACCTCTTGCTTCATGTCCCTCCCTCGTCAGCCTCTTGACTCTAAACCCATAGCACTCAAATGGGTATCCCTCCCTCTGAAGTCCCTCCCTCTATCTCACCACTATCCAAACATTCAAAGCATCCTTTTCCGCGAATGGGAGCCCCTGGGACTAGGTTACTGCTTCACTGAAATCAAATGACTTCTGTGAAATGACACAAAGGGTTTGGGATACAAGGTCAGCTGATCAAATAGGAAGGGGGCTTCATTCGAAGGTTCAAGAGAAAACAGAGCAATTTGCTGACACTCTCTATTAAACTGAGAATCACAATGACCTGGCCAAGAAAGCGGGTCAAACTAAACAGAAGAAAGGCTCAGTGAAGCTTTTAAACCAGTAGTACAAAACAAGGACTCCTCAGAAGGGCGAACGCACACCGGTAGCTGGTCGTTTCAGTAAAGCACGAGATAAACATGAGGCTGTTTTCCTACACGGCGGCCGCGCCTCACCCCGAAATAGAAACGTATATTAGACAACATGAGAAGCGTCTCGTGATTATGTTGAGGATCATTTGTGTGGATCACATGTATTAATCCCTGCAGAAGAGAGGGAACACAGGGTAATTATGTTTTGCCGGCCCACATTCCTGCGGCTGACAATCAGCGGTGTTGACAAAGGACTTTGTGCACCAAAACACACAGAATCGCTTCCGACGAAACCAGCGTCATGCCAAGATACACTGGACCCGGGTAGTCATGGTAAAACCCCCGGCCAAGGCACATGAATACATAACATACGGGGGCTGTTTGCTATTCTGTTGTGCCAGATCAGCACAGAACGGACCCATGTATCAACCTAGCCTCAGCCCATTGGCTGCCAGGTCCCCGGATCCCGGTTCCCCCGTAAAAGACACCATCTCTGATTGGTGGAGAAAGGCCATGCATTGATTACCCATGGCCAAGCCTTTCAACATTAACCCAGCAGTCTGTTGGACCATAAGGTGCAGGAGAGAGTAATGAGTGTTTTACTGTTAATGTCCCTCTGTTTCGGGCTGTTTAGACAGGGGGGGGGGGGGGGGGGGGGGGTTATAGTAATAAACAAGGCTGATAAAGCAAGGCTACTGAATCGACTGAATCGGATCATGGAATAAAATTATGAAAAAAAAATTAAATACATACTTGAATGAGTTTGTGTAGGAGTGTGTGTCTGTGTGTGTGTACATCTGTGTGCGTGGGTGGGACGGAGGGGGGTCAATGACTTAAAGGCTGAATGTCTCCTTTAAATTAGCATGTTTATATTTTGAAATGCCAACATACAGGCTTAATCTCATACTCACACGTACACACATATGCGCACAAATATGCACAAACAAACCAATGCACACACACGCACACATACACACACACAGCCACACACCGACACTTGCACACAAACACAGGCACACATAAACACACACACGCACCCACGCATTTACACCCCCACACAGAAACACACACACACACACACACACACACACATGCAGAGGGGCCCCTTGTTACTCATGCATGACCAGGCCACAATGCGCTTCTGAAAGTCCCCTGCACCGTTGGCGGGACAACAGAAACACTGAGAGTAGGATTGGAGGAGGAGAGGATTTGCCAAGACTGTGGGAACCCGGCAGACTCAACCTAACACCACAGAGAGCGGCTGAATGGGAGAGCTGCTTAGCTCTCTGGCTGTCTTAAAACCCTGCGTTCAGCAGCACCAAGCTGACTCCCTCAATCCCGCAGAGTTAGCCCTGAAAACCCCTCCGGACTCCAGTTAAGGAGATGAATAAGTAGCTTCTGGAGGATTTTGACGCAACGTTTTTTCATTTAAAAACAGCCAGGACATATCTGGTGCTTAGGCCTCCAATTGTGAGGCGGCCGGTGCTTCAGGTTTCAGTTTCAGCCCACGTGGTCCGTGACACTCGGCGACTGAGACCTGCGTTCAAATCGGCCGCAGAGGGGCTGGTTTGAGGTTTTGGTTTCAGTGGCCTGGGTCCTGAGCTGGATCACTGGAAGTCAGCAGAACTTGGCTCACACAGCGCTTGGATATTACCCTCCACGGGATTGGAAGAATATGACTGAGTCACTCGTACGGATACTGCAGACAACTCACACGCTTCTCCTGAATAAAGAGACACAGAAAATGGATGAAAAGAGGTTGAGCAAGAGAGAGAGGGAAAGAGACAGAGCAAGAGAGAGAGAGGGAGAGAGTAGTAGTGGAGGGGGAAAGAACTGGTGAGAGAATGGAGAGTGAGACATAGGTATCGTGGTTCATCACTATAACTTCCCCTTTGTGAGTCGGTGTGCTGCCGCGTCCGCAGAGTTCCACACAATGTCATTGTGTTAAACGTGGCTGTTTCACCTGTGGCCCAGTGGCTAACGTGCGCGCACAAAAGCGAGCTAACCACTAGCATGTCAAATTAATGAGATCTCCTTTGTTCATGAATAATTGAGGGAATGAAGTGAGTCCGGCGGTCGACAGAAGCGGTGAGAGTCGGGGCATACATCTACAATATCATAATTAGCTGGCCCCTAATGTGCTCCTATTCAATTCCTTTTTCTATTAACTTCTGCTGCGCTTTGGTTGCAAGAACTGGCCCTTCTACACACACACACACACACACACACACACACACACACACACACACACACACACACACACACACACACACACACACACACATACATACACAATCCCACATGCATGCACACTTTTTAATTCAACAGCAGGTAGTAATGGATCAAAATTACAAGTGTGTCATCTCTCTTCACAGATAACCACAGAGGAGTCGAATTGTCAAGTCCTCGTGCGCACAAGTAGAGTCAAATGACCTGATGAGGCAAAACAGGGACCCACACGCCCTCATTCAGCCCAAGATAGAGAGACGGTGGGTGGCAGGGAGAGCGAGAGAGCGAGGTAGAGGGAGAGGGGAAGGGGGGAGGACTGGGAGAGAAAGACAGAGGCGAGAGAGACACAGAGAGATTAGGACTCAGAGGATGGGTGGCGACATGGGGGGAGGGAGAGAAAAAGGTAAGAGAAGGGTGAAGAGAGAATCATGGAGAGACACAGGAGGTTAGAAAGGAAGAGGGAGGGGGCAGGAAGAAGCAGAAAAAGAGAGAGAGAAAAGTGAGAGCCACAGAGAGCGTTAGACCGAAATACAGAGGGAGACACCAAGAGAGCAAAGTATAGGAAAAAGGAAATGGAAGAGTAGGCTGTGAGCGCGAGGAACTCATCAGTGCAGCCTGGCTGCTCTGTGATGGAACCAGAGCACTGTACAATTCATTGTGAGCAGAGGAAAGTATGTCATCGTCTATGAAAACCAGCACGCTGGGCGCCCACTGAGACACCATCCGTGTGGCTCGCATTATTACAGTAATACCCAGTGTAAAAACACCATTTAGGAAGGGTCTCAAGATGTCAGCCGCGTTACACCCTATAATAAATACGGAGACACAGAGAACAGATTCAGTTCTTCAAACCATAGCCGAGCATGTTGATAGCATGGATTTAGTCGTTATTAAACGCACTGTTACGTTCAAATCGTTTGCGGTCTCCTTGGCAAGGCCTCCTGGAGGGAAGCTATTGGAACAGAATATGTAGGAGGCGTCATGTTGGATGATTGGCACGAAGCACAGGATACACACCAGCTAAATGGTGCAAAATGATCTGGGGGAATTTATGTCGATGTGTTTGTCCCTTCAACCGTAACGGCACGTTATCCGTGAATGAAAAGGTGTAAATTGAATGAAAGTTGAATCCTTTGCAGTCTCGATGAACTCACTCCTACCTTGGTATACCAAACTATTTTAAATTTGTTCCACAAAAACATGCAATTTCCGACCTTCCTATCTGTCCTATCTGAACCTGTCAGAGCAGCGTCTGGACACCGGCCACCGGAGAACCCTCCCGCCTTAACAACCAGCAACAACTCCTGCTGTTCCACGCTGCCTATGGGCAACCCGGGGCAGTGGGCCCAGGGGCCAACCGCCCCCTAAAGACAGGCTTCTTCAGTCTCCTCCTCTGCTTCTAACGCCATCTCTCTGTTGATTTCGGCCTTCAGCCCGTAGCTCTGTGCCAGGACCTGGCGCCTCGCGGCTTTAGGCTTGGATTAGTGGGGGAGAGAAAGACATACAGATAGCCCTTTGGTGCTCCTGAGCTGTGGAGGCAATGCCAAGTCAGGGTAGTTGCTTGTTGTTGTCTGGGAAACTAAAGCTGAAATCAATGCCTTTGACTGTTTTAACAGGGAAGTGGAATAAGGAAATATACTAATAATACTATACTAATCTAATGCTCTGAGTCATTGAATTTTCTCTTATGCTATTCACCACCAACTACCTCTAATCATTAGGAGATGCTTTTGTCCAAAGCAAAAAACAGGGTTTAGAAAGTGAATCCAGAGAATGGTCATTAAGGAACAGGTAGGAGTTGGACGGTGAATACAGAGACAGGTCATTAAGGAGCAGGTATGGGTTAGACAGTGATTTCAGAAGCAGATCACCAAGAGGGAGTTGGACACCAAACACAGCAGCATTCTGAGGGGATTCAAACACCCTTACCACTGGACTATCCTTTTTACCTAGCCTCTAAAGCATTTCATATGCAATTGTTTTTCGCTTTACCTTTTGATACACCTTAGAAATGTTTTCATGCAGTTTTACACAAATGGTGGTACCTTAGATGTGAACCCTTGACTGTGTTAATGGTACTTCAATGTCAGGCTAGGGTAGACCGCTACGAATCAACACTATACGCTGCTAGTTTCAACATGGACTTCTACCTTCTTATATTCCTTTGGTGTGCAACTTTGGTCAACCTGCAAAACTTCCAAAAGAAGTGGTGCTTGTTAAGGCACTTCTTATATCCATGCAAGCAGAATAAATTCGTCTGACAAGGGTGCATGTCTGCCAATAGTGGCGTTCTCCTAAAGGATGCGCCCCCTGCAACGATGAAAGCCCCAGGTTGACGGCAGGAAGAGACGTGTTCGGGGAAGAGGAGAAGAATGGTACCGACAGATGAGACGGAGCAAGAGGTGGTGGAGGAGTAGGAGAAAGATGGAAAACAAAATGGCAGGCAAATGTGAGGCAGATGGACAGAATCAATGCAATATAAAGATTTTGGTTTCATCAAAAAGGTAGATAATGTCTCTGGAAGCCACTTGTATCTCTGACTGGAACAGAGGGGAGGAGAACAAAACAGCAAATATTTGAAAAGACAAAAATAATTATCACGTATTTCACACTTATTATTTCACACTTGGCTGAGCTCTCTTCCTGCACATTTCTTTGTCGGATTGCGATGAAGCAGCTATGATTCATTTCATTTTGCTTCTAGCTGAGCGTTAGGCGTACATCCACTATCATCTTGCTATCGTCTGTTACGTTCATTCAGCTTTCATTTGTAACTCTGTGATTGCAAGTACATAAATCAATTATGCTAATTGGTATCTGCTACACAACAAGTGTGTGTGTGTGTGTGTGTGTGTGTGTGTGTGTGTGTGTGTGTGTGTGTGTGTGTGTGTGTGTGTGTGTGTGTGTGTGTGTGTGTGTGTGTGTATCTGGGGGAGAGGGTTAACATGCATGCACAGAGTAGGATGTAATCATTTGTGGGAGAGTTAATATGCAAAGAGTGCGTGTTTTGACTGTGTGTGTGTGTGCGTGTGTGTGTGTGTGTGTGTGTGCGTGTGTGTGTGTGTGTGTGTGTGTGTGTGTGTGTGTGTGTGTGTGTGTGTGTGTGTGTGTGTGTGTGTGTGTGTGTGTGTGTGTGTGTGTGTGTGTGTGTGTGTGTGCCTGTGAAAAAACGTGTGAATAAGCGTGTGCGGTCGCAGCTCATTTCCTGAACGTCTCATGCATGGCCGCTGTTCTTCTTTAGCTCTATCATTACTGCCTCTCCTGTTGTTCTTTTCCACCCGATTCCTCGCGTTAATCTTCCTCCGTCTACCTCTCCGCCAGATGGAATGGCGCCATTCCTCCCTCTTTACCATCCTCCATTTCTCCTTCTTTTTTCTCCATTTCTCTCTCTCTCCCCCCACCCCCACCCCTCCATCACCCTAATCCTTAACCGCACATAGTAAGGCATCCCATGGGCAACAACAACATGTACAGAAAAGGGAACCCGGCGAGTGCGTGTGGGCTATTATTTTTCCTGGCGTTGCACACTCCTGTCGCAGCCCATCGCATCCCATGGCAACCCTTAAGGGAGAGATGGCACAGCAAGGGGCGACTGACCTTGCATATGACAGTAAGGATACTCGTCCAGCACACAAGCCACCGGGTCATTTGTGAAACATCTCAGACCACCATATCATCCTCTTCCCTTGGGCTCTTTCTCTTCTTTTTTTTTCATCACACATTCTTTTCCCCTCCACCGTCTCCAAGCTAAGAGTTTTTTTTGGGCCGACTCTATTTCTGTTGTTTATGTCGCCTCAACGTTTTTATCTCGTCACGGATACATCCCCCAGCTGCGAATGATTAAAAAAAAAACGTCAAATGTGAAATCTTAGAAGTAAATTCAAAATAGGGTTTAAACCTCTGATCATACTTCTGCTGAGTGACGAAAGGATTGCATTAAGTGAGACTAATGCCAGAGATTTCTCATCAGCATAAGTTGCTCATGTTTTCATACATCGACTCACGGGCGAGACGTGGTAGCGGATGATAGAAATCAGACGTTTGAAAGAGTATTTTCTGCTCCTTCTCCGGCTTCTTTCACATTTTTCTTCTTAACAGCGTGATGCAGTAATGAGATTTCTGCCTGCCTTTGCCTTATGCTTTGCACTAGTGAGCACAGAAGTATTGCACCATATTTACACCTATTACAATATTTATATACTCGGTTCGTCAAAGTATCTTTAATGTAGATTTATTTTGCTATGAAAAGGAGTTGGCTTACTAAAAAGAGGGGGAAACAAATACATATATCTATATATATCTATATATATCTATATATATATATATATTAGAGCTGTCAAGCGATTAAAATATTTAATCGTGATTAATCGCATTAAAGTCATAGTTAACTCACGATTAATCGTGATTAATCGCAAAATATTTTTCTATGCTAAATATCCCTTGATTTTTTTGTCCCATAATTCTTCTCATTTTAATTCTCTAATCAACATGGTGAATTGCATCGGCTTGCCTTGTGCAAATTATTTTTTATTGATAACAACATTGCCATATACTGATCAAAACAGGACGATACAAAAAAAGAGCCTATAGTGCAATTAAACGACTGCTTTGAACAAATGTCATTTGAACATAGCAGTCAGGCTACTGCTTCTTTGTTTTGAGCCCAAAAAAAAAAAAAAAAAAAAATTTTTACGTTAATCGCGCGATAAAAACTTTAACGCCGTTAAATTTGGTTTGCGTTAACGCCGTTAATAACGCGTTTAACTGACAATATATATATATATATATATATAGAGAGAGAGAGAGAGAGAGAGAGAGAGAGAGAGAGAGAGATTTCCATTTGATCTCTTTCCTTTTCTCATTTCAATAACAAAACAGCAGCTGCAATCAAGAAACACTGTGTTTGAGGATTCACAACGCACGTCTAGTGTGATGACGACTGAATGACAGCCCACACTTTCATCAGAAACCTAATGAATGTGTGGAATTCATCAAATTGCTACCATCACTGTGTGATGTCGATGGGGGTACGATATCTGCAATAGGTTAATGGTGGTGGAGCATGGAAATGAACTGCTGACACATGTCAAAATCTTTTTAGCTGTCATCTGCAATTTTGAAACTGCCTCCTCCTATTTCTGTGATCACCGCCGGATTCCCTCCCTGGATACAATTATTTCCATTGCGGGTTTCACACTTACAGAGGCACTTTTCAAATCCGTGAGCGGAATCACAAATTCCTCAGGGATTGGTAAATTCACTCAACGGAGCTGAACCCCGACGCTGGCTCGCAGGCATATTGCCTATAGAGGTCAAGAGTGCACAGGGGATTAGGGGTTACAGAGGTCATCTCCTATGTCGTCTCCGTCACGACACCACCCCCATCAGCTTTCGCATGTGCCCGTCTCTTACACCAACGTTTGAAATTAGGTCAGACATTGGGTATTCAGCGTACATGATGAGAGGCTTAGGATCAGCATGGGGAGAGAATAGGATTCCACTTAACCGCTCAGAAGAAGTGGAGTTAACGCTGTCACAGAACTGCATTATTCTCTGCATTACTGCATTATTCTCTCTCTTTTTGTTTTAAACGGTCTTTGTCTGGTTTAAAGCAATGATCATTTGTATGTATACGTCTGTGGAATGTGTGTGTGTGTGTCTGTGTGTGTGTGTGTGTGTGTGTGTGTGTGTGTGTGTGTGTGTGTGTGTGTGTGTGTGTGTGTGTGTGTGTGTGTGTGTGTGTGTGTGTGTGCCTCTGTGTGCACACGTGAGGTTTGTGCATATTTGTGAGCTTGATATACTACGTGCGTGTGTGTGTGTGCAATGTGCTTCACGTGTGTATGTGCGATACACTTCCTATGTATGTTTATATGCAAGTGCTGTAAAGCAGAGATATTGGCTTTTTCAAAGTCACCCTGAGCGCCAGTGTGTCCCCGAGCGCTACGCCTCTGAAGGCTAACTAGACAGCAGTTTGATCATTCTGCCTCTCTGAGGATTAGCAGAGATTAGCATTAGATGCTCCATTTGAACTGGATGCACATGCAGCACTGCTAGCATGTTGGTTAGCCCTGCCAGGAATGTGGGGATAGCATAACATTGAAAACAAGAGATAAGGAAGGAATGAGCTCGAGGATTGGATGAACCAGAGCAAGAATGATTTTTTTGTCTGTGTTTTTTTTAACCTTACTGATACTGAACAGAGGACTAGCGATAATGAATTGGCATCCAAGTAACAAAACCATGAACTTCTTCACTGGCTGCACTGTAAAGGCTCCCTGTGTATTTTAGAGCCGATAATGAAATAATTGAAGATAACTTAAGGTTCTTAATGATTCAGCAGCCCCATACATCTTAAAGTCCCTGGTGTCCCTTTTACCATCACAAGCCCTCAGGTCCTCTGTAGCAGGTTTTCCAAACGTTCCGGAGGCTCCCCAATCTTTTTCTGGGCAAAAGCCGCCTTTGTCCACTATGCACCAAAACGGTGGAACCTTAAAGTGGTTCTATTCAGTCTGTTGCCGCTCTCAAATCTT
>NC_044054.1:24833300-24835800 GCF_902167405.1 Gadus morhua | reverse complement strand
CGATGGCGGGTAATATGCTAAGGACGTAACAGCTAGTAAATACCCCGCACTCAGAGAGAGAGAGAGAGAGAGAGAGAGAGAGAGAGAGAGAGAGAGAGAAGATCACAGGGATGGAGAATCATCTCCTCTTAGAGAGGCGCGAGATAAAGAAACAAACACAGAGAGAGAGACAGAAAGAGGTGGTATAACAGAGAGGTATATGAAAAAACAAAGAGAGAGAGAAAGAAAGAGAGTGAAACAGAGAGGTCGAGAAACAGACAAGGTGAGGGAAAGAGAGAAACTAACCCAAACAGAGAGAGAGAAAGTGAGAGCGAGAGAGCGAGCGAGCGAGCGAGAGAGAGAGAGAGAGAGTGATAGAGAGACATCCGATGGCCCTGCCATCCATGGGAGCCAGGTGGCATGGGGCCAGAGGAGCTGAAACAGCTGTCATCTCCCAATGCATGGATGTGGGAGAGAGAGAGAGGGAGGGACGGAGAGAAACACAGAGAGAGAGAGAGAGAGAGAGAGAGAGAGGGAGGGAAGGAGAGCGAGAGAGGTGGAGATGGAGAGAAATGGAAAGAGAGAGAGAGACAGAGAGATAGAGAGCGATGAGGTGAGATGGTGAGAGAGAGAGAGGAGATGAGAGAGGGAGAGAGAGAGAGACAGAGAGGAGGGAGAGAGTGAGAGAGAGGGCGAGAGAGGTAGAGTCAGACAGCGGCTGACGGGCCATGGGGATGCTATACAATAATAGGCTTTACACCGTCCTCTGCTGCTGTTCACATCAAGTACTCTGGTATTATCCTCTTCAGGGTGGGGAGAGGAGAAGGGGCAAGGAAGGGGGGTAGGGAGAGATAGCAGGAGAGGGGGGGATATAGAGACAAGCCAGCTCTGCTATTACCCGTCGCCGTAAGTCTGCAGCGAGACCTCTTCAAATAAATACATAAAAGAGGTATTAGGAGGAAAGCTGCATACAAATAGTCCCCTCCATGTTGCTTTTACATGCACACACACACACACACACACAAACACACACACACACACACAGGTAGGCACGCACACACATGCACAATATAAACACATACACACCCACACACATGAATACACACACAGACACAAACGCAGGAACACATTCGCAAACACATGGACACACACACCAACACACAATATAAAAAACACACACGCACGCACACATGAACACATGCACACAGACACAAACACAGGAACACATTCACACAGACACACAGACACACACACACACACACACACACACACACACACACACACACACACACACACACACACACACACACACACACACACACTCACACACACCTGACAGAATCACCTCACAGGAATGCCACCTATACAACCTCATTATAACGGCCATGGCTGAGTGACTAGGTGATACTTCAGCACCAGCGGTGCCACCACTTGGCTGTTTGGAAAGTATTTTCGATGCACGGCCATGACGCACAGACACTCATTCACGATACAGCATCTGATGAGTTAGGTTGCGTTGACAAGTGTAGTCCAAGAGTGTGCGTCTTACCAATGGGGGTTACGGCAGACACCTGACTGTGGCACGGGCAAACTAAAGGACACTGTTAGAAATGTATCTAAACAGAACGACCATGAATGTGAAAATCGCAGTCATTGTGAGGCGGAATGCAGAGTCTGATGGTCGGTAGGTGATTTGCTGATTGGATTCAGATGAGTAGGCTCCCTGTGCAGCCAGAGGATTTTATAGCTCCATTATTGGGCTGTTCGAGGTAAAGTCAATTTTCTTGCAAGGGCTTATGTTGAGAGTGAACATTTGCATAGCTTACGTTTTTAACATCGATATTCATATCACGACTTGGTCTAAAAAAAAAAAAATGGATTTGTCATATATTGTGTTTTCTATCTAAAAATACATTTTCCTGTGAGTAGGAAAATACCCAAGAATCGGCGTGCCATATAGACGGTTAAACGTGGACACGCTTGCAAGCTCCCCGCTGTGACCTTGACCCCCAATGTCACGGCACTCCTCTTATTACGCTCCCCAAAGGGGAACTCGTTGCCTGGGCGTCCGCTGCCTATTGTCATTGTCCCACCAGCGCAAACTCGCACGACCATTGTGCTGGGCGTGGAGAATCCATTTCAAGCCTGTAATGATGCTCAAGCGCAAAACCACAATTGACCATAGTTAGGGCTACTGCAACTTGCAATTACACGGAAAGCGACAATAACGCTGTTTTCGGATTTAAGAGAAAAAGAGAGAGCTGAACTGAGTCCGTTCAACTAGCCCATTTAGTTTGTTTATTCTATATTTTTCACAAACACGTTGGCGGAGGCAAGTTTCATCCCTAATGCGCAAAAACCATCACAACCTCGAAAACTGCATAAGAAGTCAAGTGAAATATGCATCAGAAAATAAATAACAATTTGCATTCCCTGTTGGCAGGTCTCGCCTATTTTGCTCAATAAAAGAAATGCTCGCACCACTCAGCGGAGCGGCGAGGTCGCCGGCGTGTGCGTAAAA
>NC_044054.1:24815800-24828300 GCF_902167405.1 Gadus morhua | reverse complement strand
CCCTCAGTTATTTTTGGCTGGGGTGATTGACAGTCATTGAACTGCCCATAAGCTCCCATTATTAACTGTCATTTTCTAGTCCACATTCTGTCCCAGTACCCCCCCCCCCCCCCCCTCTTTGGCCTACGCCCCCTCACCCCAATCCTCCTCATGTTCCGTGGCGTTGATGGGTGGACGGCGAGGCCACAATGGAGTCATTAATTCCGTTGCACCGAGCAAGCGAGGGCACCGAGCGGAGAAGAGAGGGAGAGATTGATGCGTCGGCAGGCCCCACATCCTCCCGTCCACTGTGCCAAAGGAAAGAAAATTACCAGGCGGAGGTGTTGCATGAGTAAGAGGAGAGAGAGAGAGAGAGAGAGAGAGAGAGAGAGAGAGAGAGAGAGAGAGAGAGAGAGAGAGAGAGAGAGAGAAGGGGGGGCGGGCGGATGGGGGGGAACCCGGGTGATGTAGAATGATAGGGATAGTTAAACGTAATCACAGTCATTGTTCCAAAGTTGGCCTGCTGACAGCTATACCTGAGCACACCAGATGGAGCTGATGCACAGATATGTGTGATCGTCTGGACATGAGTTACAGTAATGTGGTGTTTGACAAGCCATCTCCGGCAAGATAATTTTTTGATTACATGATTACATTTACGTGACATACAATGATTGAGCGAAGATCCGCCTGTTTTATGTTGTTTCTTTATGGTGTTGTTCTCAGCTACTTTAACTCTGATCAAAGTCCGGCAGTATCAGTTAATTATCTGTGAACCAAGGGAGCCGAGCTCTATAATGAACCCCAGAGGCAGATAGACAAGGAACTGGAGTGCTCGCTGTACTCAGTTAAAGTGCTCAATCCAAGATACAAGATTGGCAAATGTGCAAAAAAAAAACTCTGAATGAACCTGTCTAAAGTGGTGGGTTTTGCCTGCAGTTTGGCTCCTGGGCCCAGGTCATGGAGAACCACTGTTGGAGGCTGCAGGTCATAAGTGTCTTCTTAGAGACCTTAGAGAAGTATGGAAGTAGAGAAGTAAGCAGATGCCAGGGAAACCGAGCGAGCAACCTTTCATTCTAGCTGAAGGCGGCAGAATAGTGTGGGATGGAGCGACGTTTGAGAACATGTCAAGGATGAACAGGATGAAGCCCATGATGGTGTAGACAGGCCAGTGAAGAAGACTATGGACTAGTTGAAGCAAGGACCAGACTTTGCATCGGGATATGGCAGACCAAAGCCGTGTCGTTACCATGTTTGCATTACTATTGAGTCATCGGCAGATGCTTCTGGCCAAAGCAACTACCATTAAGGAGCAGGTAGAGGTAAGGGATTCTTGCCAAAGGATTCCTAATGGTTAAAAAAATTATATTTTGATTCCCAGCTGGACTTTCTCAGCTAGGAGTCAACAACCAATGCCCAAATACTGTGTGCATGCGGGACAGGTTTAGACCTGGAGGTGTCAACCTCAATGGTGGTTCATCAGAATATATTAGTCTGGAGAAACTGAGGAGGGCCCACTGTGGGTCCTTCAACACCATAACACCCACTGATGGCCTGGAAAGAGAAGGAGAGAACCGTCCACATACATGTGACCCAGTAGAGTGGTAATAGATGGCAATTCTCTCTTCACACTGTGAAAAATAACTGCTGTGGAAAAAGGTCCCTCCACTCCAACATTGTGGTGCCCGATCAAGCAGTGAAGATCAGAGGCAGGTTGAGAACCATGTTGTGAGAGGAGATCCTGAACCAGCCGATCCTGCACTGTTTGAGATGTTTGTCTGGAGGCAGGGCAACTAATTCATACATTACGGGTTTCAATCACATAGACTCAATGTAATTGTTTCCCTCTTCACTATACCTGTGGCCAGTGAGAATCTTGCTTTCACACAGGGGTTATTAAAATATATTGTGTCACATCGTATTCATCTGCGGTGTGTGTGTGAGTCATTGGAAGTGAATCTCAGAGTTTTTGGTCTGAATCAAACTGAGAGGCATAAAATAAAGTCTTGCTTCCTTGCGACTCCCTCTGATGCGACGCGGTCATTGGTCACACAGTGGGGTGCGATCTCACTCTTTCAGCGCTGCCGAAGACCTTCTGAAAATGTAGAAAATAGCATAAAGGGTTGCGTCAACAATAAGTGTCACAACAAGTTGAATTCAAAGCTGGAGAAGCGTTGCGATCGATATGCTAGCGTTCTATTTCAAACCGTAATGGCAGCCACAAGAGACTGTCGTGGTGCGCTAACAGGTGTGGTTGATTCAGTGCTGAAAGAAACTTGCCCAGATCTGGCCATATTTTGTGTCCGATTTTTTGAATAAATGATTATGTGAAGTTAATGAAACATTAGCCTAATAGAAAATCCTACAATCATTAGTAGTGAAATTCAACAACATATTCTTGTATAATTATCATTTCAGCTTTTTCATATTGGATGAAAAGTAAGAGCGCTATGATTGCTCAGCACAAGAGTGTATTCTAAGTTTGCTCTCAGTAAGAGCAAAATACACAAAAACCCTAATTTAATAAAGACATGCTCTATTAAATAAAGGTTTTTTTTGGTCTATGACAGCGCACACCAAATCCATGAAAATTGCACTACTTCTCTCGTTCAACCTCTGTCTTCTGCAGTTCAACCCAGTTGATGTGTGTGGCGATTACAGAAATAACAGACTGATGATCATTCCTCCTTGTACGGGCCTGGGAATGTCTATTATACAGATTGACTAGCGGCAACCTCCCAGAGTGCTTTGGGGACAAGTTGATGTGCAATTTGCCTCCATTTGTTCATAGATAAAGTCATCATGTTACTTTCGCATTCAGGTTTAGGGGAAGAATGAATTGAATATCTGGTATTTGGATCCAGATTTCTCCATCTGGTTGACATGAGTTTACTAAGAAATTAAAAATTGATTTAAGATGTTTTAAATTCTTAATAATCATGATATGGTTTAACCTTTGCTTAAGAAAAGTTTATTAGTCTTAAAAAATCGATATGCTCTAATCATATTCCCTACCAGAAGGAGTTTTAAAGTTGGTGGTTATTCACTATTGTTAGAAAACCCTTTTCTTATCTGTACCGGCACCCCATCCCAGCTCTCTCTCTCTCTCTCTCTCTCTCTCTCTCTCTCTCTCTCTCTCTCTCTCTCTCTCTCTCTCTCTCTCTCTCTCTCTCTCTCTCTCTCTCTCTCTCTCTCTCTCTCTCTCTCTTAGCTCAATAGTGGTTACCGCCCCCCCCCAGCTAAAACTGTATTGAGTTTTAGGTATTCTGTGTAAACTGCTGTTGTCAACAATTAATTTGAAATATTTGGGATACATACACACACACGTGTCTGTGTGTGTGCACGTTCGGTTGCACATGTGTTTGCACGTGTCCTGCACATTTTGGTGCATGTGTGGAGTGTGCATGTGAAGGATGCTTGTGAACCTCTGAGTGGAACTAGGGTGTAAGGCACCTTAGGAAGATGTAAAGATAGCGTGGATGTCACTGTAATAACCGGGCCCATGCACCGCCACTCGCCTCCCCTGGCTTTGGAGGGAATGAGGCTGAAATAAAGAGGAAGGTTTACAACGCAACACTGTAATTTACTGTACTGCACTGTTAGCGGAGAAAGGACACAATGAAAGTGCTTAACTTTGATTCTGCAAAAATGCTTAAAAGCAAATCCTACAGGGGTTAAAGTTGAAAAGCTGTTTTTCTTGTTGTCCTAGTTAAGATGTTTACTTTGCTGTTGCCACCTGGGTTTCTCATTGAATAGAAATGCAGTCTGTTAAGTGCTGGTTTGATAGGGGGAGCTTACTTTATCTGATGCTTAATTTATCTCTGTGAAGTTGTCAAACTTGCTGGTGACCAGAGCCGGACAGTAACGGAGTACATTTACTTGAGTACAGTACTTAAGTACAATTTTTAGGGATCTGTACTTTACTCGAGTATCATTTTTTGGGAGTACTCATGACTTTACTCAAGTACATTTGAGGGGCAAATATTGTACTCTTTACTCCGTTACATTTCTATCCATAACCGTGAGTACCCGTTACTCCTTCTGAAAAATAAAAAATAAAAGGAGAAAATAAAAATCACGGAAACCCTCAATTTGTTGTTTCCCTCTCAAACGTGATTCCCTCTCAAACTGATTAGGACAGCCTTCAGCCTATCAGCAATCACCTTTGCTTTCCGCCAAAGCCAACTCCATGGTCAGAATTAGATGAGAGACGATTGTTGATTTGATTGATAAAAAAACGGAGAAACTCGCACATACATAGAATTGTTAGCTGAATTTTCTTTTCTGATATTGCATATTTATGTAAGCTGAGCAATTGTTTTTATGTTCTTGAGTATACTGTTATACTTTATACAACGGGGGACCTAAATCCAATGATCTGATTGGTTCCCAACTGTTGTATAATGAGCATATACATAACTGCTATGACGCCTGATCATTTTGTGAAAGTTTGCATATCACTCCGCGCCTGGAAGTAGAAACAGTTACAAAGTAAAACATGTGTTGGATGATGGAGAGGGTGTAAATGTTGTTACTCCGGAAGTGAGCAAGGCGATGGAGAGACTAACGAAAGCTTAAGCACACGGCGAGTGAACTGCTCCTTAGGAAAAATTGCCGGCGAACCGCTCTATCGGAGCCTTCTCTCGGAGGGACGCTAAAGTGTGTTGCATAGCGACCGTCGATGCATAGCGGCAGCCAGGAGGGACTACTTTTTGGTAGTCTTTAACAAAACGGCTACTTTGACTTTCTTGGTTTCTTTTTAAATGTAGTGTGTCTATGACTTTCGTTTCGCCATAACAGTAACCGTTGTATAAAAGCAATCGGGGCCGGACAACGCCCCTTAACAGTGGTAGAATGAGCACATACCACAGCCTGGCGTGATCTGTTGCTTAAGTATACTATTGTGCTATTGCCATGGTAAAAAGATGAAAATTACTTGATTTTACTTTCAATTCCTTTTACATTCTCCAATGTTTTAACATTTTTCATAACTCCATGTAGGATGTTTCTATACATAAATGTAAGCACTGTGGCAGTAGTAATGCAATATTTAGAAAACATACTCTTGTACTCTTGATACTCAAGTAATTTTAAAAACAAGTACTTCAGTACTTTTACTTAAGTAGACATCTGACTGTAGTACTTTTACTTGTACTTGAGTAAAATTTAGCAAGGGGTATCTGTACTTTTACTCAAGTAAGGAAGCTGTGTACTCTGTCCGCCTCTGCTGGTGACCATTCAAATGCTAAATGTACAATATATAACCTGTTCTTTTTTTGTATTCTACTTTCAAAAGCAAAACAAATCCTTACCATTCAGGCAATAGTGATGAGGGAACAACTTCAGGCCAGTCTTTAACTGACTTCCTTAAGCTAATGCAAAGTGTCTATATGTCAGCAGTCAACTGGAAAACCCCTCTGGAAGGCAGTCCGGTTCGGATTGAGACACAGCTTTGTGAACTTAGATGTAAAAATAGAAAGTGCCTACATCAGAGAAAATGAAGAGCGATAGGACGAATGTAATGAGACTGAAGACGTACTGAATAAGAGGAGAGAGAGAGTGAGAGAGAGAGAGAGAGAGAGAGAGAGAGAGAGAGAGAGAGAGAGAGAGAGAGAGAGAGAGAGAGAGAGAGAGAGAGAGAGAGAAAGAGAGAGAGAGAGCGTGAGAGAAAGAGAGAGAGAGCGAGAGAGAGAGAGAGAGAGAGAGAGAGAGAGAGAGAGAGAGAGAAAGAGAGAGAGAGAGAGAGCGTGAGAGAAAGAGAGAGAGAGCGAGAGAGAGAGAGAGAGAGAGAGAGAGAGAGAGAGAGAGGGGGGGGGGGGGGGAGAGAGAGAGCGAGAGAGGGAGGAGAGATTTGTGTCAGTGTTGGTACTCAGCGCTATGAGCAGAGATGGGAATGATTGCTATGATAGGTGGATTGGCCGTTACTGTAATACTCATAACATCAGTAGTAATACATTTTACTGCAAAGTACCTCTAGGCTGCCTGGTGGCGGGAGCGAGAGAGAGAGCGAGAGAGAGAGAGAGAGAGAGAGAGAGAGAGAGAGAGAGAGAGAGAGAGAGAGAGACAGAGAGAGACAGAGCGAGAGCGACAAAGGGAGAGAGAGACAGAGCGCCAGCGACAAAGCGAGAGAGAGAAAGGGAAATTCTTGTAAAGGACATGTTAAGGCCTGTTTAAAAACAGCATAATAAGAGAGTGAATTAACATAACATCAAATATGTTGAGACTCAAGGGCAAATTCCTGTCATGTATTGATGTTTGAGGATTAACTGTTGTGACCGGCAACACTGTCAAAGGTGTCTTACATTTACTCCCACTTTTCACAATGTAGTCATTTAACAGAAGTGTTATCCAAAGCGACAAACAAGTGACTGAGATGGGGGTCATTGAGGAGAAGGTAGGAGGGGTTAGGGAACCCTTCTCAAGGACTCCGACCGGTGGCCTGGTGCTGACATCGGGGATCGAACCCAGGACCTTTCGGCAAGGGAGTCAAACACCCTCCAAACAACATCCTGCCACGCCACACAAGCCGCGCCTCACGCCGCTGTATCGATACGTGTCCTCAGCGGGGATGGTCCCGTGCCAGATGTATCCCTGACCCCGGGAGTCCGTCTGTCCGTCTGGGTCCGGGTTCAAAGAGCCCGGGACACACGGACAACAGGTGGAGCTCGAGGGAACGGGAGCAGAGATAATGTCCTGTTAATGGGAGGTCCGGTTGGAAACGGAACGTCCAAAACCAACTCAAACATGCAGTGATGCGTGTCTGTGAGCAGCGGGTCCCAGCACACGCAGGCCTGTGTGAGTGGCGATGTAATATTTATATTTGTGCGTGACGGCTGGCTCCAGAGACAGCATGCCCCGGGCTGTAAATCCTCCGTGACTTCTGCTGTCTTCTCAGAGGTCCTCAGAGAGTAGCCTCCACTTACACACACCCTGCTTTACAAGCGTCTACATAGACACACACACACATGAAAAAGCAACAAAGGCAGATTCACACGCACACGCACACGCACGCACACACACACACACACACACACACACACACACACACACACACACGCACACACAGAAATACAGACCCATTCACACACATACACACACACAGACAGACAGACAGCCAGACAGACAGACAGACAGACAGACAGACAGACAGACAGACAGACAGACAGACAGACAGACAGACAGACAGACAGACAGACAGACAGACAGACAGACAGACAGACAGACACACACACACACGCACACACACACACATACACGCACACACACACACACACACACACACACACACGCACACGCACTCCTCCCACACACACACACATACAAACTGCCTCAAGAACTTCCCTTGCCATCACTAGGCCATTCACTATGAGATTTTGAAGAATAAAAGCGGGGTCTGAGACAGGATCAAACAAGTGCTTGTCTGGACTGTTTTAATGACGGAAAGAGGGTATTTCCTATCTCTGTTTCCAGAATCTAGCACTAAAGAATACCTACAGTATACCTACAATACAGTAAAACCTGATTTGTATATTCATCTATCACATTGATCCGTATTATAAATATTGCTCTTAATGTTCTACATCAAAATGCTTGAGTTGTCATTTCTAAGATAGGAGGTGGGGATGGATGATATCTGTGCAACACATTTATATTAGCTGTTAGGTCATTAAGCTTTTATCCAGGCCTATATGTGAGGTGAAGAATGACCGCAGCATACAACTTATATCGGAGAAACTGTGAAGATTTAAGTGGTGCACTTTAAAAGAAACCTCTCGTAACTGGACAGAGTGAACGTAAAGGAACCGCTTCAGGAGTCATCATTCGAGCATCCATTATACCTGTTTCTACCTGTGTTATGTTGTCTTTGTTTTTGTCAGTTCATTTGTCTTTTATTTATTTATTTAAAAAAAAAAAAATGGAATTACTTAACCCTAAGGTATTACAAATACGTATTTACCGATGCAATCATTTGTATCAAAGCCGAAAAAAATTGCTGCGGAGCAATACCATCAATACTGTTACCACAAGTGGCTGGTCCCCACAAGTGATGTGTCAAGGGTGGCTTGTCCCCGCAAGTGATGCGTCAACACATGTGATGTGTCAACCCATGTGATGTGTCCACCCTGAACCCACAAGTTAGGTGTCCCCGCAAGTAATATGTCGCCACAAGTTAGGTGTCCCCACAGGTGAGGTGTCCCCATAAGTGATGTGTCAGCAGAAGTAAAATAAAGTATGTTTTTTACCCACCCTCAGTCCATCCTGCTGACACGGCTTGTCAGGAGGAGGCAGGAAGCGGTCGGCTTCATTAGCATCAGGAAGCCTCCTCTCTGTGTTGTCCGTTCGCCTATCGCCCTCATTCCCTGCAGGTTTCTCCAGGCTGAACCGGTGACCCCTGAACCCGACAACAGCGTGACCAAATGTTCTGCCAGCTCTCTAAGCTTGTTATTTTTCTTCGCCGATGCAAGCAGCCTATGGGGTTGTGCCGTGGGCAGTATCAGTGTGTCATTCCACACCGATAATTCCACCTTATAACCTGACCAAACCAATATTATTTACATGAACTCGAGGAAACGCCGGTCAGTAAAGTGTGTAACTTTCTTTATGAATACACGTTGGGCAACCATTTCTGAAAGAGTGACGATAACAGACTTGACTGAAAACACATAAACAAGTGTTGATGTAGAGCTTGTGCGTTTGTGTGTCTGTGTGTGTGTATAAGAGGGTCTATATGGGTAAAAAGATAATTGTAACAATGTGTGTGTGTGTGTGTGTGTGTGTGTGTGTGTGTGTGTGTGTGTGTGTGTGTGTGTGTGTGTGTGTGTGTGTGTGTGTGTGTGTGTGTGTGTGTGTGTGTGTGTGTGTGCGCCAGCCCGACGAGAACAGATTGGACCCCATTAGTTCTTGTTTTCTGGGCACAGTTGAGGGAGCCCATGTTAAGCAGGTTTTGTGGCGACCGTCAGCAGTAGGAAGATATTCGGGAGATTCTCCAAGTAAACACAGCAACGATCTCCATGTATCACTTAAAACTCAAATCCATCTACTGAGAGAGGGAGAGAGAGAGAGAGAGAGAGAGAGAGAGAGAGAGAGAGAGAGAGAGAGAGAGAGAGAGAGAGAGAGAGAGAGAGAGAGAGAGAGAGAGCGAGAGAGAGAGGGCTACGATTATTATCGCTGTACCGCTCTATTGTAGCTCGGTGTTCCTGGCAACACATTCAACATAAAAAACACAAAGTAGAGTGATTGGAAGTACCCCGCTCTCGTGCTGCCGAGCACATGATTTGGGTTTTTTCACTGGCCTTTGGCAGTTTGCTGCTTTCGATCTCTAGGAGATGTGAATGGCAACCAACCTCTTACAGAGCAGGAGTATAGTGAGAAACCTTAGGAGGCTGTACAGTTGGTTTTAAGTAGCACTCTCAGTCTTTAATTTGTTAGCGCCTCTCTCTGGTGCGGGCGCTATCTCTGGCGCTCCCTCTTGCTCTCTCTACTATTCTCATCACCTATCTCCCCTTCCTTTTTTTGTCGTAAACATACCGCTCTATCCTGCTCTCATTAGCACCTTAACCCTCTCCCTCTATCTCAACCCCGTCTCTCTCTCTCTCTCTCTCTCTCTCTCTCTCTCTCTCTCTCTCTCTCTCTCTCTCTCTCTCTCTCTCTCTCTCTCTCTCTCTCTATCTCAACCCCGTCTCTCTCTCTCTCTCTGTCTCTCTCTCTCTCTCTCTCTCTCTCTCTCTCTCTCTCTCTCTCTCTCTCTCTCTCTCTCTCTCTCTCTCTCTATCTCAACCCCGTCTCTCTCTCTCTCTCTGTCTCTCTCTCTCTCTCTCTCTCTCTCTCTCTCTCTCTCTCTCTCTCTCTCTCTCTCTCTCTCTCTCTATCTCAGCCCCGTCTCTCTCTCTCTCTCTCTCTCTCTCTCTCTCTCTCTCTCTCTCTCTCTCTCTCTCTCTCTCTCTCTCTCTCTCTCTCTCTCTCTCTCTCTCTTTCTCTCTGTCTCTCTCCTTGTCTCTCTCACTCTCGTTAGCAGCTCAGCGTGTTTTTGCTGTGTATTAAATTGCGCACATCCAATTTGTCTAAACGATGACAGAGGCATCATGTTTTTTTTACTGATAGTCATCCTAGCATTAGTATTTAATTCTACTCTGCATTAATATGAGAGAAAAGGAGGATGAATCATTATATAAATATCCTTCAGATTCCCAAACTAACAAGGGCAATTGATAGGAATGGTCTATAAATGTTGCATACATTATCTTTTTACTATCGTACTACAACTGGAATGATTCGTACCTTTCTGCATAACAACGCTATAGATGGAAATGTGAGAAACGATGCTATGGCACCTTACTGCAAAATAACGTTTAAATTCTCATTCCGAGAAAAGTGCCTTATATCAGAACAACACTGATGGATTGATTGAAAACTTTATTGAACAACAATTAACAGAAGTGTTCAAAAGGATTAAAAAACACAATAAAGCCCAAAGGCTTGTTTCCATTGTGGTCCAACTAAACAATGCAATTCTGCAAAGGTGCTTAGAAGCCTCTTTCCATGCTAGAAAGGGACTTGTTGCCTTTCTTTCTGTTCTGATTCAGAAAACAGAAGTAAACATTTCAAATCTTAAAGGAGATTAGGAGTTCTGACCACCAGATAGACTTGAGGGCCCACTCAGCCTTACTCTCTCCTCATGCTTATTCATAATGCACAGATAGAAGATCGAGTTCAGACATAGTCGCAGGGTCCATGCTGGATTTTCTAGTGTCTCTTTGTCATTTAATACTTTAAGGCTGAAGTCCACCTCAAAGAATGCTCCAAATATCCAGCATCAGACGACACACAACCCAATAGTTTATTTGATTTACTACTATCACTATGGATGAGCTGATTTCCATTGGACTAACTGAAAGGCTAACTGAAAAGCATCAACTGCCTTCAATGGAAAAGCTAACTGAAAAGCATCCACTTCATCCAATGGACTATATGTGAGAGAAACAGAGAGAGAGGATAAAATAGAGAAAAACACTTTTTGTTGTCTTCATTGAAGATGGGACACGCATATTCCGACTGAGGCTTTTATCTTTACAACACTGATAACCGAAACTTGCAGTTGATTCATGGTCTCCCTTTAATCTACGCTCGTCTTTGAGCGGGCTGGCCTTGGACTCTAATTGAAACGCATAACTTCGACGCACAGCATTCAACGTGGCTTCAGTTGGGCCGTGAAGGAAATCAAAGGCATACTAACGTAATTAACATGTTCTTGATGAAGCCACAAAGCCTTCTTTTATCACGGAAGCCTCTTTGAATGTAAAAGGTACTGGGTACAAGATAGAGAGATATCATCTGTTGTATTAGCCATTCAAACACCTATTGATTAACCGGTGGGAAACAATCTGCTACATAATGTTATTCCCCCTCAGTCTTGAACTCTGGGCTTCTTCAACTTAAAGCCGTGTATGGGCGTAGCTCAGCTATAAACCTCCCTGGAACTGGCGACGCGCTACGCTATGAATTTCAATATCACGTTGCAAACTTGCAGTTTTCTTTGATGGAAACAGTGTCTCTACGAGGCTGATTGTCATTGTGTCTTTATTTTATTCTTTTTTGGCTTGTATATTCTTTCTGTAGGAATTACAATTCTGTCTGTAAAATGCTGCCTTGCCCCCAGCCAATAGTAAGATATTCAGACGGAAGACTACTGAAAGAGTAGTTAAAAAGTAAAAACCAATAGAAACCAGACAAATTTGCATTGCTGAGAAAACATGACTGAAACGTCTGGAATAAACAGTGACTAATTTCCTCTTTGATAATAGAAAATGTTTGTTTTGGCAGAATGGTCATGTTTGGGATTGCTCCATTTTTTAAATATATGTGAATGAGATTGTCAGGTTAGTAACAGCTATTGTCTGCTGTGGAGACAATGCAGAAGAACAGAAGAACAGAAGAACCTTCCTAGTTAGATCAGAATTTATTACATCCGCCTCGTTTGTGATTCTAATCACAAATTCTAAACCAGATCAATCCTGATTCTAAAACAGATCAAAACTTATTTTTAAACCAGATCAATCCTGCTTCTAAACAAGAACTAGAGTCTAAACCAGGTCGGACTAACAACTAAAACTGTTCAATAACGATTCCACACAAGAACCCGTAACCAGTTGAAACCATATTCCAAAAACCACATAAAGCCAGCAGCAACTGATCGAGTTCAGAGCTCAGCTGTTTAGCCACTACATCTTTCCCATGGAGAGCCTGAGGTAAGCATGGACCTAGGAGGTAAGACAACAAGTTCATATTTGGACAATGCTGGCGTACATCTTGGGAAAACCATTGTGGCAGTACCTCCGGAAGAGCTTGTGTGGTTTTGAACCCTGTTCTGTTGGACTGTATTGTGTCCCCATGAAGAAACCCATCTGAACAAAGAGATTCATATTTAATGTTGGCATCGTTAGTAATTTAAAACAAAAACACTCTTGTCCCTTGCCTGTCTTTGTAACATTTCATCTTCATTTTCGCTTTGGCAACGTTTGCTT
>NC_044054.1:24775800-24813300 GCF_902167405.1 Gadus morhua | reverse complement strand
TCCAACAGGACATGGTGGGGTTCACAAGATCGTGTGATGAAATGAAACTGAAACCAACCAGGTCATCCTGGTTATACACGCAGCCACTTCAGCCACGGTACACATTTGAGGCGGGGAATAAAGAGAGATGAAGAGAAAAGTACGAGACAAGGAGGGGAGATCTGTGGGGAAAACCCTCTGTTGAGGGCTGAACCTCAAACAGAGGGTTGTTTTGATACACCAATAGCCAGAGATACTGACAAACACATTTTCTTGGAGCACCAGTATAAAGATAATCAAGATATTTGGCAAGAGCAGAGAAGAAGCTCTTTTAGAGGCACCATATCTTCAAGGAGGAGGTGAAGAAGGAGAGCTAACACGAGGCATGGAGAAACCAGGAATCATCATAGGTCTTCCATGTAAAGGTTTAGTTTAGTTTAGTTTATTAGGATCCCCATTAGCCATTGCACTTGGCAACAGCTACTCTTCCTGGGGTCCACATTTAACAAGACAAATATACAATAAATCAACAATACATGGATAGACAGGACAGGATAAACAATAAAAGAGAACAGAAAAAAACAAAACAAAAACATGTACAATTATTACATCATAGAGAGGGAAAAGAAAGAAACACATAGGTAAAAATGTGAAGTAGCAAGTATGATGTTTCATAACACCACTCCACTAACATCACATAATCTGCATACCTAAATTGACAAGTCTAAATAAACTATTGTGAATTATAAAAATGGATTTTGAGCTGTTTTTTAAAGTGTATCCTAACCTTAATATCTATGATTGTGTGAGGTAAAGCGTTCCATATTGACATCGCTCTGTACATAACTGTTTTTTTTATCACATTAGTTTTAGGCATGGGCACTGTAAAACGTTCCATTACCACCTGCCTGGCAGAGTAGTTATGTCTATTACTGGTGCAATTAATTAATTTGTACAAACAATTAGGTTTGTTGCTAACACAAATGCTCCTAAAAAATAAAGTGAGACTAGCTAGCAGTCTTTGTTCTACCATGAGCCAAGATAGGCATTTATGCATACGTAAAATAAGGTGGAGGTATTGTAAGAGCCCTGTGGCCTAGGAACCCCATCAACAAAATAACATGACCCAATTGGGGGCCTATAATCTACTACGCCAACGTCAACCACTGAGAACCTCTTGAAGGACAGCATTGTTTTGTTCGATTAAGTTTGATGGGCTTGTCCAGTGTCGAAACACACTCTGGAAAAGCATTTTCAGCCCGAAGTAGCAGATGTATTTATTTTAGTGAGAATTAATGACACTTAATTAATCAATTATATTTTAGTATATAGTTTAAACACCATATACATTTTATTCATAATCAACAAGGAAGTACCTAAATCATATGAACGTGAACCTGCATTTTAATGGTCATTTGTCAGACCCAAAAGGAAAAAATCTCAACTGAAAAAAAGGGATTCGGGGTTTCACTTAGCCTTCAAGCAAACATTGAAATATACAGTAAGTATACAGTGCAGAGGACCTGACATCTGTCCAAACAGGCCCCGGTATAAGTACACAACCATAATCCATAACTTGGTCCCTCCTCCACAATATGTCATAATAACATTGCAAATTCATAGGTATTATTATTGTTATGTGATTAACATGTTTTGTTGATTATACATTTATATTCAATGCTATATTTTTCATATACATTCATTTTCATGTCCATAAATTCAGGAATTTCTTTTGAGTGATTTTGAGTGATTTTGTTCACCTTTGGGGCATTTTTATATAACATATATAGCAGTCCTGCACACAAATTATCTGAGCTAATGATAATAATATATATATTTTTGCTTATAAATTATTTCCTACAACCTGTTTGTTCCTTTCTCCTTTTACCTCTCTGGCTCCAACCTATCCCCTGCACCTGCACCTCTCTCTCACTCTCTCTCTCTCTCTCTCTCTCTCTCTCTCTACAGATGTACATATGTACATATAGAACTAACAGTTATATTATAGTAAAATTAAATGAATGTAAAGAGAAGCTACGTAAAACCATTATAGGTTACAAATAATTAAATAAAATATTAAATATTAAAATAAAACAAAATAAAACAGTGAGGCCTGGTGTAGAATGTCATCTTCTCAATTTGTGGCAAGCTGAAATAAACTGTCCTGCGAGGACGGAGCTCTCTTTTCTCTCTCCCATTAATATTTGTAGTTGGTCTACATGGGAGATTATAAAATGTGGGTGTTTTTGGCCAAATTTGCTAAAGTATGATTCGTGGACATTTTTGAATTTGGGGCAGTGGAGGAGGCAGGGCTGCTCGGTCTCTACAGCAGCTTCTTCACACTGCTGGCACAGCCGCTCCTCTTTGGGCAGCCATGTTTTCCTATGTCGGCCTGTTTCTATGGCCAGGCTGTGAGTGCTCAATCTGTACTTTGTTAACAACACTCTGTGTCTAACATCAGTGACTGTGGTCAGGTAGGGGGCCACAGTGTACTGTCTATTTAGGGCCAGATAACACTGCATTTTGCTCTGTGTGTGTGTTTTAGTGTTCCAATGGGTGAGGTAGGTTTGTTTCTGATGTTTTATAATTTGGTTGATTCTAGTTGATATGTTCTCCGACTGGTCCTGGGGCTGAGCAGAGGGGGAACCTGCCTGTGTACAGAGCCTCAGGACCAGCTGAGTGAGGGGACTGCTGGAAGGAGTGGGGGTCACCTTGTTTTAGATGTAGCCAATATTTAATTGATCGTTTTTGGATTTTTAATAGAAGTGGATATTGGCCTAATTCAGCTCTGCAGGCGTTGTTAGTGGTTGTCCTGTGTACCTGCAGAATGCCTTTACAAAATTCAGTGTTTGCAATTCCAATGGAATGCTTTTCCCATTGGTCAAAAAGTTGGTTTGTTTGTGGGTCCCACACTTCGCTACCATAGAGCAGGATGGGTTCAATAATCGCTTGAAGAAGTTTGAGCCAAATTGGAAATGTAAAGTTCATAAATTTGTCTTTTGATTGCTTACTCTCTGTCTCTCTCTCTCTCTCTCTCTCTCTCTCTCTCTCTCTCTCTCTCTCTCTCTCTCTCTCTCTCTCTCTCTCTCTCTCTCTCTCTCTCTCTCTCTCTCTCTGTTTCCATTAATACCAACATAAATGGTCGCTAGAAGCCAACATCAGTTGCTACCATCGGTAGGTTTCAAACCTCCCCGACTGTTGACTGTTGACTCTGTGCCCAGCGTGAGGCTTGGTTTCGGCGTTTCTGTGCCAGGGGGTTCTCCAGCATGGGAGACCAATCTCCTCACACATGAAGCAACATGATGAAACCATGTCCATAGAGCCTGACAATGCTACGGTCTGCTCTAGATGGACATGGTGATATAGGGAGGGAGAGAAAATTGAAAAAGAAAAGTTCGTCTTGAAATAGGTTGTCAGCAGATACCACTTCAGTAAGGCCAGTGTTATGACGAGATGACGAGATTAACGCAGCATTCTGAGGGAAGACGTTATCAAACATTTATGAAACAACTTCAATAATATTATGGCTTTCAGACTGTCTTTATATTTTGTTGTATAGCACAGCTTCAAGTGAAGCAGATAATTTGGGCAAAGAACCACATTGAATCGGATTTCATCCCTCAGGTTTTTGATTGGATTGTTAATGTTCTAGCCAGCTGCATGTTAGCATGTTGCAGGTTTTATGTGAGGGGAAGAGAAATATAATAATGTTATCGGTATGAATTATATTATTATGATATTATCAGTTGAAATATTATGCCTGCCAGTAAGATAATCACTCCAACAACTAAAACTATGCAGCTGAAGTGTGGAAGTTACAATTATTTAAATTTGGGGTAATTTTTGAATAAAAGTGAAAGTGCATGTGTGTGTGTGTTTGTGTGTGTGTGTGCTTTTGTGTAAGTGTGTGTGGATTAATGTGTGTGTGTGTGTGTGTGTGTGTGTGTGTGTGTGTGTGTGTGTGTGTGTGTGTGTGTGTGTGTGTGTGTGTGTGTGTGTGTGTGTGTGTGTGTGTCTGTGTGTGTGTCTGTGTGTGTGAGTGCATGTGTGTATGTGCAGGCGCGTTTGTGTGTGTGTGAGTGTGTTTGTTTGTGTGTGTGTGTGTGTTGGTGTGTGTTTGGTTAGGTGCGTGTGTGAGTGTGGTTCTGCCTGTGCATGTGTGTGTGTGTCTTTGCATGTGTGTGTGTTGCACAGCTGGTATCATGGTCAGTGCTCTAACAGCCGTCATTATGCAGCCTTGATCCTGTTAGATTGATAAAACTGGCCGTCCTCCCTCGTTGTTTAATGGCTAAGGACATCAGCTAATGCACGATTCAAAAAGCTTTTCAAACGACAATGTTTAGATGTCAATGCCTAGCTCATGGTTCCCAGGAGCCCATAGATTGTACAATAAGTAACTGTGACTTTGAAGAACAGAAATATCAGTCAAAAAAAATATGGACTAGAATTGAGTACCACAAATTGCCTCTTGGAGGACATTAAAGTTTGTTAACGTATGTGCATGCGTATGGGTGTGATGTGATTATTCATGTGTTTATGTGCGTGTGTGTGTGTTTGTGTGATTGTATGTATTTTTTTGCGTGTGTGGATGTATATGTGTTTCTGTGTGTACTTTTGTATGTGTTTGTGTTTGTGTATGCATGTCAATGCATATGTGTGCGTGCGGCATTGGTGTGTGTGTGTGTGTGCGTGCGGTAAACCCCCTGAGCAATGAAGGCATATAGCTTGGGGGGCCCCGGCCCTTCCAATTAGAGAGTGTTAAAGGGACGGAAGCCTCCACTGGGCTCCCCACGGAGGGGCCAGAGGAGGCCTGCCGCGCTGCTCCTCCTCCTCCCGGACCAATCATTACCTGAGATAATTGCTTCCCTCTCTCCCAACCAATTACTGGCTTCGCGGTCCAGGGGGGGGCGGGGCTGTGAGTACTTTGGTTGTCTGGTGGGAGGGGGGAGGGTTCTATACAAGCGGGCGTAGAGACAAACGATGCTGGGTCGACTTCCTGTAAACAGCCGTCATTAAACACTCGGAGGCACGGAACCCACGGACCACTACATGAATTAGAGGGGTGGGAGGGAGGGAGGGAGGGAGGGAGAGGGAGGGAGGGAGAGGGAGGGGGGAGGGGAGGGAGAGCCTGGGAGATGTGTGAGAGAGAGAGGGATTGAGTTAGTGAGAGGGGAAGAGATGGGGAGAATGAGAGAGGGGACAAGGAAGTGTAAGTGGGTGAGAGGGTGGGAGAGAGAGAGGGAGAGAGAGAGGGGGGGGGGGGGGGAGAGAGTAATTGAGGTGGAAAGGGAGCTTACATTTGTGAGGGTGAGAGTAAAAGAGTACAGGAGAGGGAGGGTCAGATAAAGGGAGTTGGAGAGAAAGTGAACGAAGAAAGAGAAGAAAGTCAGTGAGCAGGAGAGAGAAAGTGAACGAGGTAGAGGGAGAGGGAGAGTAAGCAGGGTAGCATTGACTGCTTGGCGTGTGTATATTGATGCTGTGGCAGCACGATATCTTCTCTCGGTGTCCCTTAGAAGCAGAGCAGGCTGATGGCTGTAACTACTCATCCATAAATTGTGCATTTATTAAACACATAACCACCGCATCTCACAACATAACTGCCTCGTACCACCTTAAATAGATTCCAGAAAAAAAGCCGCAGATTATGGTCTGGCGATGAACGATAACAGCCCAACAATAAGCCCCGCCCCCCCGCCGTCGCCACTCAAACAGTGCCACGCGGTGCACATGAGTGGGGATCAGCGTCAAACGCACACACACAGCGCGCCGCGTCGAAGCGCTGACTGCGGGAGACGTGGCTACCTGCTGTGCCGGAGCAACAAGGGGTGTCTGTGTGGAGCGCACGGTGGCGTCGGGCGCAGCTGTTACCACGCGCGCCCTGAGGACCACCACGGGCTATGCAAAGCCTTCTGGGAGAAAAAAAAAAAAAAAAGAATAAGCGATTCACCTTGGCTGCTGTTTTGTTATCTCTTCAGGGCTGAGACAACAGTGGAGAGACAGCATTAAAGACACACAGCAGGGGCCAGAGGGGCACTCAGCCGGGGATTACGTCTTCTGCGGTTCCATCTTTTTTTCCCATTTCTATAACTCCATCTTTTTTCCTATTTCTATAACCTGCCCTTGATTCAACTTTGCTGGCAGTGTGTGCTGTGTTGCGCTCCGCGCGTGCCAAGGCGGTGGATGGTATTTTCATAGATGATCAGGTTTTATGTGGCATTTGGTATATTGTAATAACGAAGCACCTCTACTGGGGTGTTTTGTGAACGGCTGATGACATAAATAAGATCCGATCTGCAGTTCACTATTTGAACGTGGCTTTGTGTTGTAAAAATAAAGTAAGAAAGTAGGTCATAGTGTTTGTGCGCCTGTGTGTGAGTTTATGTGCGTGGGGTTCATGTCTCAGTGGGTTTTAGTGTGTTTGTGTCTGTGCGTGTGTGTGTGTGTGTTTGGGTTTGTGTCTGTGTGTCTGTGTGTGTGTGTGTGTGTGTGTGTGTGTGTGTGTGTGTGTGTGTGTGTGTGTGTGTGTGTGTGAGCGCGCGCGCGCGCGTGTGTGTGTGTGTGTGTGTGTGTGTGTATAGCGATGGAGTGTGTGGTTGTTTTGTCAGAATGTCATGTTTCCACAGCATCTAAATGATTCCATTGTCTCCAGAACAGAGAAAGTCAAGCAATGTCACCCTGAGACTGGAACAACAGAAACACCTGCAGACATTGCTTATTGTTTTAGACAAACACAAAGAGCCCGTCGTTTGAAGAATCCCACTGGGCTAATTACTCAGTGTTGGGTCCTTTACATTTGATATACCTAATGAGCGGATCTGTCTGTGAAGTGGCATTTCCAGAATCTATGACATTATTCTAAGAGTTTTCCTATAATTCTGGATTATCTCTTATTAGCATTCAGCGTCCCTTGTTTCATTCTAAATGTCTCCTCAGAAATGTATAAATCATTTTCCACATCATCGTCATCATGACACACAAACAAAGAGACAACACATGCACACCAACTCCTTCCCCGCTAAAACCTTCTTCTCTCCTCGCCATTCTTTCCCCGACAAAAACTCCCTCAGTCTTTTCTTCCCCTCTTTTTCTTCTCGCCAACGAGGAAGTCATCCCAGGAGAGTAAAGTCGTCTGCAGACGCGCCCTGGCTCACACCATTCATGTGCCAATCTCATCCGCACTCCGTCGCGTCATCAAATCATGTCCAAATACAAACAAGATCAGGGCAACAATGGCAGGATTACCAACAAGCCCAAAAAAAACGGAGGGTGGAAGAATGGCCGTCTGGCATAAGAGAGGGATGAGTTCGAAGGCATAAAGACCGACGGGGGCTGTCTCCTCAGAGCCTGGCCATGTAAAAGACTTGATGGTATCACTGGAGATAGAGATTTCTCTTTCACACAGCCCTCAAACAAAACAGCACAATACACAGCATTTCCTCTGGATGTGACTGATTTAGCCAAGCGAGAGCAGAGAGTGTAATAAATGGAGAATGAATGTTAATCCGAAGACTGCGGTAAAATGAATGAATTTGTTTGTTTGCAGTTGGTTTTGAAAATAGGTTACAAAGGGCTTTGCAATGGACGTGATAAGAACAGCTAAAATGTATGACATAAACCGAATGGATGTGTGTGTTTTTTGACGGCCAATTGTACATTTATTTAATCTGGACTGAGGAAGTGAGGACAAAACGCACCGACATGAAAACATCCAAACACGACATAAACAGTCAACTGTAATTCCCCATTATTTATATAACTGCTTGCAATTCACAGCAAATGCGGTATTATGTAGAAAAAACACACACAAAAACACCTAAAGAAGCCAAATAATCAAGCCAGAAAACCAACCACAAAAAAAAGAGTATGGGTTGTTCTTTGACTGCAAATAAAAACAGATAGACTGTGCACTGTTTCTGACCTTTTTATTTTCACTCACTTTATTTCTTATTATTTCAAAATCAAGGTTGCTATTAATTTCCACTTCTTTTAATTATTATTATTTGTTATAATATAATAATATTTAATGCAAAAAAATGTGTCTCCAATTATCTTACTTATATGAATAAGGACTTTCGTTTAGCATTTTTAGATTAATCATAGAAATTAGATCTTATCTAGTTGGACAATTATAAAACAGGAGCTCTTTCAAAAATGTACGTGGACAAGCAATGAACTCAAGGAAATGGAATCGTTCCAGTACAGCTTACAAACCCAATTATAGTAAGATATCTTGATGTTTGGTGCTTTATGAGGATAATAATTGCACGTGCACAGGGAAGGTTATTGGGTTGATGTATACAGGAATAAATCAGAATAAAGCGTGAGTGTAGCGTGGAACTCATTTGAAGAGTCGGATTTGCTGACCCAAAAATAAAAATTCTAACATAATCTTAAAATAACAATGACATCTCCTAAAAGCAACAGTGCCAGACTGTAAAATATGAAAAGTGGATCTGATCTTTTGAAAAGACTTACTTCCCTTTCTAAAACATTTGCTTCCCAGAATAATAAGTGTGTGATGGGGTACTGGCAGTGGTGGCAAGGAATTGAACTCTAAGTCGGCAAGGTTTTAGTTAAAGTGCTATCGGTTCCCAGAGCCACCAAGCAGAGTGTGTCTCTAACTCTGGCCTTGTATTAGGGGCCAATGTCAGGAAAGTTCTCTGAGGCAAATACCTTTATTTCCTTGAAAAGAGGCCAGACATTTTATTCAACATCTGGCACTCCTGGCAAGGTTTCACATCAGCGAAGACGCATTCCTAACAGAAAAATAAATGCATTTGTACGGTCATAATTGGTCATCCCTGTTCGTTTTTTCTTACGGGGAATACTCGTCCTTTTTTTTATCATTAGAATATGGATTTAAATTAAATAAGGTTGATTTTCTTTAGAACGAACCAAGGTTGAAAGTCGGTACAATTACTTAAAAGCTTCCACAGTCTAATGCAACACTAGGTACCATCTTACTCACACCTTCCCTTTGTATATTCTCAATGGATATTTTAATTGACTGTTGACGAAAAGGAGCGCTTGTGATCTTAATACATGTGGAAATCATCAAAGGGGTGTAATCGGTGAAGCTGAATTTCAAAATCTGTTCAATCAGATTCAACAGCCACTGAGTAAAGGAGCTGTCTTGGCCTGAACACGTTCCCTACGGAACGCTATACCACATCTTCTGCTCCAACACTTTCCGTCTCCTCTCGCTCCCAATCTGTTTGTATACCACAACAAATAACACCGTTGTCATGCAATGTTGTAATTATATAGGCCGATTGGTTCATTTATGTATTTTTTTCTTTAAACAAATCCTAACGATCCGTAGGTATCGCACCTCAGCCCCTCAATAAGCTCTTTCTCTCTCTCTCTCTTTGTTTTCTTCCGACTGGGTTCACAGAGATCCAGTGCTTTCTCCTCTTTTGCGAATAACGAGCGAGTTCCATTAACCACGTCTATTTAAATGTGTTTTTATTATCCGCAAACTGCCATTTCGCTTAATTATACCTTGACAGCGTCTTCAGCAAATGTCTTCCTGGGGAAGCTCCGTATTGATGCCATGGCGGTGCCTTGCTTTGCTCGCGCTGATGAATGGAGGCGCTGTCCATTAAGCCTTACGGAAAGTAAACACTCTTTTACTACTCTGGGCTACTATCGCAGGCACCCCCCTACTTCAACGACGTTGGTGACGGCAGTTTCAATATCCAAGATCAGTATTCCAATAAAGCTGTTCTACATTTTAATTAGAGCTGGATCATTAATGCCTTGTCTGAACCGGCTCCCCGAATGAACAACACCTTCTAAAAATGTGGCGTCGGCTTGCCTCTGAGGCTGAGGTGCTAATAGAAAAGTTAATTACATCTGAGGGCTTGCCACGAATGTATGTACTTTGACAGGGGCGATATGGTGAAAGGTTAGAGCCGTGTGTTCAAATCCCTTGATACCAGACACACAGTTTAATTGCTGTGTCTTGGGGTTTGAAATCCTTCCCCCCCCTCCCATGATGTTGGTTAATATAGTTTTACATTAGCGCGGCGTGAAATAACTCCGGTGTGCGGCTAAGGAATCACCACAGTGTCCACACATACACTGGAAAAAGGGTTTTAAGCCGTACTTCATCTGATTATTATTTTGTAATTCAATTCAAATAAACATTTTTTGTTTTATTTTTAAAATAACTTTTTTTTATTTCAAAATACTGTGAAATATAGATATTTTTAATTAGGAGCTCAATTAAGAAATATCCATTTTGACAAATGTAAAATTTTAAGGTTAGGTATTCAACTGATTAATACTTTTGTCATTCAATCCAAATATTTTTTTTTTGTTTTCTTCCTAAAACACTGTTATATTTGATTAGGAGCTCAATTTAGAAATATTTGTTCAGACAAATGTACAATTTCAAGGTTACGTACAAGCCTGCGCATGCGCATTAAATACAAAGACGCTTACGACTACTGGACCAAACCGCAGTGTTGCCAACTTAGCGATTTTGTCGCTATATTTAGCTACTTTTCAGACCCCTTTGGCGACTTTTTTTCAAAACAGCGACAAGCGACAAATCTAGCTTCTTTTTCAGCTGCTATTGGTGACTTTTGGCGACTTTTTTAGGTGAAAGCACTAGCCTTGACCAGAGTGACGATGACTCACTGGTTCTGTGAGCTAGGACAGTCTGTCTGTGTCTGGAGGGAGGTCTGGAGTAGGTCCAACTCTGCCATTTAGATTGTTAATATATATTGTATATTGTGTGGCGGCAGTAGCTCAGGTGGTAGAGCGGGTTGGCTGGTAACCTGAAGGTTGTTGGTTTGATCCCCAAGCAGAGTATCGAGGTGTCTTTGACAAAGCACCTAACCCTGACTGATGTCGCGATGTGATGTCGAATCCAGACAGAAGCGCCCCAAGGCCATGAAGCAGCGAGAGCCGAGCGGGAAAAAGTGATGATGATGATGCATACAAAAAAATGCTATGTTTAAAAATGTTCATGTTTAAATGAGAAACAATTGTTTGATTAAATTGTAATCCTTTTGATTGGATAAAACAAATTATTTCTGATAGATATTTCTTAAATGAGAAACAATTGTTGGAGTGAATCAATATTTTTTTGTTTAGGATTTAACATACAATTTAAATGTATTAACTTCATTCAAAGAATAGAATTATACTTGGTGCCAAGTTGTATTATTTTGTTTTTATGAACATAGGAAATATTGTTTGAGGCAAGCTATATATTTGTCATTGGCTCAAGTTATGTAATATAGATGTGAACCATTACCCTTGTTTTTTTTAATTGGTTCAACAGAAGGCTTTTTCCAGTGTAACAGGGGCAGGCTTGTTTGGGACTTGATGTCGCTGCACGTCAACGTCATGGTGACATGTCTACAGTGACAACCTAGCGGTGATGTCATAACAATATTTCAAAACAGTGTCGTCTTGACATTTACATTATACCACTGAACACACAGAAACAGCATAACAGACATTGTTACATAGCCATAGCATTCTGATGTTAACAGTTATGTATGATAACAGGGACATCGTAACAGTAACGTTGCAATAGGGACGTCATAACGTAGTCTTGGTTAATAACATATTGTAACACATTATAACATAACAGTGACAGTGTTTCTGTTATGAAACAGTCCATCTCTGAATCATTTTCTTTTCACTCCTGGCAGATTGTTGTTGTTGTTGGTAGGAGTGATTATACAAAAGGTTTTATTTCTGAATAATAACAGTTGACGAACAACACTAAATACTGTCTAGTAAAGAGTTTCCAAAGGTCATGGTTGCATACTGACTATAAATAATTCAAGAATTAATAGGTAGGTTGCACATAGGTATAGCCGACTTTAAAAATGCATGTGTACACTTTTGCTGAGCAAGGAAAAAACGGTGCACTTTAGCTATATCCTGCTAATAGTTGCTAAAGCATGATAAGCCACAGCGACAGAGCAGAAATCTGAAACCCGTCCAACATTTTAACGGTTATGGCTGACGCAGACTTTAAAAGCAAAGAGCTGAAGACGTATCTTTCTTTTCTTTGCATGAAGGTGGATAATTTTTTATAAGTAACAGAGGGAACCAATATAAATATATCTGTTAAATAAAAACATTATGAGGTTAAGGCTCTAATGATGTTACATTCATGCCCTGCGGTAAACTGAACGTTTTTTTTACATGTATTATTTATGAACAGACAATAGGGTGTCCACACACTGTATATAGTCCTAATAGCTTGTATTGATTTGTGTTAGCTTTTGGCCGTCGTGTTGAATTTAGAATGCACTTTGTTGAAATGTTTTATCCTGCACTACTTTACCAGTAATCCTTCTTCTCAAACGACTTATTATTGAATATACTTTGTGTTCTTATTCCACTAGCTACTCTGCACTCTGTCTGTTTATCAGAATGCTTTGTGCAGCATTTTAGTTGAATGCTTTAATGGTCTGCTAACTAATGTCAATACGTATCCATATACACATTATAAATGCAGTGCATCTTACAGCCCTTAGTCGCAGTACAGATTACGGCCCATTACAAAGCCAGTACTAAAGGGGGTAGGACTGTGGCTCAGGTTTTACAGCCAACAAATAGAGATGAGATCCCTCATGTCCAAAGCCTAACCTAAGGTCATCCATGTAATATAATAATAATAATAATAATAACAATAATAAATGAAATTTATATAGCGCTTAATATGGCCGCTTTTCCACTGCATGGTACCAGCTCGACACGACTCGACTCAGCTCGCCTTTTTTGCGTTTCCACCGCGAAAACATGGTATCTGGTACCTGAAGTGGCTGCTTTTTCTAGTACCGCCTCGCTCTAGGTTCCAAGCGGCTGAGCCGATGCTAAAAGGTGACGTCGGCAGACGGCCGGCCACTGATTGGCCAGAGAGTGTGACGAAGTCACGAGAGCGACATGGCAACCATGCTGGTAACAGCCATAGCAGCGCCGCAGCCAACATATTCCACTTCTTCAACATGCCAGCTAATAATGAGAACACGAATACCATCGCATCGATGTTCTCCATTGTTGTTATGTGGGTTCTGTCCATGTGTGGGTTACGTAGGTGTTGTTTGCGTCGCATACAAAAATACGTCACGGCCCTTTCGCGCAGCCGACCCCGCCCACGTCCCGGAGGTACTATTTGCGGTGGAAAAGGACCCGCGCTGCTACCGTGTCGAGTCGTGTCGTGTCGAGTCGAGCTACATGTGCGGTGGAAAAGCGGCATTACGCTTAGATACACCCCTTAACCCCTAACTGCCCCTCGACCACATGATTATTATTTTAGTTTTAGGATTTATTGGACCAGGGTAGTCCCTGGAGATGAACCATCTCTTTCTCATGGAAGACCTGGCCAAGAAGGGCAGCACTAAGTCGCTTGTCAGTGTCTTTGTAAATGACCAGAAGTAGAACCCTGCTGCAGTACAGAGGAACCCACTGCAGCAGAGAGAGAGACAGAGAGAGGGAGCGAGAGAGAGAGAGAGAGAGAGAGAGAGAGAGAGAGAGAGAGAGAGAGAGAGAGAGAGAGAGAGAGAGAGAGAGAGTGAGAGTGAGAGTGAGAGAGAAAGAGAGAGAGAGAGAGAGAGAGAGAGAGAGAGAGAGACAGGGAAACCCCGGGTGCTGGGCAGGTAGCAGGGTGGACAGATGGGAGTGGGGAGGCCAGGGAAGGGAAACATACAGCAGATTAATCTGGTCTTCATGTGTGATTAATACGGAGCCCAGTGCTATTGGCAGGCCCAGCACCTGAACCAGACCCCCCACTGCCAGGTCAATATGTTTAGGCGCATGTGTTTGATCTCAAACACGAATGCAACGCCTTAACACGTGTGTGTGTGTGTGTGTGTGTGTGTGTGTGTGTGTGTGTGTGTGTGTGTGTGTGTGTGTGTGTGTGTGTGTGTGTGTGTGTGTGTGTGGTCATGCATGCCAGTGTTGCCCCCACAATATCAGTACGGCTGAGGTAACTCCTCATCCAGACCAAACAAGAAATGTTTTTTTTGCCGTTGAACTGAACACTGTTATAAATGTTATTTGCCTCATATTGCAATGGCCTACATGCTTGGACAGTAGAAGCTGAGGAGTACTTAGACATCTTATCTTTATCTTCTTGATCAACAATCGAATCCCACTACCCTGTTGGCTGGGGAACTCCCAAGCCGCTAAACCATATTTCACCCCGTTCTGAATATGTTCTCGCAGACACACATGGACGCGCGCACGGACATTAGCGGCTTTAGAAGCATGTCGATTTGGAAAGGTGACAGAGCCGCTGTGCCGTCATCCGTACCCAAACCACCGTAGACATTCTGTAAAACCGCCCTTTTTTTTTTGCTTTGCTTTTTTTTTTTTTTGTTGTGTGTGTGCTAAACACGCATGAAGGACGGCGCATCAATAAGCCTTTGAGAGAGCGATGGTGGGCAGGCGATGCCCTCCTTAATAACTAATGCACTGTGTCCTCTTTATTCACAGTACTCCAATAAAGGAGCCATTCTTCCCCAGGCAGGGCTGGGGTCCACGGGGGAGGGGGATACAGGTAGAAACAATGCTGTCATCCCAAGGCTGCAGAATAAACAGGAGAGATGCTTTGTGTCGCTCGCTTTCAAACGCACAGGTGTTCTGGCCAGCGACTCAAAGCATATATGCGTGTGTGTGTGTGGGTGGGTGTGTCTGTTTGTGTGTGGGTGTGTGTGTTTGTTGGTGTGTGGATGTGTGTGTTTGTGTCTAGGGGTGCGTCAGTGTGTGGTCGTGTTTGTATGTTTGTGTGTGTGTGTGTGTGTGTGTGGCTGTGTGTGTGTGTGTGTATGTTTGTGTGAGTATGTCTGGGTGTGTGTGTATGTTTGTGTGTGTGTGTATGTTTGTGTGTGTATGTCTGGGTGTGTGTGTATGTTTGTGTCTGTGTGTTTGTGTCTGTGTGTGTATGGGTGTATCAGTGTGTGTGCGTGTGTGTGTGTGGGTGCCGGTGTTTGCACCTGCATGTCTGTGCATGTGTGTGTGTGGCTTTGTGTGCATTTGCGTGTGCGCGCGTGCGGCTGTGTGTCTTTATCCCCTCACCTTTGCTGTCCTCCAGCGAGGCGCCCTTGATCAGCGGAAACGTACTGCGTCATCAGAAAACAACAGACACCCCGCAAACCGTGTTCCTAAAGTTGTGAGAAACGCTCCCAGGGGATGTGGTGACTTTTGCGCTGTTCAGGGTTCTGGGAGGGAGGAGGGGGGAGTTGGGAGGGGCGTCAAGGAGACAGAGGGGGGTAGGGGATTGGGGGCTGTGGTTTGTTAGAGGAACGGACCGCTCTGAACTTCCAGGGTGTTGCCGGCGGCGCTGGTATCCTGGAGTCCGCCCGGCGTTGTGGGAGAGCCGTGTTTGAACACGTTTACAGGACCAGCCGGTAGGAGAGAACAGACGGGAAGAGAGAACAGAAGGGAAGAGGGCGCGGGAAGAGGGAGGGATAGAAAGAAGGGAATCATGAACGCAAAGATGGAAAAATGGAAGAAGGAGTTATAAGGGATAGAAAGGAAATAGGCAGCATTTAAAATTGCGGGGAAAATATGGGGGAGGGAAAGAAAGAATGAAAGAAAAAGAGATAGAAGGAAAAATAGAGGGAAGAATGAAGGAAGTAAGGAGGCCCAGTAAGAAGGAAAGAAAGAAAAGAAAAATAGAGAAAAAGAGAAAGAATTAAACCAGGCTGAAAATAAAGAAATAAAGAGCGCTTTAATGATACACGGGAATGGCTACGGTCGATCGCTATGGTAACCCATGTTTCTCATTCTGCCCTACTCCGGGTTGTGTGTAGACCCTATTACTGCCTTCTGACTGACTGCGCTAAACATCCATCTCTGATCAAGGCGGATGGCTGATTATTTAAATGCATGATTTGTGTTACAAAGGTTTCCAGGTAGAGGAAATCGGCAGTAGAAATGGCTGGAGGAAGACTCCAAATGGTGCTTTTCCAAAGTAAAGGCGTTTTCTTTGATATTCAGCACTGCACTGACTCACTGACAGACACACTGATGGCCCCCCTGAGGCGTAGGTACTGTGCAGAATACGTTTTCTGATCTACCAACGGCTGTCAATTTTGAGCACAATAAATATGACCATTTGGGTCATTAATATTCAAAAATGGTATTTACTTTATTGATCAAAGTTGATCTAGCTTTCTTTTTGCACCGTTGTCGAAAGGCTTAATGAAATGCTTTCCAGTTACATTTGATGAATGGTGTGTGTATGTGCCAAGGTGTCTAGGCGAGTTTACGGGGGGGGGTGTGCGCATGCACGTGCGGCTGCCTTTTCAAAATGAATATAACTTGAAATGTTTTTGTCTCAACACTGAATCAACCCTCCGTCGTCTTTTGGCTCTGCTATCAAAACATGTTCCTTTTCCTCCTTTTCTTCCATGGTGTCTGAGAAGGCAGCGGAAAAATATTTTCAAATAGCGCCATCAACGACAAACTTCAAAAGCGGTGCAGGATGAAGAAAACCTGCAACCTTCTCCCCTCACCCCGTGGCAGGGTAAGTCAGTCTCAGCATCCATCTCTCTCTCTCCCCGGGCCTGCAACACATTTCATTAGCATGTGTTTAGTAAACAGACACAGTCTAAAGGGGACCGAAGCCCGATGACATTTATCACGCTCATCTCTCGCTCTACCCCCGGAACCCATGAGGAAGAAGTTCACTGACAGAAAAAGTTTTTCAATATACTTAATACCCTCAGTAAAATGCTCAGAAGGAAACCCAGGGCCTTTTATAGGGTCTGGAACTGGTGCTACCGTGATGGTGTTTGCCGTGGTTTCACGAGAAAAAGGTGCGTCCTGTTCGTTGTGGCGATGCTGAACGAGCGAATGGATATTATTATTTTTTTTTCAAGGGAGTCCTGACCAAGAAGGCAGCATAATAACAGATAAATTTCACATTTCTAAAACCAAATTTCACATTTAAAATAAAATACAAGATACAAAACACAACAAGACAAATCCCAATAAAGCATAAACTCCATTGTCAGCGAGTCAGTGCTCAGTAACCGGACCAGTACAGTTTGTGGTTAAATAGTCCATAATCCTGCTTTTGTAATTGTTCAAGGTGATTTGGGAATGCTGTTTAAATTGATCCTGTAGCTTACACCATGATGAGGGTGCAAAAGATTTAAAGGCACTTTCCACAAACATAGTGCAGGTCCGAGGAACGTTATACATAATAAAACTGCTAGACCGAGTGTTACGAGTAGTACGAGTTGTACTCAAGGCCCCTTTGAATAACATCATTGAAGAACACAAGGTGACTTGTAGATATTCTTCGCATCCCGTGACCATCCCTCCATGTTCCCTCATTTCCCTTGAGGAAAGTATGCTGCTAATTATGCTGCTAATCTCTTCGACCGAAACCCACCTTGATCTGCTGCTGGCTAACAGGCAGCCAATGAGGCGTTCCGGCTCATTTCGCTCCCGCACTGATGTGATGGGTGCACCCGTTCAACCTCACCCTTTAACGCTATGCTTGTTTTTACCTATATCTGTGTTTTGTGGTCTTGGAGAACAAACTTTCATGCAGCACAAAATAAAGAGTTGTTTTTCAGCACATTCCGGGTGCTGCATGAAAAGGAGCTTTGAATAGACACTGAAAGGGTTGGTGGAGCTGCGCGGGAAAAGCAGTCTTTTCTTCTGCCCCCTATCATTTCCATGTCAATGGCTTGGTTCCCGGTGTTGTCGGCCGCAGCACAAAAGCACCGGAGCCCTATGATGCTTAAAGGTTGACATTGAATTTGAACACGCTCCATACGGCACTATTTGGAAAAAGTCACTGAAAGGCTGCGAGCCATGCGGGCAACCAGTGCCCAGCATGGACTCATGTTCTTCAAAACCCCAAAAAGCTCTTCAGCGGGATGACGCGCGAGTCAAAGTACACGTGAGACAGAGCGGTGTATTTCATGCCCGACCGCTCGAGCGGCTCACCCTCTTTCTCTCTCTTTATTTCTCTCTCTCTCTCTCTCTCTCTCTCTCTCTCTCTCTCTCTCTCTCTCTCTCTCTCTCTCTCTCTCTCTCTCTCTCTCTCTCTCTCTCTCTCTCTCTCTTTTTTCTTCTTTCTCCTCATGCATTTCATTTGGAATGAGGTGGTCACTGCATGTCCAACGGTGATTAATAAAATGCTTTCAAACTAGTTCCCGGAGTGTTGATCAAACTCACTTTTGCTGACTTTTTTTAAATTTTTGGGAGATAAGACCACCTGCTGCAGTCAACTGTCCACACCTTTTTTTGTCAATTTTCTTCTGTCTATCTCAAAAGATATATCTGTGATTTCACCAATATGTTTGCAAAGAGATAAGAGATAAAGAAGTCTGGCATTACCTTGAAACCATTTTGATAAAAATGTATGGAGAAACTTCTGAATATATTCATGCTGCCAAAGAGTATTCGGTATTTCCAGATCATATTTGTGTTTCTTTCTTCCTTAACCTCCATACATCAAGTCTTTCAAAAACCTGCCAAGGCCCATCCACCACCAGCCAGCTCCAGTTGGCTAGGACAAGGCCCATCCACCACTACCAGCCAGCTCCGGCAGGCCAGTCTAAGGCCCATCCACCACTACCAGCCAGCTCCAGCAGGCTAGGACAAGGCCCATCCACCACTACCAGCCAGCTCCAGCAGGCTAGGACAAGGCCCATCCACCACCACCAGCCAGCTCCAGCAGGCTAGGACAAGGCCCATCCACCACCAGCCAGCTCCAGTAGGCTAGGACAAGGCCCATCCACCACCACCAGCCAGCTCCAGCATGCTAGGACAAGGCCCATCCACCACCAGCCAGCTCCAGCAGGCTAGGACAAGGCCCATCCACCACCACCAGCCAGCTCCAGCAGGCTAGGACAAGGCCCATCCACCACCAGCCAGCTCCAGCAGGCTAGGACAAGGCCCATCCACCACCACCAGCCAGCTCCAGCAGGCTAGGACAAGGCCCATCCACCACCAGCCAGCTCCAGTAGGCTAGGACAAGGCCCATCCACCACCACCAGCCAGCTCCAGCAGGCTAGGACAAGGCCCATCCACCACCAGCCAGCTCCAGCAGGCAGCAACAAACAGGCTTCACTAGGTCAGTGTTGCAAGTGTGTTTTTTGCGGCAATATGGGCACTAAAGAGATTAAGAAGGACATAGAGGAATTAAAAGCTTCCTTGAACTTAATGGGGGACGAATTGGCAACCATAAACAAACAGCAGCGTACTATAATTAATCTGATGAGTGAAATCAAGGACCTTAAGATGGTAAATGAGGACCAGCAGAACAAGATAAACTATTTGGAAACGCGTGTATCTGACTTAGAGCAGTATACGCGCATGAATGACGTAATTATAACTGGACTAGTGATCAAGCCACGGTCTTATGCTCGGGCCCTGAATGGGGATGCGAGTGTGGTGGATAGTGCTGGCCATGATGATTCAGCTGAGGCTCAGGTAACAGCCTTCCTCCATGACAAACAGATAGCTATCGACAGACGCAACATTGAAGCTTGCCACATCATCCCAACAAAAAACCAAAAAGACAAACATGTTGTCATTGCTCGCTTTGCAAACCGAAAGCACAAAATTGACCTGCTCAGGCAGGGCCGCCGATTGAAGGGCACAAATGTCTATATAAATGAGCATCTCACAAAAAAGAATGCAGATATTGCAAGACAAGCAAGGGTCATGAAGAAGCAGGGAAAAATTCAGGCCACTTGGACCTCTAACTGTAAAGTGTTTGTTAAATTGAATGGCATACCTGAACAGGCTAAAGTTCTGTGCATCTGGAGCATTGATCAACTAGAAAAGTTAGGTAGTTCCTAAACAAAATCCTGCGTGTGTGTACTGCTCTAAAAGCTACTGCTCTAAAAGCTAATGACAGATTCTGTGGATGACTACTTGTACCCATTCAGAAATGTTGATGATGTTGAGTTTTTAGACGATGATAATGTTGGGGAAGTCTGCGAATATAATCTCTATAGCAAGTATGAACATTTAAATTTTGCAAACTTTGACCACACGGAGCACAAAATGCATGAGGTTTGTAATGAAATTGATCCTGAAAACCACTTTTATAATAACATAAACAATTGTGAATACTACTCTGACGAACAATTTAAAAGTGTAAGAAGGGGTACTACTTTCTCTATTATACACTTCAACAGTAGAAGTCTCTACAAAAATTTTACCAAAATCATGGATTACCTGTGCCAATTTAATAAATTTAATGTAATTGCTGTATCTGAGACTTGGCTTGATAATGAGAAAGGTCATGTGGAAATGGAGGGGTACGAGCTGTTTACATCTAACAGGACAAACAAAAAAGGAGGAGGAGTTGCACTATATGTTGACACAGCTCTAAGATGTACCATGCTTAAAAGCATGACAATAAACATAGATGATATTCTTGAATCCTTAACTATAGAAATTACAGTAGAGAAATCCAAAAATATAATTATTAGCTGTGTGTATAGAACACCTGGATCCTGTCTAGACACTTTCACTTGTAAATCAGAAGCAATGTTTGCTAACTTAAACCACAACAAGGTTCATATTATATGTGGAGATTTTAATATTGATCTGCTTAATCCCCATGGAAACAATAACACAATTGATTTTATCAACACAATGTATAGTAATAGTTTATTTCCTCTTATTACAAAACCAAGTAGAATAACAAAGGACACAGCCACATTGATAGATAATATTTTCATAAATACAATAGCTAGTCAAGTAACAGCTGGGCTCCTTATAAATGACATAAGCGATCATCTTCCTGTTTTTGCTATCTTTAAAAATCTTCTTGAGGTGGAAAATATAAAAAAGAACCACACCCATCAGTTGACTCGATGTAGATCACCAGAAGCCATCGCTGCCCTTAAGATGGACCTAAGCACACAGACTTGGAATCAGGTCTATGCAACTGAAGACCCTAATCAAGCCTATGAGGCCTTTCTGTCGACTATACTTAAGCTATATGATAAACACTGTCCAATAAGAAAGACTGCTACCAGGAAAAAATATAGACATGATAAGCCATGGATTACTAAAGGTATAGAAAACGCCTGTAAAAAGAAAAATTTACTTTACAGGCTATTCTTAAAACAAAGAACAAAAGATGCAGAAAATAGATATAAGACATACAAAAATAAATTAATAAGAATTATTAGATTCAATAAGAAGGAATATTACCATAGGCTACTGGAACAGCAAAGGAGTAACATCCAAGGGACATGGAAAATTTTAAATAGCATAATCAAAAAAGGCACTGGCAAAAATGACTATCCAATGTACTTTACTAAAGAGAATATAATCATGGATAAATCAAAGGAAATTGCAAATGAATTCAATAATTTCTTTGTAAAAGTTGGATCTAACCTAGCTACAGATATTTTAGAGCAGATAGATAAGGAAGGATTGGATGTAAACAATATCGTACGGAATCCAAATTCCATATTTATCGGCAATGTAAATGAAAATGAAATTCTTGATATTGTAAATAAATTCAAAAACAAAAAGTCCACTGACTTTGCCAATTTAGATATGATGCTAGTAAAAAACATAGTTGATTGCATAGTAACACCATTCACTTATATCTGCAACCAATCTTTCCTCACAGGAATTTTCCCAAATACAATGAAAACTGCTAAAGTAATTCCAATCTTCAAAAGTGGAGACAGCCATCAATTCACAAACTATAGACCAATCTCTCTGCTCTCCCAATTCTCGAAAATACTTGAAAAATTGTTTGTTGAAAGATTAGATAATTTTATAGAGAAGCACCATCTATTGAGCGACCACCAGTATGGTTTCAGATGCAATATGTCCACCTCAATGGCAGTGATGGAGCTGGTTGAAGGGATATCTACTGCAATAGACAACAGGGAATATACAGTTGGGGTTTTTATCGACCTAAAGAAGGCTTTTGACACAATTGACCATGGTATACTCTTGGAAAAAATGGAAAGGTATGGTGTAAGAGGCATTGCTCACAACTGGCTTAAAAGTTACCTTGATGATAGAGACCAATATGTGCATATGTATAATGTAGACTCTGACTTGCAAAAAGTAACGCATGGGGTCCCACAGGGCTCTGTGCTGGGTCCTAAACTTTTTATTATGTACATTAATGATCTATGTGACGTCTCGAAATTACTAAAGTGTGTTTTGTTTGCGGATGACACCAGTTTGTACTGCTCTGGAAAAGACATTGAGCAACTCCTGGATAAAGTGGAAAACGAATTAACAATTCTAAAGAAGTGGTTTGACATTAATAAGCTGTCTTTGAACCTAAAAAAAACTAAATTTATCATCTTTGGCAATAAGAAAATTAACGAACAGGCTAAACTTAAGATTAATGATGTTGAAATTGAGCGTGTAAATGAAAATACATTTTTGGGAACCATAATCGATAATAAACTTAACTGGAAGCCACAGATAAATAATATAAAATCTAAAATATCAAAAACCATTGCAATATTGTATAAAATTAAAAATATTTTAAATCAGAACTCACTATATATATTGTATTGCTCCCTCATTCTTCCTTACATCACTTACTGTGTTGAGGTATGGGGTAATGCATATAAAACAAACATCAACCAAATTTTTTTGCTGCAAAAAAAAGCCATAAGAATTATAAATCATGCTAACTATTGTGCAACAACAAATCCTCTTTTCATTAAACTCCACGCATTGAAATTTGAAGATCTAGCTGTCCTCAGAACGGCAGTTGTAATGTACAAGGCACACCACAGAACACTTCCGCACTGCATCCAGGAGCTGTTTGGGGCTAGAGATGGTCACTACCAATTAAGAGGCGCACATATGTTTAGAAGTGCAGGGGCAAGAACGGACACTAAGAGCAGGTGCATTTCCGTCAAAGGTATCAACATTTGGAACAAATTGGACTGTGAACTAAAAACGTGCAACTCTATCAAAAAATTCAAAAGGAATTTCAAAACCAAGGTCATAGAAAGATATAAAGCGTCATTATGACTTTTTTCTTTTCTTTTTTCGAATATTATATTGTATTATGTGTTGTGTTATATTATGTTATCTTATGTTGTATTCATGGTATATTATGTTTATGGTATATTATATTCATATTTACAGTATATTATATTTATAGTATTGCGTCATCTTATGTTACATTATATTATGTTATATTGTATCTTATTATATTATATTCTGTTACGTTATGTTATGCTATGTTTTGTATTTGTAGAAAATGATATATTTTGAGACGTTAAAGTATGAATAGATATATTATATTTTTAGTGTATTATATTAATAGTATATTATCTTGTTATATTATATCTTGTTATATTATATTATGTATTTGTAGAGAGCTATATATTTGTAAAAGTTAGAAAAGAAAAAAATATATATATATTTATATACAGTATATGTATTTTTCTTTTATAAATAAATATAAATATATATAAATAAATATATAATTGATAATGGTAAATGAAGGTGTTAATAATGAAAAAATCCTATTCTTATAAAAAGGGTCGGCATAATAAGCCTCGGCTTCAGCCTAGACCTTTTCGGCCATTATTTTTTTTATTTATTTTTTTTTATTGACCGTATGTATGTGCTGTGCTTTGATGGACCGAAATAAATATCTACTACTATCTACTACTACAGTACAGGTCTGCTGCAAATCAGTCTGAAGGGCCAGAGCAAATTAAACATGATCCCGCTGATTAATCAGTGGGAATTATGCCGGCTTCAAGGACGGCATGATTCTGTAGGTTATTATGCTTCTTTTGTTCTATTTGCATACAGCTGGTCTAAAGATATCTACTGACTTTCATAACAATGCAAGAAAGACCTTTAAGCACCTATATGCACATATTTCTTTGTCAATTAAATCACTGTACGTGTCTATTTTCATAAATACCCCAACATATGTCGAACTCGCGCTAAGCTGTGATATTTTTCAGGTGGTCAAACACATTGTGGGTGGCCATGTTGTGTGTGATCATGTTGTGTGTGGGCTGTGTGTGTGTTCTTGGGTGCATGTGTGTGAGTGATTTGAATACTTGGAGGGCAACCAGGCCGCGGGGGAAGGCATGTGTTGGATGAGAGGAGGTGGTTATATGGCTTCAGTCAGGTGCATTGAGAGCCAGGTCTCAACACACACACAAACACACACACACACACACACACACACAAACACATGCACGCACGGACACACACACGCACACACACACACACACGCGGGCACGCATTCACACACACACACACACGTACATATTCTCATATTCATAGCAAATACAGACAGAGACACAGAAATATGGTACATAATGTACACACATGTAGACACACACACAGACAGAAATACACAGACACACGCACACATACACACACACACATTAACATACACAACACACACAGATAAACAAAAACAACACACACAGATTAACACAAACAATACACACTTCCACTAAACCAATGCCACCTTCATTGTCTGGGGCTTTTCGGGTGCCCCTTGGCCATTTCCTGTCCATCTGTGGTGACAGAATGACCATTCCCCCCCGACCCCTCCCCCCCCCCCAGTACTCGATCATCACCAAACACACACACACACACGCAAACACACAAACACACACACGCGCACACACACACGCGCACGCACGCACGCACGCGCACGCACACACAGACACACGTGTACAGCAGCAACCACCAGCAGAATGCAACAGAAGCTGCATACCATCTCCACATTGGAAAGCCACAGGGAATCTTGTTTTACTAAGTGGGAACATTCCGGCCATTAAAAACAAGCCTTGCGATGAAATCACACTCGTCAACTCCATTGTTGCTTTTGCAGCACTATTTTTCTGGAGGGATTCTGTAGAGACCGCTTTGTACTGTGAGAGAAACACGTAAAAAAAAATGAAATAAGGATAATAATGAGCAAATCTATGAAAGAAGTGAAACTCAAAACCCATAACTCTGGCATTGTTAATTCCATGCTCTACCAGTTGGGGTAATTCGTATACTATTTGCATACATCTCATAACATTTGAATCATTATCATCATCCAACTTCATATTATCTTATTATATTTTTAATAGACAGTGTTGTTATTAGTTTACTTTGACTTTTCCTCTTTACATTTCTTGAGTTTGGAATAAACCCAAATGCCTTGTTCAAGCATGTTTCCCTCCATAATGATTCCTTATTTGTGTTTGAATTAGTGTGGCTTGTGTGTGTGATCTGCATATGATCACAAAGTGGTGGCCAGGCAGCCACCAATGGACATGAACTTGTACTTACATTGCAACATCATTCACTCAAATTCAAGGAACTTTCCAAATTGGCTTTGACATTTTATGTATTGGCAAATGAAACAAGATGCAAAAAAACAGTAATTAATATAATCACTAATGGGCATTATGAAACACCAGAGTTTATCGTTGAGTGCACGAACCGGGTTTATTCTTTTAAACGTAATTAAATTAGCCCTCTATTCTATTCCCAAATCGGTCTGACGTGCTGTTAATACAATGTTATTGCTTAATTGCCTTCTTATTAGTCTGATTTAATATGTTTTAATGCCACTCCAAGTAGCCATGCTGTGCCATAATTCTCAAATGAATGGACCCAAAGCAGATTACAGATGAGAAGGAAGACATACACTTTAAACTTTAAAGGACATCTTGCCATGGGAATAGAGCTGGTTATCTCATCCATCCTCTAAGGCCTGCTCATCAAGCAGAGGTGTAAATGACAGAGAGTTTAGGAGCAACAAGGAGTGATGTTAATGTATATGAGGTACACATCTCCAGTGTCATGTCCTGGGTTACCCCAAGTAATCTATCACAAAGCAAAGCAACTGCCAAGTGCAGTGAGGTCCTGTGCAATCCACTTCCTTCCAGTACAGACAAGTACAGGCCAGTAAGGCCCATTCAAGTCCAGTACAGTGCAGCTCAACCCAGTACAGTTCCGACCAATACAGACTACTTCAGAGCAGTACTGCCTCAAAACACAGATCCAACCATCCCAGAATCTGTCACTGGTTAAAAAAAGTTCCCTCATCAAAACAAATTTGTCTACATTGGCCTCCTCGGTTTGAAGCCAGCCCATCTGCCCTGTTTGCCTGTGTTTCCTCCTGCCCTAAGGTTGTTTACTATTCTCCAGAGTCTTCCTTGTCCCCTCTTTTTTATTTATTAATGTATTCCATTATAGTTTGCTGCATGTAAGGTGACTTTGAGTGCCCTGAAATGGGCCAATAAATAAAATGCATTATTGTTATTATTGTAATTATTATAATTATAAATATTATAATTATTATTGTTATTATTATTACAATTATAATTTATTAGTAGTGCATTTATGGTGGATTACAGTTTGCGGTTCTGACATCTGGCATCGAGCAAAAGAGGCATTAGCATTTTTACATTATAAACCGAGCAGTTTTCAACGCTATTCAGACAAACCCAATGTGACACTTCATTCATCTTAAATTATTTGACCCCAGTTAGGTTGACCGCGACCCAGCCACGATTTAAATCAAGAGACACAGATTTTGAGAAAAAGTACTGCCATATCTTCAGCTCCCTCTCTCCTTCTTTCCATAAGTGCCCTCCAGAAGATATGCTCAGGATAAAATATACCAAAGACATTCTGTCCTGTAACTGGCACTGTTACAGCACTGCCCTCTGCATGGAGCGGTTGGGTTTGATTGTTGTCTGGCATCCGACTGACCAATCTGGAACGCAATATTATCTGTGGCAGTTTGTTTAGCAAAGGTGTCAATTTATCTTGAATTGCCTGATCAAACTGAAATGAAAAAAAAACATGATTTAAACGCTGCAATATACATGAGAATGAATTATTTACGCCGCTGTTCAACTTCAATCAATGGAATGAGATTAGCAGAGCCCAGATCATTACAGAATGGCCTACATCAAAGCATCCAAATGTCTGTGTGCGTTTGTGTGTGTGCGCGTGTGTGTGCGCGTGTGTGTGCGTGTGTGTGTGCGCGTGTGTGTGCGTGTGTGTGTGTGTGTGTTTGTGTGTGTGTGTGCGCGTGTGTGGGGGTGCGTGTGCGAGTGTGTGTTTGTGTATGTGTGTGTGCGAATGTGTGTGTTAGAGATATAGAGAGAGACAGAGATAGCTTCGCTTTTCAACAAGTTCACACACGCACTGCCATTATTGTACGAGCGACCCAAGCTTAGTTCAGATAATTACAACGCCTCTCTCATCGAGTCTTGTGTTCGCTTGTGATATACTCATGCCATCTTTAATGTACTCATACTAACGCTGCACATTACCCTCCAGTGTGGTGATTATCAAATGCTGACATCATATTCATAAGCCCTATATTCTCTCAATATGAGGTTGATCCCTTAACCCTCCCTTTTGGGACGCGACCTGATTATCCTTTGGTGCGTTCAAGTCACAATGGGAACTCTGACCATCTGTGATGGGTCCAAGCTATATTGACAAGCTTTCAATGTCAAACAGAACAACAAAACCTAATTTCAGTTTTTCATCTTCACCATTACCCGCACTAATGGCTCTATAGGATTCCTCTTAATTACTCATTATTATTAATTATACTACACGCTGCGAGAAGCGCTCAAGCGTTGAAATTGCTGGCGACGTAAGTATTGCCATCATCAGTGTTCACCATATGGGACACCGATAGGACTTCCTGTTTCCCCCGGAGTATTACTATACTTGTATTGTTTTCATTATGGACGGATGGGTCAATTTCGCCAGAGTCCATGACATTCGGTACTCGTTGAGTTACAGTCAAGTCAACTTTATTTTTAGAGCCCATCATCACAGTTCCAGCCTCAAACGACTTAACAGCCCCCTTAACCCTGAGCCCCGGCCAGCGGTGGAACTGCAGCTGAATGGGCAGACGTTTCATGATCACATGAAACAAAGAGGAAACAAAGGTTGAGTCCGATGACATCATTTCCTGTTTATGGGAAGGCGGTGATAGAGGCGTAAACTGTTTTGTTGCTCTTCAATTCTCCTCTTTCAGAGAGCGCATCTTCCTCTGGATGTGGTTCACATGTGGAGATGCATAACATACGTACATTAGAGGCTACAACGTTCCGCTGAAATATTCATATGCTGCATAACATCCTATTATAGGGTTAATAAGGCAAGAAATAAGTGCAATTAATAATTAATTATTGGTCTTTTTACCACGGTAAAGCACGGAGAGTGCAGAGAATAAGTGTTGTAATGCACTCAGACTGACTGTTATTGATTGTTGTATATTGTTGTATCGTCCTTGTCTTTGTGTTATCATTATAATATTGTAACATCATTGTTGTGTTGTTATAGCTGTTTCATTATTGTTGCATTGTTATTGTTGAATTATTGTTGTATTGTATTGTTCTTTTTCAGGTTTTTTTTGTTGTTTTAGTCATTGTCATTGTTGTATTGTGATGGCTGCATCATGTTGTTGTTGTGTTATTGATGTGCCATTGCTATGGCAATTGCTGTAATATTCAAACTGTAACTGTATTGTTGTACTACGGCAGTAGCGCCTTGGAGGTTGGAGGTTGGAGGGTTGTTGGTTGGATGCTGGGCAGCTGGTCCTGGCCCCGTTCCAGCATGTCTCTCTGGGAAAGACACCTAAGCCCTAACGGAAACCGACATGTTACCTCCTCAGCCGCTTTCTTGTGAAACACAATAATATGGATAACAGGGTTAGGATTGTCCATACCTACTTCCCCAGCAGGAAATGACATCCGCAACGATTGAATCACAGTCAGCCTACGGGAAGTCTTTCCCTAACACCATGCCTCCCTCTCCCCCCACCCTCCCCCCCTCCTCCTCTCTCTCTTTTGGCTCTGTCTCCCTCTCTCACATTCACACAGCCTTATCACTCACATATTAATCTCCACATGAGATGATCATGGGCCTCTGAGGGAACCGCCTAAGCTCATCCTTCCAGTCTTGGAGGCTGCTGAAGGTAGCAGGACTTGGACCAGGTCTGACCACAACTTAAGTCCTTTTGGACCAGCCGGCCGGACCAACCAGACCTCAAGTCTCTTTCGAAAGCCTTGTCAGTTTCATTGCAGTCCGTGCCATCCAGAGCACTGTTGTATACCTTCCACTTAGAATGCTTAGAATTTACCCCTAGTCACCGGGAGAAATACCCACTCAGAGGCTTACACACACAATTTCCTCAAAATTCTCGCCCCCTCTTGTCTCTCTTCGGGCTGCTCATCTCCCCCCCTCCCCCGCCCTGTCCTTCCCTCCTCCCTCCCCCTCCTCCTCCTACTCCTCAGCCTCCACTAGTCCCCTCTCATCCTCCATCGCCGCCCCCTCCCCTCCATGTCCTCTCATGCACTCTCCCTCTCCTCCCTTACACTTCTCACCCCCTCTCCCATGATGTCATCTCCTCCCCTCCGTCCTGTCCTTCTTTCACCTCCCTTCTCTCTCCTCCTCCCCCCCCCTCCCCCATTCATCCCGCCCTCCTCTTGGAGTCCTCCGTTCACCCTTCCTCTCTAATCCCCTTCTGTCCTCTCCTCCTTCCCTCTGCTTTCCTCCTCTCCTCCTCTCCTCCTCTACTTACCTCGTCCTCCTCCCCATTCCTCCTCCTATTCTCTGCCTCATCTCCTCTCATCTCCATATTTGTTCTCCTGTGCCAGGTGAAGAATCACATTAAATATAAATGGGGGAAAAATGACGGGCAGAGGAATCTGATTGTTTAGACACCATATTGAATTATAGCGTTCTCCATTGGATTAATAGGCTATGATATCATCGTTAATAATTCATAATGAGATTGTGAAGGTGTTGGTTTTAATTTGCCGTGAACAGCGCGCTGGCTGGCGGTAGGCAGAGAGGAAATGCAATAGCAAAGATGAAACACACTCGGATGAATGAGACGAGAGCTTTCATGTGTGCTAAGGAATACCGGGGCCTGAATATTATATCCCATTGTCTGGGATCCACTGTAGCTGTCAGCGGAGACACCAAGGCCAGGTGTTGACGTGTGTCGAGTCAAGCCTTCCGGATGCTCCCTGTGGAACTCACCCCCAGGGCGGAGACTCCATTTTCGACCGGACCAAGAACATCTTACGGGTTCACCTGGGGAGAATGTAGTTGTGTGACTCCTTCATGAAAGGTTCTTGATTCGATCCCCAGTGTGGCCGCCACCTGTACCTGCAGGCATCCTCAAGCAAGAAGCCTTCCCTCTAACTTGCTCTGTAACGACCTGAACCAAAGTGTAGTGTCGGCTGAGAGTCTAAGCAGAGGACAGTGTCGGTAACTAGGAGCTCCTCTGAGTTCAGGTGCCAGGCCCGGAGGCTCCACGACTCCGGATCCATATTGGCCTGCGGGGTTGGATGCTCCCACGCCATCTCACGCCCGCTCAGGGCCAGGGCCTGAGCTCACAGCCTCCTCAAATCCTGACAGGACTATAGCACACTGAGTGGAAGGGCACTTCACAAGCAGACAGCAGAGAGATTTCTCCGGGATTTGGAGAAAACCCGGGACCCACCTTAGCTTCCGCGTGTGTAGCTTTGTGCTTACAGTTCAAACTGCAGCGGAAATGAGGGAAGGGCATATTATCTCCTATGCTCTTTGAAGATCGTCGGGTTCCTCTTCAGCTTGGCCCCTCCATGTCCGGGGGGGCGGGAGGCGTTCCTTCGGAGCGCCCTGAACAGCGCCTGGCCCTGGGCTTCGTTTGGACAGGTAGTGCAGGTGCGAGCAACGGGGAAACGGACCAGTGTGATTAGGAGAGGGTGGGACGGGGCTTAGCCCAAGAGCCTAGCCAAAGGTGCGGGGGGGGGGGGGGGGGGGGGGAAAGACATTGTCAGCCAATGCCACAGAGCTGGAGGCTCTTCTGGAGACACTGGACACATTGGCACCTCCAGAGCGGCCTCTGCGAGCTGGCTGCCCACCCTGGCCACACAGCTGTGGTTGGTTGCCGTGGTGGCGGTCTCGCTTGGCTCTGGAATCCCCCGATGAGATGGTAGAAAGGGCGTAAAATGACGGCCAGTATGGACTTCTAGTGCCAAACCTAGCGGCTTCAGACTCCATCAGGGTAAAGGGAACGTTTCCCAATGTATTCTTATTTACTATTCAGTCAGTTAGCGAATCCTTTTGTGTAAAACACTGAATGAGGGTTGATACTCAAGGATGCCTGCAGATATGTCATTGGGGATCAACAACATGAGGGCACAAACAAACACACACGGACGGACACAGACTGACACCACACCCCTACGACAGGCCGGGTGACTCAGCTAAGGGGGCCTGTTCTCTTTCTTCTGGTCCTTTAGGGAGGAGGTTGCAGCCACTGGTTCCTATTTATCAGACTGCCAGGCATCTGAAATCAAATTTCCCCTGAAGACACCATGAAATTACACATATTTCCTCTCCCAGTCCACCTCCCTGCCAGAGCCCACAGGATAAATATCAGAGCCCAGCCGTTCTGACATTCTGACCAGCACCAGTCCCTCCCTGAAGCCTGACTCTCAGTCACACACACACAACCCCCCAACCCACACACACACACACACACACACACACACACACACACACACACACACACACACACACACACACACACACACACACACACACACACACACACACACACACACAGAAGCTAGTGCTGGGTGAACACACACACACACACACATACACAAACACACACAGAGAAGCTAGTGCTGCGTGAACATACACACACACACAAACACACACACACATACTCTTACACAACTTCACAAACAGCGCACAGATGCACACACACACATACACATACAGATGCACACATTCTACAATTTGAACATACACAGTCACACGCACAAGCGCACAAAACTCGCTCCGGCACATTCTACATGCACATGACATGGCATACACAACATGCAAAGCACACACGCATACAAACAACTCTACAAAGACACACACACACAGTTTCTCCTTGTGTCGCCTGTCGCCCTTTCCCGGCGACAGGCTTAGGCGTGCGCTGATCCGTGCCAGCGGCAGCCTGTTTATCCAAGCTAAGTGCTCTCTCTCTCTCTCTCTCTCTCTCTCTCTCTCCCTCACCCTCACCCTCTCTCTCTCTCTCTCTCTCTCTCTCTCTCTCTCTCCCTCACCCTCTCTCCCTCCCTCACCCTCTCTCTCTCTCTCTCCCTCACCCTCTCTCTCTCTCTCTCTTCCTCACCCTCTCTCCCTCCCTCACCCTATCTCTCTCTCTCTCTCTCTCTCTCTCGGCCAGGCGCTCTGTTGTTCGGGGTCCATGTTTGATTGATAAACACTGCAGCCGGCAGTCTGCACCACACCTCTGACCCCGCCATAATGGAAGTGGTGTGTAAAGTACGACACGCACAGGGGGGTAACCGTGGCGTATACCCTCACCCCCCCACGAACACACACATACACACATGCACACTTTTACACACACTCACACACATACACGCACACACACACACACACACCGTTAGTTTGGTTGCCTGCCATGGTATACCCCCCCAGCCCCCCTTACCTAACCCCCCATTCCCCCGTTCCCCGTCCCCCCTTCCCTCCCCCGGCCGAGGGGGGCGTAGGATGGCAGGTGAGATGGATGAAATTAGAGTTAGCGGGTTGAATGGAGTCCCATGCACACGGAGGGCTTAGTGCGGCTTTTCATGTCCACAGTGGATGGAAGGGATGGAAGTTTCCCTAAAAGGCAAATCCAAACACTGCCTGGACTTTGTGCATTGGTCGATGAGCGATGAGAGAGAGAGAGAGAGAGAGAGAGAGAGAGAGAGAGAGAGAGAGAGAGAGAGAGAGAGAGAGAGAGAGAGAGAGGGAGAGGGAGAGAGATTGAGTGTGGAGGCACATTTCACACCTAATACAAAAGCACTAAGAGTAAATTTGGTGACAAATGGAGATCCAGAGTGGAGTCTATCTTCCCTGAAGAGAGAGAGAGGTCCCTCAAACCACACACCATGCACACACACACACACACACACACACACACACACACACACACACGCGCATATTAACACACACATGCACACGCAACGTTTGTAGAAGAGGCTGCAAGGGGCCGTAAGCAATTTCTTTTGTGCGTGCCATGTACATGTGTATGAATGTTTATTCTGAGACAACGCAGTCACAGATGGCAATCAGCCACAGGATTGCACGGGTCCTTTAGAGAGTCTAATCAATGTGATGGGAACATGTGTTGTCTTGGTTTCCCAGAGGACTGTTTTCAGTGTGACAGAGCAAATCAGGAGTATTAACTCAACTTGTTGTTGTCTTACCAACGGCTCACTCGCAAGGAGGAGAGCTGCTGCTGCACTGCTGTGACAAATTGAATTAGCGTTTCTGAGAATGACCCATGCTAACACTTTCGCCGACAGACAGACAGGCAGACAGATGGACAGGTAGAGGGGGGCAGACAGTCAGGGTGAATATATGAGAGAAGCTGAAACAAACTTTTAACTTTTTTAACTTTTAACTAATAATTTTGAGTCCTGATTTAAATTTTAGAATAGACTTAATGTTCTTTTTCTTAATATAATCGTATTTATTCCAGCAGGCAACCTCCATTCGGAGCCGTCGGTGGTGCTTTTGCCCCACAACTTATCCACATACACCAGAGCATATTTTAAAGCATCCCCAAAAAGTTAAACTCTGCACAATGAGCCGCTTTCTCTCCCAGCCCGCTATGGAACAGACTTCCAATTACGTGGCATGCATTTGATGTGGCACCTCATCCCATATTCCCCCTATACAATACCCCTTCTTCAGGCGCTGAAACCACTTCCTCCCCCCTCCTCCTACCAACCTTTCATCCACTCATTCCGGCGACAGCGTCTCCTCGGACCTCCACCTGAGCCCTTTGGGGGGCCGTGACCTCATCTAGGCCCCAGACCGCCGGAACTGGAGGGGCTGGGGTCCTGTGTTTCACAGGGGAGATGGGAGAGCCAGACACTGCGCTTTTTATTAAATCTGGGTTCGCTACGGAGACAGGGGAAGAATAGATAAGGTGGGCCGGGCCAGTGTGTGAATTTCTTTTGTCATAGCGAGCATTACGCTCTAATTGGCTCCCATAGGTGCCCCCCTCTCGGGCTGAGAAAGTGCTGGCAAAGGAGTTGATATCCTGACACCCCGACGGATCCTCTGCAGCAGATTACATATTCACCGGGAAATACACCCGCACACTCACGAGCGCACATTCACACACGCATGCGCACGTGCTTACACACTTGAAAACACCTGTGCAAATGCATACACACATACACACACACACACACACACACACAAACACACACACACACACACACACACACACACACACACATGCCTGCACATACACAGACACTCACACATCTCCTTTCACATGCACTCTCACGCATAGATGTGTGCCCACAAACAAACACACACACACACATACACACACACACACACACACACACACCCGCAACGACAGAAACACAAACACATCCCCCACCCCTCTTCCCTTTTTCTCTTTTATCAAACTTTTTTGTGTATACCAATAGACAAAACTATGAACACACACACACACACACACACACACACACACACACACAAGCTGTGCGTATACTAAATCAAACATTTCAATAGTGAGTTCAGCATCAAGAGGCTGGATACGGGCGTGCTGCGCCAGGTAATCCATCTAAAGGGCAGAACACAGTGTTGTTATGGACCAGACCGTAGCATGGAGCCGGCAGCACGCCACGACGCCGCCGCCGCAGAGCGCTCCCTCCTCATTGGTTATTCTCCCGTCTCACCGGGACAGATGTTTCCCCCCATGTTAATCGCCTAACTTTCCCTTCAGCGGCTAAAGCTCCTTGCCTCTGTCCCTCTCTCCCCTCCCTCCTCTCCATCTCCCTCTCCCCCTCTCCCTCCCCCTCCGAATGGTCTTTTGTCTCCTTCCCGGGCCCTGTAAACAACTTGCCATCATCAACATTCAGGGTGTACCCCGCATGAAAACAGCTGGCGCCGAGGTGCTAGCTGCTAACGAGCCGCCAGCTGCCAGCTGGCAGTCAAAGCTACTTTACAGATAGTGGTTGACCCCGGGATATATATGTGTGTGTTGGTGCTACTGGGGCCACGGTAGAGCGGGAGCAAGAATTTGTACGCAGCACTCCAACTGCTCTATCCCAGTTGTACGCTTGTGAGTCTGCAATCAGAGACGCGTTTGTCCTTGGATTCACCTTCTTTGACGGTCTCCACGCTCCGTCTGTCGATTCAGTTCGTTTGGCTGCCTGGACTTCGTGATCGGCGAGCCAATTGGGAGAGGGTAGTGTGTCGTCAGGTGAGGTGGTTTACCTGGGGCAGCCGGGGATAAGAGCTCCCTTGTTGTTTTTTGTTCCGTTCCCCTGTTGTCTGCAGGTGGAGTCAGGCTTGCGACAGACAGGTTGGTCATTATGTTGCATTAGATTCAACGTTATTGTCATCACACAGTACAAAGGAGTTGTTGAGGCAATTTCTGGTAACTTATGGTAATGACCGTATGCACCTTTCCTCAACTACAGCCCTGTGCCCTCCACTCAGTCAAACATTAGCCTATATGCAAACCTCCACTCCTGCATGTGTTTCGTCACTTTCCATTGTCAATGCCCAACCACTTTTTGACTATTAAGTTATTTATGAGATATTTGTACTACCTTTTTCATTTTTTATATACCGGTATACGTATATATATATATACACATACAATTCATAAGGAGCATGTATGGTTCATTGAGGCTTTGAGGATCGAGTCAAATTTCCACTAGACTATACTGGCCCCTGATTCAATTTATGTTCAATGCAACGAAGATCTGTTCTCCCCCTTTGCCACTTCCAGGAACCTGCACCGTTACACCATCTCCTCAGCACAGAGGATACGGTGGGACTGTGCAAATGTCAAAATATCGTGCAAATGTTTCTCTCGGGCTTGAAGTGTGAATCCTCCGTGGTCACATGACCAGAGCTGTGAGCTGAATCTCAACCACAATGTGTGATTGTCTGTATGCGTGTGTTTGTCTGCAGATACGAAGTCAATATAACCAGTTGTGATGACTTATCCATTATCCAAACAGCTGAAACTGGTTCATTCTGTCCTCCGTTGGGTCGTTCTTACAGAGGTTTACTGACTTGCACAGAGAGGAAGAAACTGAACTGGTGAGATCAGGATGCTCCGGCGAGGCTAGGGTGGCTCAAGAACACCACAGAACTCTGTAGAACGCTGCAGATAATGTTTACATCAGAAAATTTCATTTACAATTCAAAACTATTCCATCGGAAACATGGCGAATATCTCATTTGGTAATCCTTCCGAAAACTAGGATCATAAAAATGGATGTAGTTAAAATTAATATTTTTCTTAGATTTGAAATGACCACTTCAAATCCTATCAACTACCAGATTACTTATGGTAGTACTTGGGGTGGCCAATCAAATTCTGGAGGATGGAATGTGCCACCTATCATGGTAACTAGTAGGTCTATTATGTTTTTGGAGGGTTGAACCCCATTCAGGGATTGTCGATAGTCACATTGGCATGCCCATGAATACTGAGATACCCGATTCAATCAAGCTCAACAGATACCCACATGTTGACAAGGACCATTCAGGCTAAAACTGACTCAATGGAATACATGAGAAATCCCCAATCAAAATGACAATCTAAATGCACTATTCTCTCAGAATACATCTTGTCTTGTCCTCTATTCCTTGTCTTTAATCGGGTAAGCAGGGGTCGATTGCTAATAGTCATCTGAGATATGAGCTCTCTGACCGCCCACTCGGCCACAACTCTCTCTCTCTCTCTCCCTCTCTCTCTCTCTCTCTCTCTCTCTCTCTCTCTCTCTCTCTCGCTCTCCCTCCCTCCCTCCCTCTCTCTCTCTCTCTCTCTATCGCCCTCTCTCTCCCCCACCCCTCTCTCTCTCCCTCTCCATCTCTCTCTCTCTCTCTCTGTGTCTCAGGCTCTCTCTTCCTTTCTCTCTCTCACTTTGTCTTTAAGGTCAGCTAATGGGGATGAGTGTGGCCATTGATTGCGGGGGCGCCACCTGGTGTTTGAAGCCCGGTCAGAGGAAGACGCCGGCTGGCTGTAATCACCCAGGTGGGAGGCGGATGAGAGGAGAGGCAGGTGGGTGGAGGTTGGGGGGTGGAAGGTGGAGGGTAGGATGTTGATGTTTGTCTAATGACCCTCCCGCTCGCTTGTTAAATGAAAGCATTCATACAAGTATGCTTTTGTCGATGTTGTACAGTGTTATTGAGTGCAGCGGTGTGTTTGTGGTTGTGTGATGGTGGCGTGGTTTGTGACCTTGTGGTTCGGTGTGTTGCCTATTCATGTTTGTTTGTGTCAAAGTGTTTTGTGTCTTGGCGTGTAGGCTAGCTTGTTTTTTTGTGGTGTTTGAGTGCATTTGTACGTTATTGTGTATTCCTGTTTGCACTAGTAAGGTTTTGTTTTTTTTGCATTCCCGTTGTATTTGTTTGCAGTGTTGGGAGTAACGCGGAAGGCATTCCAAAAAGAAAAAGGTAATATTTTACTCAGTACAAATCTCAGTAACCTGCGTTACAATGCATTTTAAACCCAAAATTAACTTGTGT
>NC_044054.1:24755800-24770800 GCF_902167405.1 Gadus morhua | reverse complement strand
CATGCCATATACCCTTTTCATTACTACGTTTTTCTTTTATAAATCATATTTGTTCAAAGCTTGTAGGATTTTTTTTAAGATGAAAAATCTATTTCTCTCTCGCCAACAAACACGAAATCCCCCATGTGGAGTACACAGTGGTCATAAGATACACATTGTCTTTGCTCTGATTTCAGAAAGCCGTGCCTGTGTGTGAGTCATTGTGTGAACTTAACACTACTAGACTCAAATTGAGCTGGGGCTTATTTTAATGATCTAGAAAGAAAGAAATGAAGAATGGAAGAATTAATGAATGAAAGAATGAAAGAAAACAAAGAATGGAAAAATAAGTGGAAAACATAACAAGGAAGAAAACGAAGGAGGGGAAGGGAAAAGAACGATGAAAGAAAAGAAAGGAAGAACGGAAGGAAAGAAAAAGGAAAGAATAGACTAAACTAAGAATGACCAAATCGATGAATAGATGGAGAGCAATGGCAGGAGGAATGCCAAAGAAAGAAAGTAGAAGAAAGCAAGGAAGCAAGAGGTCATGTGTTGATGTGGAGCCGTAGTGGGGATGGGATGTGATTGACGTGGGCAGAGTGGCTGATGGATTAGAGTAAAGCACGGGTCTGATCGCTCTGACAAGCCGGTGAGAGGCTGACACTCCCTGAGAACGACAGCCCGACTCCATACTCTCACGGCCCCTCCCCTCCCAAATGTACTCCACCTAATGTGAGTGGACAAACACATCAGACCTGTTCTACTCTCCCAGCTCCTTTCACTTCTTTCTTGTGTCCTCATATATTTTTTTGCATGGAAAACGGTTTCCTACCTTAAATCGGGTATCTCGTTGTGCTCCATGTGATATTTCATTTGCATTATTCTATATTGGTCACTGCTTTTCTACATCATTTTGGCTTTGCAGTTTCAGTCGCTGCCACACGTAAACCAATTTTATACAAGTCACTATACAGGAATGAGTTCAATGAATTTATCACTGATGATTACAATTATACTACAGATTGCTCTAATTGATTAAAAATGGAGCAAAGCGTGGCTGCTGTCATCAGACTGCGAGCCAATAATTGATTCGGGCAATCAAAATGTACACAGAAAGTAATCAGAAAGTACGATGAAGCACGTTGGTCTTCCAATTAGCAGAGCGCCCTATGGAGGTAAAATGGTACCAAAGGCCCAGTGAAATCCACCCTTTGTATGTGATATAAGCACCGCATCGGCAGCAAGCCGGTCCATCTGGCTGCTACACTGATGAGTCGGAAGCCATCACTAACAATAAGCGTTATGGCCGATAAAGCGGGACCTGACTGATAGCGTATTTGCTGGAGATGGGGGTTGGGTAGATAAGGATATTTAGCGGTGTAAATGATTGCCTGTTTCATAACCAAATGAGCCATTTACATAAATGGAAGATAAAATGCTTTTCATATTGCGGAGAGTAATTACACACATTATTGTTTCACAAGTAACCGTCTCACACGCTAAACAGATTCATGAAATATTCAAGACTCAAGTTTGGGTAATTTATATTTTGGTTTTGCTATCCCAAGAGATTAAAGCAGTATTATTGCTGCACATGGTTTAATGTCAATAGTCTTAGTTTGATTAGGAAATGTACAGACAAGGCATAGGAAAGCTAATGGTACAGTATAAAATTAACATTCACGTAATTTTACAGTGTGGTCTAACTGTGTACATACTAGCTTATTGTAAGCCAATCATGTTGAGCCAACCCCGAAAAGTCCACAGTGGTTTACAGGGGCGTAGCCAGGACATTATTACTGTGGTAGCCAGCTAGTAAAAAATAGTAGAAAATAAAAAGTAAATCAGTCAGTACCTAACACATTCACACAGTCAGGCATTTTTCATTTAGGTCTTTACCATGACACAATAAGTACAGTAAGACACTGTTTCATTAAGGTCAGTCCCATGACACAGTCAGTGTCTTGAGACAGTTTCATTAAGGTCAGTCCCATGACACAGTCAGTGTCTTGAGACAGTTTCATTAAGGTCAGTCCCATGACACAGTCAGTGTCTTGAGACAGTTTCATTAAGGTCAGTCCCATGACACAGTCAGTGTCTTGAGACAGTTTCATTAAGGTCAGTCCCATGACACAGTCAGTGTCTTGAGGCAGTCCCATGACACAGTCAGTACCTTGACACAGTCAGTACAGTCAGACATTTTTCATTTAGGTCTTTACCATGACACAGTAAGTACAGTAAGACTTTGTTTCATTAAGGTCAGTCCCATGACATAGGCAGTACCTTGAGACAGTTTCGTTAAGGTCAGTACCATGACAGGGTCAGTACAGTCACACTGTTTCATTGAGGTCAGTACCATGACAGGGTCAGTACAGTCACACTGTTTCATTGAGGTCAGTACCATGACAGAGTCAGTACAGTCACACTGTTTCATTGACGTCAGTACCATGACAGGGTCAGTACAGTCACACTGTTTCATTGCGTTACCATGACAGGGTCAGTACAGTCACACTGTTTCATTGACGTCAGTACCATGACAGGGTCAGTACAGTCACACTGTTTCATTGACGTCAGTACCATGACAGGGTCAGTACAGTCACACTGTTTCATTGAGGTCAGTACCATGACAGGGTCAGTACAGTCACACAGTTTCATTGAGGTCAGTACCATGACAGGGTCAGTACAGTCACACTGTTTCATTGAGGTCAGTACCATGACAGGGTCAGTACAGTCACACTGTTTCGTTGACGTCAGTACCATGACAGGGTCAGTACGGGGAGACTCTGTTCGGTGATGGTCAGCACCGTGACCCAGTCAGTACAACAGGGTCAACCATTAAAAAAGAAGGAACATAAAAGAGGCAGCCCAGCAGCCCAAATGGAGCACAAACGTGGATTTATCATATTCTTGTACCTCATAACACACACAAAAACACACACACACTCATTAATACATAGCAGCTTTTGCCGAAAAGAAAATACATTAAATACCCTCTGATGGCCGCCTACGCCGTCACTTGCCTTTAACTAGTTTCCAGACGATTTGCAGTGTAATATTAAAGTTTTCCCCTTCAGCCTGAGGAAAGTTATGTCACGAAACTTTGGGGGGAAACTTCTCCTCACCGTGTGTAGCCTCATTAACAAATTCTCAATGGCAGCAACACACAGCCAGAAACAGGCATAAGTATGTCTGTGTGTGTGTGTGTGTGTGTGTGTGTGGTGTGTGTGTGTGTGTGTGTGTGTGTGTGTGTGTGTGTGTGTGTGTGTGTGTGTGTGTGTGTGTGTGTGTGTGCGTGCGTGCGCGCGTGCGTGCGTGCGTGTGTGCGTGCGTGTGTTTGTAACTACATGTTGGTTGGTTCTTAATGAGAGCTGGGAGGGGGAGGGGGGGACGAGGAAGAGATCACAGAAGAAACCATTACGATCCTAACCTTCGACCTTTAAATCCCCGGTTTAAAAGTGTTAATGGAGGACTCGGATCCAACCACAAGGGGGGAGAGAGAGAGAGAGAGAGAGAGAGAGAGAGAGAGAGAGAGAGAGAGAGAGAGAGAGAGAGAGAGAGAGAGAGAGAGAGAGAGAGAGAGAGAGAGAGAGAGAGAGAGAGAGAGACTGACATGAAAAGAGAGGCAGAGGGAAGCGAAGGAGGTGAGATTTAAACTGGTTTAATGATCATGTAGCACAGCTTGCTATCTGGCTTTGCCATGGTCGGTTGAATTGGACTTCTCTGCCAAAGGTTCGATTAATAAGTCGCCATCTTTGTTGCTTAGTATTGCAACAGTCCATTAAAAATGTTACTGAATCGTTTTTTGACAACTGACAGCAGTTTAGGTGAAGATGATCAATTAAAAAGGTATAGGTGATAAGGTTCCACTGGTTTTCTTGAGAGGATAAATGATTAAGTTCAGTTTTGCAGAGATCAGTGTTACAGCGAGAACCGGAGCAAATTGGCCAAGCAGATTTTTGGATGACATCATCGATGGCATCATCGATATGTATTCACGCTGAGACACCTTAGACAAAAGAGTTCCCTCATAACAAAATATAACGAGACAAAATACATTCCAATGTGAAAATGAACACAAGAGATTTAAGAATATATTTCTTGAATTATAACCAACCATCAAACAAGTTTAGGTGCACGCCTGCATGTGTGTGTGTGTGTCTGTGTGCTCTCTTATAAAACATGTGTTAGCGTGTACTTGCACACGCGCCCTATTGCTTCTCCAGCCTGTCTGGTAGAAACCCACTCTGCAGGAAGCAGAAACAGCATTTCTCGGCAGGCACGAAGGCTTTAATAAATATGGAAGAGGGTGTTTAAAGTCATTGAACCATGACTGGATTCACTGAGTTCCCCATTATGTCTCCCACTCTTTATGAAGCTAAATCAGGCAAACATATATAGGTCTGTCTGTGTGTGTGTGTGTGTGTGTGTGTGTGTGTGTGTGTGTGTGTGTGTGTGTGTGTGTGTGTGTGTGTGTGTGTGTGTGTGTGTGTGTGTGTGTGTGTGTGTGTGTGTGTGCGCGTGTGTGTGTGTGTGTGTGTGTGTGTGGTTGCGTCTGTGAGTGGGGGTCTGGATGTGCGTGTGGGGGTGTGGCTTTTGCTGTGCATTATTATTATCGACAATTAGACCCATGTACATTTATCATGAGAGAAGTGTGGGAGATCTAAAGCCACCACTCTTAGGAGGGAGGACATGGATCATGATAGCATGGTTTATAAAACTGGCCGTCTTTATGCACCTTGCCTTAAAGTACCCCCTTTATATTACATGGACATTATCATAATGTCCCTTTCGCTACTTCACAGCCTGTGTGAGAGTCTGTGCAGTGTGTGTGTGTGTGTGTGTGTGTGTGTGTGTGTGTGTGTGTGTGTGTGTGTGTGTGTGTGTGTGTGTGTGTGTGTGTGTTTGCATGTGTGTGTGTATTGTGTGGTTGGGTTGTGTATTGTGTGGTTGGGTTGTGTATTAGTCTATTTGTATTGTGTTGTGTGTGTCTCTCATCCGTCGGCCTGTCAGCCCACCTGTCTGTCCACCTGTATGTGTATGTCTGCCTGCCAGGCCGTCTGTGTTGTTGAGTTGTCCCATGACCAGAGTTTTGCTCTCCTTGGTGTATGTCTCTTCCTGTGAAAAGTGTAGTATTATTATTGTTATTATTATTATTATTATTATTATTATTATTACCTCCTCGCTAGCATTATCGTAGATCATCTATCCAAACCACATATATTAATGGTCCCATGACATGCCACAGGTGTGGTGTGATGGTACGCCGGTAGACTGCTATCCAGATGGTTGTGCTGCTATCCAGTGTGGGAGATCTAAAGCCACCACTCTTAGGAGGAAGGACATGGATCATAATAGCATGGTTTATAACAGTGGCCGTCTTTATGCACCTTGCCTTAAAGTACACCCATAATATTATATGGACATTATCATAATGTCCCTTTCGCTACTTCACAGCCTGTGTGAGAGTCTGTGCAGTGTGTGTGTGTGTGTGTGTGTGTGTGTGTGTGTGTGTGTGTGTGTGAGTGTGTGAGTGTGTGTGTGTGTGTGTGTGTGCGTGCGTGCGTGCGTGTGTGTGTGTGTGTTTGCATGTATTTGTGTGTGTGTATTGTGTCGTTGGGTTGTGTATTAGTCTATTTGTATTGTGTTGTGTGTGTCTCTCATCCGTCGGCCGTCGGTCAGCCCACCTGTCTGTCCAGTGTCCACCTGTATGTGTATGTCTGCCTGCCAGGCTGTCTGTGATGTTGAGTGGTCCCATGACCAGAGTTTTGCTCTCCTTGGTGTATGTCTCCTCCTGTGTAAAGTGTAGTATAGTATTATTATTATTATTATCATTACCTCCCCACTAGCATTATCGTAGATCATCTATGCAAACCACATATATTAAAGGTCCCATGACATGCCACAGGTGTGGTGTGGTGTGATGGTAGGCTGGTAGACTGCTATCCAGATGGTAGGGCTGCTATCCAGCACACATCTAGGTGAACACGGCCACCTGTGATGTCATAAGGTGCAGATTTCCAAAAAGGCTTGTAACGACTAATCACACCACACATGGTGGCATGTCATGGGACCTTTAAATACACTACAATTTTCTAGAGAATAAATTGATTTTTAGGCCTACCAATAACCCTAAAATGAACACTTAATCCAGGCGCTATACATAGAACCATGGTCAGAGGCGCCGCATCCCATTAGGCATACCAGGCAACTGCCTGGGGCCCCGCAATTGTTTGGGGGCCCCGGGCCACGGGGGGGGCCCCCTAGAGCCAAAAAAAAAAAAAAAAAAAAAATCGCTCCACACCCCCCCCCCCGTCAACAATCGCTCCACCCCCCCCCCCCCCCCCCCCCCCGTCAACAATCGCCGCCCCCCCCCCCCCACCCCCCCGTCAACAATCCTCTGCCTAGGTCCCCCACACTACCTAGAATCGCCCCTGATCATGGTGAGAGGTTGGCTGTTACAAAGAATCGGCTCGACTTGTACACTATCCATCCAGAACAAACAAATATTACGAACATTCCAATCATATAACTCATTAAACTATAACTTAAAATATTATTAAGAGAGTGGGGTGTTAATAATGCGTGTGCTGTGTTACTTTAGTATGATGTGATTCGGGGTGTTAGTTTCAAGTACTTCATGTATGGGATTCAGTGGTTTAAAATGGCTTCAAAGCAAGTGGAGCTGAAGAATAAAAGCCGGACACCCGACACTGCAGCAGATATGGTTGGCCTCCTTTGGGGGCCAGAAGTCACTGGAAATGGGGGACATTTGAAATATTTAGAGGTGACATTTTGAGACGCTTACAAGTGACCGACTGGGGCAGAAGAGTGAAATGTGCTCTCTGTCAGGAGACACACACTGGCGTGAGATGGGGGCCACGGATCCGGCCAATCACAATCAGACCGCATGACTGGCTCGGAGGGGAAGCTGTCACCCTGACACCTGTTCGTCTAACAGGAGGAAGAGGCAGGCGGATGTCACTCACCTGGCTGAATGCTCTGAGAGGAAGTGATCCCGCTTCCACATAATGTATCTTCATCACACCTCTGAGCTGGAGCACTTTTTTATGGCAAAGTAAAAAGCCATTGAGTTAATGTATTGCCCTAACGTCTAGGGTGGTCGACTCCCGGACTATAGGTTCTGGGTTCCACTCCTGGTGTCTCCTGCCTACGTGATTACTCACTCGATAAACTTGAATGCCTCTTTGAGTCAACAGGACATGCCGTTCAGAGCCTATATGCCGCTTCTGATGCAAACATTATGTATGAAGGCCAGACATTGTAGAGAAATGCTTTGCCCGTTTTCGTTTGGCAAGAGCTGAACAATTTGTGTTTGTATTCTGTCCGCTCATGGACGAACAACAGAATCATTTTTTTATTGTACGCTTCAATTACTGCATACCGGTCATTTGAAATAACCTAGGGTAAAATGAATAGTCATTACAAGTTGTTTTTAGAACCTCTTTCCCTGAGAGAAACTGTGAGTGAATGCAAAGTTTTAAAATGTTGGCAGTGCTGTGTAAACAAGCCATACAGAACCACAAGAGAGTCAGCTAATCAGCTTGTGGCGTTGTATTTTTGTGAAAGAACAAACCTTGGGTCTGAATGCACTCATTGCCTTTCTTTTTAAAAGGAGTTCAGTGTTTCTAACAAACGTACAGGCCAATCTAGGCCTTACTTTGAATTTATTAAAACAAAGAAAATGCTTGCTGCATAAACATCTTTCCAATCCATGGTGTTTTTATTATATGGCTGACTCCAGACAGCAACACTTTTTAAATCGGGCTTGTTGACTGCAATCATATGGCTGTGTTTTTCTAATTCAAAACGCCTGGCAGCGACCCTTCACAGACGTTATGGTTATATTTTTAGCCAGTAAGTTCCGAAAAAGACTACACACTCAAAAATGTGTTGAACTTGGCCAAAATCGGCCCCTCAAGCTGAAAAAAAATGTTAGAAGAAAAACTTAGTGGGTCATTCAAAGGGCTGTTACTTTTTCTTGTTCTCACATAACCTATATAGGGAACACATATCAGTAAACAGTAGTTTACCAGAGAGGTTGTCTACCAAAGACATAGTTTACCAGATAGGTATTTTACCTAGAAATGTAATTTACCAGAGAGGGTAGTTTACTGGAGGTAGTTGACCAAAGAGGTTGTTTACAAGAGAGGTAGTTTACAAGAGATGTATTTTACCAGAGAGGTAGTTTACCAGAGATGGATTTACCAAAGAGGTAGTTGACCAGAGAGGTGGTTTACCAGTGGTAGTTTATCAGAGATCTTTTTAACCAGAGAGGTTGTGTACCAGAGAGGTAGTTACTCAGTATGGTAGTTTACCAGAGGTTGTTTGCAGGAAAGGTATTTTACTATAAAGGTATTTAACCATAAAGCTATTTAACATAAATGTATTTGATCAAGGTTTACCAGAGAGGTCGTTTTCCAGAGAGGTGGATTTTAAGGTAGTTTACCAGAGCCTTCATTTTATGTTTGAGCTTTTATGCTTTTATGATGCCACTCTTGAATCCACCCCGTGCGACTTGCAGGTAAAAGGATGTGAGCATCCACATGTGGGAGATAAAAAGACACAGGCTCCCTCCCATCCACACAAGATAAAACCGACCCGAGATGAAATTCCCCCACAGCGAAGGCGACGCCTGCAGTTCTGCGAGCCGAGGTCCGCAGAACCGCCCTCCGAACCTTTCGGCTTTGCCAGATAGAAGCGCTTCGCTGTTGGCTCCTGACATACGTGTGTACTCGTGTTTTGTTTTGATGTATTTCATGTGTTTGTGTTGGAGGGACTACAGGAAGCAAGGTGCTTCGTTCTCATGAAGCTATCCCTTGATACATTTCCCAACCCAAATTCATTTGATTTACATATTCATGTTATTGTAATGCCCGGACACCATGATTGGCTGTCCAATTAATTCCAGCAGTAACCTCTCGGCACCACCTGCATCGAGGGAGCTCGGGGAACGAGTGGAAACATGCAAATGTGTCTTCAGCGGGGTATGTGCTTCTGTGAGAGGATTCACAGTAGGAACACAGCGGGGGAGACTACATGGACAGGATGCGATAGGATAAAAAAAAAAATGAAATGGTACGATTTATCACACCACAGTAGTAGCAAGTTATTACACTGATCGAATACTGATGAAAGAAAATGCACCATTTTCTTTTCATGCAATAAGCAAGTATTTGACATGGTGAACTCACAATTGCAGATTGTCTATTGTGTGTCCAACCATTTTCTCTCCTCAGGTCTACGCCCGATGTTTATTTAAGGGGTTTGATGAATATGCAAATCTCTGCAATGCGATTTGAAGACGGTGCTCTTAATGGGATCGGTGCTAAGGGATCTAGTGTGTTGAATGTTATTGGTGCTTGATGTTTTGACTCCCTACAGGAATGGAGAAGGCGGGAAGGGGGGGGGGGGGGGGGGGGGGGCAGTGGAAAACGTCACAGAGTTTTTACAGTATTGCATGGATTCGCAGTAAAATCTTATTGGAGGTTTTGCCTGCAGAAGGGTTTGAAGAACACGAGCGAGCGCGGTGATGGGTGAGCCCGCCCACTGCTCCAGCGGATTTGCTCGCTCAACACATTTGCCAGTGTGGGCTTTAATAAAATTAGTTTCATCAGGGCTGCTTCTGCACACTGCTATTCTGAGCCAATACTCTGAGCCAACAAAATGCATAATGTTGTGCAGATATATTACACGGATGGAGGGCCAAAATTGGCAAAATAAAATAAACCGAACGCATAGTAAATACAATTTATTGGAAAGCGATACAGCGTGAGCGTCGTACAGACTAAATACATCAACCTGATTCAATGTTATTCAAGAGACGTTTCTTTGTCCTCCATTATTTTCCATTGCAGCTAATCTTCCCTGTGTAACTGATCCCATGTATGAAATTCCCTGCTTGACCCCTTGGCTGAAGCTATACTTTTTATCGGCAAAAGTGGATATGACAAGTTGATGTGTATTAAGGATAATACTAAATCATGATGATTATATGCGCATCAAGGATATCCCTGAATTACGATGAGCATATGTGAAGATTAGGGTATTTTGCTTTTATCTAAATTGAATTTTATATACGCTTCGATACTTGTCATTGATGAGCAGGTAAAAGGGGTTATGGTGTCATGCTTATCCTGCAGCTAGACTACAGACATTGTGGATCTGATTCAGAATCTTTTGTCTGAGAGTGACCCTGTTCACTTCCTCACACCCGAAACACTTGACTACCCAGCCATGTAGGATATTGCAACAAAATGTCCTCAGATTTTAGGCTTTTCTCTTCCTGTGTGGCTTTTCCTTATCCATCAAAAAAAACATTAACATTGCAGAGATGGAGTCAAAACTTGTATTTTGAAAGAAAAGAGCCAAAGGGGTGCTTAAAACACAATGCAGGAACTATCGCGCTGGGAGGCAAAGAATTTTGGAAGGTAAATGGACAGCATTCATGCTCAAGTGTTCCGGGCAATCAAAGTGTTTTACATTTTAAGCCTCACATAAATGCCCTGCAAGGCGGCAGCACCTCGTTTGGAAGCAGTTAGGAGGTTCTATGGAGGCTGAACCCGCGACAGCTTCTTGGAAGGAGATGAAGGACGCTTGACAATGTCTTCTCTATGTGTGTTTGTTTGTGTATGTGCATTATATATATTATATATATATATATATATATATCCTATATATATATATAAATAGTAGAGAACATGTACTAGCAGAGAACATGTCCCCTTAAAGATTTTTGTGTTCCTAGAGCATCGTCTCCATATGAATTTCCTATTTTTTTCCTTTATGCCTTGGTCCCAACCATGTTGAATGTTCTACATGTATCAAATACTGACTTACTTCAGCATGATATCAACAACATGCATGACATTCTCATCCTGTAGAACTTTAATAGGTACAGACTTTCTTCTTGCGAGTAGTGCGAGGAACAGCAGGCTTCCCTGTTGGCCGTCGTGTAAACGCTATCGACGAATAACAAGGGCCTTAACAAAGCTTTATTTACGTCTAACATACCCCTCATGGGCACTTTAAAAACGTCAGAAAACAGCAAATACCCTGTTCTCTGGAGGGGGCGCCCTACTCAAGATCCCCCCCCATATGCCCTACTACACCTTAAGCTCCAAGCACTGATCATCACCATGTTAATGCTCATCGTATTGACCCACCCCCAGGGTCAGCTACAACTAAGGCCCCCCAGCAGGGAGGATAGTTGCCACAAAGCACTCCAATGAAGCCTCCCTTGGAGTGTAGGGACGCCGTGTGCACCAGCTACCCTGCTGTTTGTATATAATCACATTAAACATAATCTGCCAGGGAGACCAACTATACCGTATATGCTAATGTAAGATACGCTAACGTATGTATGCGTTTTCTGTTGGATACGCTAACTGTATTCTCGGTGTAATGTACACTTGCCTGCATATACATAGCCTTTACAAAGCCAAAGGACACACACACTCAAATGCACACACAGGCATACACACTCGCAGAAGGCACGCTGCTGAGCAGGGGGATAGGAGGAGGGACAATCACACTTCGCCTTACCATTGTACGTAGGTCAATGGCTGCGTGTCGATGCCCAGACATCTCTGGGTATTAATAACTGATACATATTCATAGGAGGGGGCGAGCTTGAGGGGGTAAAATGGTAATAAGGATCATGTGTATAAGAGAGAGAGAGAGAGAGAGAGAGAGAGAGAGAGAGAGAGAGAGAGAGAGAGAGAGAGAGAGAGAGAGAGAGAAAGAGTGAGAGAGAGAGAGAGAGAGAGAGAGAGAGAGAGAGAGAGAGAGAGAGAGAGAGAGAGAGAGAGAGAGAGAGAGAGAGAGAGAGAGAGAGACAGAGAGAGAGACAGAGATAGAGCGGGGGGAGGAATAGATGGATAGTTAGATATGTGAAATCCCACTCACTCACAGCAGGCGGTCAGGGGTCTCACAAATCATTTCCACATCGATAGGGGGGCGGTTGGTTGTTGAGTGTGCTTTATATGCACACACTGCTGGAGTGGGTATGTGAGTGTTTGTGTGTGTGTGTGTGTGTGTGTGTGTGTGTGTGTGTGTGTGTGTGTGTGTGTGTGTGTGTGTGTGTGTGTGTGTGTGTGTGCTTGTGTGTGAGTGTGTGTGTATGTGTGTGTGTGTGTGTGTGTGTGTGTGTGTGTGTGTGTGTGTGTGTGTGTGTGTGTGTGTGTGTGTGTGTGTGTGTGTGTGTGTGTTTCTTTTAAGACTATGTCTTTATGGGATTTATATCTTAGTATTTCACATTCTCTGTTGTCAGCAGAAGTTGAACCTTTTAAAAATGCCTCAAACACGTTACACAAACACACACACACACACACATATCAACATGCTACACACACACACACACACACACACACACACACACACACACACTAGTCACATACCCATCCACATGGCATGCCGTCAACACAAACACACACCTTGTGACTGCAGTGGCCGGACACATTGTTCCACTCTGACACACTCAATTGACATGGTGAAATATTAGAGGTCTGATATTGTTAGGCAGCTGTGGAAACAGTGAATTAAAGACATCAAAAGGATTTCCAATCCTATTAAATACACAATATAAATCTGAACTGTGTAAGGTATGACATTTTGCTATGTTTTCATTAATTCAGAGGGTTTTTTTATCGAGTTGTTTCGTAGTTTATTTCTGAGGCACTGTGAAGGAAATGAGCCACATTACTTCACATTACACGTTGCTGATTGATCGCCGTTTTTTAAGCCACCGCTAATGGTTCCCCGAAAAACACTCTCACATCGATGAATGACGGCCCCCTGTGGTAGCACAGACAGACGGACAGGTTGACAGACAGAAAGACACAGAGAGAGAGATAGAAAGGCAGAAAGACAGGCGACCAGAAGGGCCGAGGGACAAACGATATAGAAGACTGATTTGGGTGATTGTAGCGCTGTGAAGCCGACATCCACTCTGGGATGAATGGCATGTTATACATCCTGGCACACGGTAATATCCCCCCATCCCGGAATAACTGGTCTTTTTCGAACAGAGGAGCCTTTGAAGGAAGGTAATGAATCCTAATGTGGCCTGTAATTGAGGTCAGACTGAGATTTCCGACATAAACGCTTGTGTCACAGCTTGAATATCTCTGTGTCACGGCTGATTAATAATAGGTGGTGGCAATTTAGAGAAGCTAATTCCTAGCATTGATACAGATTGAAGATACGATCTGTTTGGGGCTCTGAGTCAGTAGATAAGATCATATGCCGTGAGTTAATAGGGGTAGTCCATCTGCAACAGTAAATTGACAAAATATTTCAATATTTTGAACGGAAGCACTTTTTTTCAGTGCCTAAGCCATGAAGACTGGGAAGAGAGATTGCAAATGAGATCTCTGCGTGTGTGTGTGTGCGTTTGTGTGTGTGGGTGTGTATAAGTGCGTGTGTATGTGCTGAATGTGTGTGTGTTTGTGTGTGTGAGTGTGATGTGTGCATGTGCGTGTGTGTATTCAGGTGCGTGTGTGTGCCAGTGTGCTTGCATGGAAAGGGGAGCTTGTTTAAAGTCAGCATATCCTACCTGGAGTCAACTTGTGACAAGATGGTAGACGAAAAGAAATGGTGTGAGAAGAGAGAGCGGGCGTTGGAGAAAGAGAGACAGAGAGGGGACGAGAGAGAGAGAAAAAGACAGTGTGAAACACACAGAGACTAAGGAGTGGGGAAAAAGGGAGAGCGAGAGCGAGAGAAAGAGAAAGAGAGAGAGAGCGTGAGAGAGAGCAAAAAGGAGAGTTAGACAGGGATAGAGCGAGAGTAGGAGAGAGAGACATAGAGGAAGAGAGAAAGAGAGAGAGAGGTAAAGATTGAGAGAGAGAGTATGTTTTTGCACTGGCAGTGTCAGCACCAGTCACTCTAAAGAGCCAGCAGGGTGCTGATGCTTGTTCCTTCCACATTATCCTGGCCGCTTCTCTGTGAAGGTGAGAAGACACCTGCTGCTGTTCTGCTGCTCCAAATAAGCTCTGCCTCGCAGTCATGTAGCTCAGAATAACTCTGCTCCTCCAGTCCAACTAGGGCTGACCACTCATGGGCTCTTGTATAGGTGCCATCACACACACACACACACACACACACACACACACACACACACACACACACACACACACACACACACACACACACACACACACACACACACACACCCACACACACACACACACACACACACACACACACACACACACACTCAACCTCACACACATATACACACTATTTTATCTCTCATCATATATGCACCCATGCACCAAACACACACACACACACACACACACACACACACACACACACACACACACACACACACACACACACACACACACACACACACACACACACACAAAAACTCACGTGGCTGCGCTTCACCCCAGTCGCTCCGGTACGTTTGCTCATCTCATCCTTCACTCTTGTTTTCCCTTTAAAACGTTTTTGTCTCTCGGCCCATCGCCCCTCCGTCTCGCCACCTCCGTGATGACTAGTTGACAGTGTGGTAAAAATAGCCCCCAATACTAATCATTACCGCATGAAACACTGGAAGAAGAAACTGAATGTAAATAGGGTTAAAGACGAAGAAGAACATGAAGAAGAGAAATGTGATCCTCAACGACGACAATAGGAAGGAGGAGGAGGAGGAGGTGGAGGGGGAGGAAGAGGAGGGGGAGGAGGTGGAGGAGGAGGAGGAGTAGGCGGAAGGGGAAGAGGAGGAGGAGGAGGAGGAGGAGGAGGAGGAGGAGGAGGAGGAGGAGGAAGAGGAAGAGGGGAAGGAAGAAGAGGAGGAGTAAAGGAGGAAAGAAAGAAAGTCAGACGCCACGCCCTTCTTCCCCAAGGGAATCTGTGTGAATCCCTGCTGATTAATTGTTATTGACAGAGACATTACCGCGAGCATGACATTTCTACTCCGATAAATTCCTTTTGTTTTGTGTCGCATTTGTTACAGGGATCGCTTCCTCTCTGCCTCTCTCTCTCTCTCTCTCTCTG
>NC_044054.1:24725800-24738300 GCF_902167405.1 Gadus morhua | reverse complement strand
TGACCTACTTGTCTCATCTTTCCCCTCCCTGGTCTCCCCCGGCTGACAGGCAGATGTTTGGGCAGTGGGTAGGGGGCAGGGGGGGGGTGGGGGGCGGGGGGTTTAGAGGGGGTGAGGGGGGTATGTGTGTGTGTTGGGGGGAGTGCGGAAAGGGGGAGGGGGTGCTGACCCCACTGGGAGCCCTCTCGCCCATAATTGGCTGTCACACACAGCCTCCCAAAGTTGTCAAATCGGATTTCTTGGCACCTGTGAGCGGGCGGGGTGAGGCCATGGATAAACTGTAGGGGGTGAGGTTGAGGGTGGGGGGGGGGGGGGGGGGGGGGGGGGTGGAGGGTGGGGCGGGAGGGGCTCTAACCGCAGGGGTAAGTGTGTTTGCTCAACCTCGCATGAGCTCAGCCCCCCCGACTCGCCCCCCGCCCCCCGACTCGCTCGCCCTGCCTCACACTCGCAAACTTAGCTGTCTCTCACTCTCACATATACACACACATGAACACACACTCTTCATCACCACTCTCAACCAGCCAACTCAAACCACTCCCAAAAACCCACAAACGACAACAAACTTTTTTCTTTTTATATATTTTGTTTGTTCGGAGTACATCTATGATTTGTGTCACAATTAAAGAGTGTAAAAATGCCGAATCTCAATAAGCTGCGACCTTATCGATAGGCCTACCGTTATAGGCTTTGAGGTAATATCTAAAGAACACACGCTTATTTTCCATGCATACGACTCAAATAAGAGCTGTACATCTTCAATGTCATGAGCCTATGATATATATATATATATATATATATATATATATATATATGTGTGTGTCTGAGTTCCCCAGTCCCGTCCAGTGGCCCTTGGCCTCTGAGGGTTTTGCAAATGTTCAAACCCACCAGTTTAGAATCCATGGACCTGGCTATGGCCTTTTCTAGAGACATTATTATTTATTGATTGATTTTATTATATTCTAGGGGTGTAGCCGATATCAAATCCACCTTCATGCCTCAGCTCTGAACTGAAGTTGGGGATAAATATCCCTAACTGCCTATTCTATTCTATAGGGCTTGTACATCAGAATGCATCATAGGATTTATTGTTGGCAATACTCTCTTGAACTTGACTCAAGAGAGTTGTAGTAAAATCCTAGATCAATGTAGGTATATCATAACCTAGGCTAATGAAAACTTTCAGTCATGAAAAACACTGTTGCAGTTTCAATCTCAACAATATATCCCCAAAATGGCACATCATTTCACAATTGATTACTATACATGAACCAACTAATTTAAAAATTCCAATGCTCCTTAGCTTCCCAAACAGCGGCGGTCAAGCCCTTTTTGATCAGATTGGCAGAACACAACAACACAGACTCAGACTGGGTCCTTCAAATTGCATCAGTCATGAATATTAACTTATTAAGTCGTATCAAGTACCTTATGGCATAAAATTACAATCTAATGTACGCCTATGTGAATCCAAAGAAAGGTGCACAAAAATACATACAGACATACCTACATTACAGAGAAACAAACACAACCTAACCAGTAACCACACACACACACAACCCCCCCCCCCCCCCCCCACACACACACACACACACCGACAGTTTGCCTGACCTACCAGAGGTGCTGAAGTCACACATATTTCCCCGCAGTGCTGTAAACCTATCCAGGACTAAAAGCTGAACTACTTATGTAAACCTAATGATTGTAATCGTGCTTCACCCGCTCCCATTGTACTAACCCTATTAGCGTCGGGGCGCTGGAACCGGTGTTAGCGTTGGCTAACACTCGCTACTATTCTAGGGTCTGAGCTCTGATTTCAGGGGCCCTCGAAGGCTCCTGGAGCTGGGCTGAAGTTGTGATTGGATTTCATGGAGCTCTGGTCTTTCTCTTGTGAGGGATTCGCAGCGGAAAGCTCCCCTCTGTGCCCGCGCCCCGGCGCCGTGTCGGGATGTAAACAGAATCTCTGCTAATCTCCACCTCTGCTATTGTGTATGGTCTCCCAATCTTGAAATGAGATTTATTGGCTAAAGGCTTAGGGATTGTCAGCTGGTTTTTGAAACATACATTTGGAGGAAAAATAAAATGTTCCAGCCTCAGACGGACTGGGTCAGAATCAGCCCTGAGTCTCCCAGGCCGCCTGCCTAAAACAATGGATTAAACTTTCAACCCAATAGGTAGATTATCCCTGAATCTATGTGTTATTTAACTATGAGGAACTGTATTTCCAGAGGGGAACCAATTTGACTATTAATAAGCACCCTTTTTAACGTTTTGTTTATTTAATAACCAGCCCTAGGTAGAGGTTTGTTTTCTTGTTGTTACATGATACAAAGAGTAAGGATAGGAAAATGATTTAATCCTGATAAATGCAAGAGTATGTTATTCTTGAACAACGATGCTCACGAGAAACTGTGCGGCAAAAAAAAAGTGTGTGTTTTTAAGAATGTGATATTACTGTACAAATGTATGAATGTTTCAAACCAAACCTGTATTATCAATTCGATAAGAAACAAAGAATGGAACAATAACACAAGGGAGAGGAACATGTTGCTGATGCTGCGTGTTTATGTGTGTGAAGGTGTGTAGGTGTTCAGGTGTGTTTGTGTGTATGTGTAAAAAAAAAAAAAAAAGAAAGCACTTCAACCATAATTTACACCTTTCCCAAAGCCAAACAATTTCGGCAGAGGAAGTAGAAAGACAACACGAGTGAAACCTACCCGGGCCACCTAAACCAACAGGCAACCTGCGTCATTAACCACCACTCTATAGCCGCGCGCCTGCCGAACACATTCACAGAGTCTAACTCCTGCTGTTCCTGTTCCTGTTTCCAAGCTGTTTTTCAAATTATGCGCAAAAGCAGTGAAACACTCTATAGTGCCCCGTGTGCTCATTCTGACTTTCGTCAAAAGACAGCCTGCACACCTTCAGTGCCTGGCGGAAACTATATCTGCTAACCCTATGTCTCAGCGACACCGTGGATATCAACAGCAGCCCCAGCCGCCGCAAAGGCCGTGTGAGCATACAGGGATAGTCGGAGGGAGTGAGAGAGGGAGTAGGACTAGGAGAGAGATAATGGGAAAATCCCTTGATATATATATTGTCAATGTGTTTGATCCTAGGGTTCCTCTGGCCGGGAATGTTGAAATCAATATTAACACAGCTTGGTGAGCACACAAGAATTTATTGAGTGTGTTAATGTGAACATTAGTGCATGGGAGAGCTCAGCTCTTTATCGTTTGTCCATGTAGTAAACCTTGGGGTAATGGATTCACTAGTTAATCATTAATAAGGAGAGGGAAGGATGGGTATAGATCTTGGGGCAGCATCGTCTGTTCAAAGCATCGTAACTGCACGCGAAGCTGTGAATCTTTTCAAAATCAAACCAGCAATATCTTCAGGGAGGGTAGATCCAAAGATCGAGTACTTCTAGAAAGAACCGATAGAGATTCGAACCTCCTGGCTTTTCATCGACTGTAGTGTACCTACAGTGATGAACATTTGGAAGAATTTGAAGGAGATTCGGGGTAGTCTGTAGGCTATTGTGGCTCGAACTTTTATCCTTTAGCTCAATGAGAAGCAGATGAATCCATATAACCCACCATGTTTCTCAGCATCACATTGCTCGAGGCTTAGTGGATAGCATCGTCGACGCTCAGCAAGAAGGCCCTGAGCTCAAAGCCGACTGTAGCCTAGGTTAGCATGTCAGTTAGCATGCTGGTTTGTATATTCTCCTTGTGCTCCTCTAACGTTCCGCCAAAGACTCAAGCGAAGCTACAGTACTTGGAAGAAAATGGTTAGGATTGTAACTTCTAAATAAGTGATAAGAACAATTTACCAAAGTGAGTTTGCACATTGAGATAACAAAGGGAAATGCAGTTTCATGATGCAAGGCAACACTCCATTCATTTTCTTATCCTGGTTGACTTTATGCATATGCAGGCGTTGTTTACTGGTATATTTGAGCCCTCTGATTGGAAGAAACAACATAGAGAATAATCTGTACTCTCTGTGTCTGGAAATTCTCTTCCCTAGCAACATCCATTGCGTACCTTCTCCTACCTTTTGTCTGGATTCTCACTTTATAAAAGCTTTATATTTAGATGGCTGGGCTTTAAAAAGTATATCAAAACAAAAAACAAAAACCTACAGAAACTGCTCTTTAGTTATTATTTTTTCGTCATGTGATTTAAACCTCTTTAGTTATTATTTTTTCGTCATGTGATTTGAACCTAATTTAAGAGGTGCTTGTTTCACTTTTAATGGGTGAAAAACATGAATATGTTCTGGGCTCGGCTAGCTGCTAACAGGCTCGTTCAACCTCCTTCTACACAAGCCATTAGATGCTTGCGTCGTCTCGTACCCAACAAGTGCAGTCAAAAACTCAACTTTGCGCGATTAAGATAATTGCCTTATTTGCTTTGGAAATGCTCAATGCATCTAGAAAACAGACCAACACTCAATCTGTATATTGCATGTATTTGTGGTTTGTTTTTCTACACAAATACTAGAAACACAAATCAGACTTTAGATTAATGATATAAATTATTTCCGAAGACAAGCTCAAATCTGGGTTTCACTTTCTTTCACAACAAATTTATTTCAACCAATCATGTTGCTGTAAATTGGGATGTGTAGGCACATAATTGGTTATTAGGAGTGAACACAAACTCGTTCAGCAGAACGTAAATGAAAGAAAGTGGTGAGACAGCTGGTATTGTAGGGACAGCTGGTTGTCCATTAAAGTCTTTTTTTCTGATTCATAAAACAATCGAAGATTTTGATGATGACGGTGAGTTCGGAGGTTTAAGTTTGTTTGTCGGCAGCACCGACAAACAAAGAAACAAACAAATTAAGGATAAACAAACAATAAAAATAAACAGTAAGGTACTGTCAGTGAGTTGGATCACCTCCGTCCTCCCCCGGGCTGTCTTCTCTCTCTGTCTGTCTCATTCTCTTTCTCTCTCCCCCTGCTCTCAGTTTCTCTCTCTCTCTCTCTCTCTCTCTCTCTCTCTCTCTCTCTCTCTCTCTCTCTCTCTCTCTCTCTCTCTCTCTCTCTCTCTCTCTCTCTCTTTCTCTCTCTCTCTCTCTCTCTCTGTCTCTCTGTCTCTCTGTCTCTCTCTCTATCTGTCTCTCTGTCTGTCTCTGTCTGTCTCTCTCTCTCTCTCTCGTCCGTCTCCACATTCTCCTCTCAGTGGGCCAATCACAGCGTACAGAGGCGCTTATGGAAATCCTGCCGACACTAACCCATTACCACAATGTGGTCTGACTGTAATACCTGGGACCGGGGGATGCAGTCTGCACAGCACTTCTCTGTAATGCGGAGAGTACAGTTCTACATATATGGGGTATATATTTGTAATATACGAGTGCAGGGGCGTACAGGCTGGTGTCTGGTGCCTCGTCCATAATTTGCATTAAAGGAATGTTATTGTTTCAGATGGTCAGTGTTCACATATCATCCCATTACTTACTCTCAGAGGCTGCCTGCCACCCACCCTCTCGCTCTCTCTTACTCTCTCGCTCTCTCTCTATCTTTCTCTCCTTCCACCTCCTCTCGGTCGCTCATGTGAGTAAACGTGTGGGCGGGGACATATGGGGTTAACCCAGTCAGATGAAGAGACCAGTTGCTATCCTTGTGTGTGTGTGTGTGTGTGTGTGTGTGTGTGTGTGTGTGTGTGTGTGTGTGTGTGTGTGTGTGTGTGTGTGTGTGTGTGTGTGTGTGTGTGTGTGTACGTGTGTACGTGTGTACGTGTGTGGGTGTTCCTTTGTACTTCTCAAGGTTGGGTGACAGGGTGTTTATAGTTTTTTTCTGTGTGTGATAATATCGCCCTTCGTGTTATTAGATGGTATTATTTGAAATACACCGTAAAGGCGGCACGACATCTATATCTTTTGAATTTCCCCTTGGGATCAATAAAGTATACATCTCTCTATCTATCTCTATTTATAAAGCGAGCATAAAGCAGTCAACAGTAGTGCTCCATGTTCCCCTTGACCCCCCCCCCCACCACCACATGCATACAAGTACATACACACCCACACAAACACGCAAACACACACACACACACACGCAAACACAGACACAAACACAAACACACACACACACACACAGACACACACACACACACACACACACACACACACACACACACACACACACACACACACACACACACACACCTCCAGGCTCCAGCTCTCCTACCGTGGGTTTGCGTTTGCAGGAGTGTTACATGGATCTCCAGCCCCCTTTTGCATCAGAGTCAGGGATCACGGCTGAGTCCCTCTGCTAAACCAGGCGTTCACCTTTAAGGTCTGATGTTCAGCCCCCTACACAATCACGCATTCTCGTCTTCTCTCCATCCTCTGGATGGTTGCCGGCCTCCGCCTCCTCATATCGCTGCTTCTCCTGGCTGTAAACCCTGTGAAACCCCTGTCGGGAGCTCTTTCTGCTAAATAAGTTACACGTTTTGTTCAGGCTCATACCTCAGTGATGTAATTCCGCCTCAGGTCTGGGGCTGAATGTCTAATGGGAGTTTCTAAAGAGACAGGCTAAAACCATACAGAGCCATAACAAACAAAACCAAGATTGCTTTTTCCAGCTACGTTCTCTATGTGTATCTAACTTGTTTAGCGAGCCACGCCGAGGGTCGTTTAACGAAACAAACGTCTTCCAACCCTTCTGCTGATTTTAGTCTCACTCTAACCTTGGAGACCTTTAAATATTTGATCTCCTTTCTCACTGTTATGCAAGTGAAGTACAATAGTGCAATTCAAAATGTTTTCTCCCTAAGCTTGTTTCAGGGCCGAGCTTTTCGTAATCACCGACCCGCCCTCTTCTGTCTCAGTGGGACTGTTGCTTCTCAGAACTTTATTTATATGCCTAACTTCATTCATCAAACTTTATTCGTCAAACTTTAGATTGTGCTTTTCAATCCGAATGATACCAAGCGTCTGAAAACAGTGGGGGGGGTTAACGTGGGGCCAGATGGAACCTCCCAGGGAGATAATGAAATAATGACTTATACTATGCGTAATTGCTGGCACTCATACAATCCCTTTGACCCACAGCGCCAGGTCGAGTCATGATACATTTCATACTTATTTAGAACAGATTTGTCTGACAATTATTATTTTCTTCTTCAGCATCTTAGTTATATCTTTATCCCTGTGGCCATTCATTTATTACATAACTGACAAGGTCGAGTCATAATACATTTCATACTTATTTAGAACAGATTTGTCTTGACAATTATTATTTTCTTCTTCAGAATCTTAGTTATATCTTTATCCCTGTGGCCATTCATTTATTACATAACTGACAACTGGGAGTAATTATATATGCTCAAATGTTTACGTAGATCAAGATCTGGCTCCTCGTTGTCTTGTTGTATACCGTGTGATGTGTAAAGTGCTGTATGTTTGTTCATGCTTCACAGCTGATTTCCCCTCAGGGACAATTACTATTTCTGAACTGGAGGCTTTCGAAAACTAGCAATGTTTAAACATTGACTTTTCCTCAAGAGTTTTCACAACTTGTATCTAAACCCTTCAGGTTTTTCCTTGGGTATAATATAATACTTTATCAAATATATGTATTGCTTTGAAAAGTCATATGAACTCATCATTATATCTTGTGTCTATTCACAGTTCGGAAATGACAGTCGACAGTCAGAATTCAAGGAATTTAAGAACCAAACAATGTTTTACTAAACACAATCTTTTACTAAACACAATATTATCGTGGACAAACCTATTTAACCGAGGCCAATGCAATTATGGTTGCAGTCCAGTATTTGCACTACGTGCTTTTTTCCTTCATGTCTCAGCTATAAGTCATTCAAAGGAGTAGGTCTGTTGGATAACCGTGATCTTTTACACGTTGGTCAACGGAGTCAATTGAATGAATGAATGGAATCCAAATCGATGGAGAGAATGAAACCTACAGTTACTCGAGAGAAAAATGCTGCCAACTATTCTACCGTGGCTATCATTCTGCTCCTTTTGAAGGGAGAACTTGCATTGAGATGTGATCCATCATCTCTGTCTCCCATATCTGTCCTTCCTTCTTGTGTAAAAACACTTCTCAGGAACCAAATGATAGAGGCGGTATCACTGTAGGCACTAAAGCAACTTGAGGCGGTTTTCTGAAGTAATCTATAAAAGTAATAGCATATCTGCTAGCAACCGATCGCCGTCTGAAACGACTCAACACAAACCGTTGCGAGCCATAAGCCACAGCTGGCGGCGCCTGGGGCAGCATGGAGCATCATGGGTAGCAGAAGATTTGTCAAAAACTTTCTCATCGAGCACAGTTTTTTATTTATTTTCTCAAGTAACCGATTTGTTCTCGCAGGCATTGATAATGCCATGAATTTCATCAGGGTGAATTCTCAAAACCAGCATGCAACGTGCAACATGTTACATGTAATCACCATGTACCTTCCATTGACTTTATCATAATACGGATGAACATCGACTTTTCTCCCGGCTGTTTACCACAACAAAGGTTTCCATTCATTATTTGTCTCCAACGTAACCTACTTTCGACTGATTATTGTTGAGCTTGTCCAGAATCTGTAGAATCAAATTTCCATTCCATTCATGCTGTGGCCAGGCTGACCTCATTTTTCAGTGGTGGGCACTGTCAAAGCAAGTCAAGGTATCAGTTTTTATGGCTGGGCTGCAATGCAAGCTATCAACATTGCATAATACATGTCAACCACAGGCTGATTGTGGATGTTGATCACATGGATGGCTCGTGGAGTTCACCATGTCTGGTCTTGCAGCATTGTATCCAATTTACTCAGTGAGAAATCTTACAGTGTAATTTTAAAGGAAGCCTTGTTTTTTTCCATTGAATTGCCAGGCTCTAACCATATCTCTTGTAATACCATATTCCATTGTCCATGCAATTAAAATGAACTTTTACACTCAATGTTCAACTACACATTACTTAGTATAACATCACGATATACTCACTAAGTAAGCTGAAACTGTACTGTAAAAGGAAGCCTTGTTGGTTCCCATGTAATACAGGATAATACTATATCCCTTGTTATTTCCTTTTTCATGCAATGAGCAAAATCTTTAAAGGTTGGGTAGGTGATTTTCGAAACGCCAGCAGATTTTGAAAATACACAACTCAAATGGTCCTACCCCCTCTCCTTCAACGCTGACTCTGACTCCACCCATTCCAAGTACCTGGACGCGCAATCATGCACGAGCGCGAACAGAGATGCGCGAGAGCGAGCCAGGCTAGCGTAGGTTTTCGTTTAACAACATGGCACTACATTCAGCTGTAAGTTGCACCCAGTACCGCGGGAAGTAGGAGTGCTGGGGGTGCTGCAACACCCCCTGTCCGAGGCCCTGTCTTATCACAGAAAACGATCATTTCTAAAAACTCCGGCCAAAGTGGAGATTTCTGAAAACGCCGGTTATGTGTTGTCGTGTCAACGGGGAGATACGGGATTTTAGGTTCTGAAGCGTCACATTATGCACCAGGAAATGCTTAACGTCATGTGAGCGCCCGCTGTACCGTATTGGTCCGAATATAAACACAAACCCCATTGTAAGACGACCTATATTTGGAAAAAAGATTTGAAGACCAGATCCGTTTTTTATGAATAAATAAATTGTATTCATTGAAATAATATACGAAAATAAAAAGGCATCGAATAAAACACTGCATTGCCACTAAACAGTAGTGCAAATAGGCCGTACTGATGTGTACACCAAAGACTATTCCTGACACTCCTCTGCCCCGCTGTGTTCGCTCTGGCTGTGGTCGCTCCGAACTGTTTCGGCCCGTGGCAAAGCGAGTCATCCTCGCTGCTGTCCAAGGCATTTTGAGACGCAGCATTTATTTAATGCTCATATGACCTAGTGCTGAAAAAAGGTTATATGAAAAAGTGTGAGGGTAGCGGTGGTGCGCTAAACTTGTTCTGTGAGCAGCTGGATGTGAACGATCGATTTTCAACTGTCCGCGCATGCACTGGTGTAATTGAGCTGCGCTGCTATACATCTTTTTTTATCAATGTAACGAGTTGCGAGTCTAGTGCAGGCTGAGTTTTTTTTTTCCCAGCACCCCCTGCTGAGAATACGTTCTCGCTGCAATGGTTGGACCAGATGTTATAAACATTAAACGGTCACATAAATCATTACTATTTTTAGAAAATTTATGTTTGTTTCATATAATTGTATTGGAAGTCCTGGTTTTCACTAGGGTTGCCGCGGTGTGGACATTTTCACACCGAGTAATACACTCGTCTCCACACCGGTATTACCGAGTATAAACGGTATAAACTTTGAAACTAGGTCAACCGCCACACAAGCATCGGTTTTTAGACCCTTCTCGTCCTTCAGTTGCCGCCAACGTTCGAAAGCAGCGCCTAGGATTATTCTTGATTTCAGTTTTTCTCTTTCAGCGTTTTTATTATCAATTACTCTCTGAAAAAGAGTTTTCCTTCTCTTTGCTGGTGGTGGTGGTGGTGGTGGGGATGGTGGCGTCTTGTCTGCCATGGAAATTGTCTTCTACTGCTAGGTCCAAATGTGGATTAACTAGTTCCAGTAGCTACCGCAGGATAACAACAAACAGGAGCTTGCTCTGGGTCACGAGCTATGGGTCACGAGTACTGCACGAAGGGGTCGCGCGCGGGGCGCGGGGGAGGGGGAGTGCAGTACGACCGTTTGATTGACGTACTTACTGTCCAATGCAACTCGGTGGCAATGGAAATGATTGGCTGGAGTTTTTCGAGCCCTGCCCGTTCCACAGATGATTGACTTGTTTAATTTTCATGTCAGTACTTCTAACTCAGTGGCTGTAAGCGGGTTATGATAAGGATTTCAAGTAATTTTGCAAAAATGGCCAAAAAAGCAAATCACCTATACAACCTTTAAGCATGCGTTTCCTGCAACGTTACGAAGTAGGACAATTTGCAAGGTAAACTGATACTGTACTCTAAAATAACTTTTTTCTTTCTAATCTCAATACCTCATATAGAGCCCATTTATTTCAAATGAGTCATACATATTTCCCTGAGTGCCACATGCTGTCCTTGTTATTTGCAATATCAATATCAGTGATCTAAAAGGGGGAAATATTGTCCAATGTCTTTTTTGTTTTGTTTTGCAAGCTAATATCTTCAAACTAATATCACTAGATAATATCAAATCCGTCACTATCACCGGTCTGCGATCTTAGTCTAGCCGTGTTTACCAAGTGAAGCCATCGGGCAGCACCACTGCTCTCAATATTCCTACACAACAAGGGAATAACAAAGTACCCTGCCCCAAACAACTGTTTAGAAGTGTAAACGCCGTTTATAAGTGTATCAAGCTAGCCCTCCAACAGTAAGAATCAGGGGGGATAAGACTGCAAATAACACAGGTTGAACTTATTTAACATAGATTCTGGGTTATATAAGACAGGTTGACCTGGATTAGCATAGACTGTGGGTTATATAACACAGGCTAAACTGACTACTGATATTTGGACATTGGTGGAACCTACGCCTACTTTATTCACACACCAAAAAGCGCCATAAAAACGAGTACAGCAGTACTCTTGGTATTTCTGGCACGCCTGATTGATTAGTGAACTCACAATTTATTATATTAAGGACAGCCATCTTATCTGCAGTGAAAAGCCAACAACAACCCATGCAAGATCATGTTTTGATACAGACTTTGTACGGAGAGGAAGGGCTCTCCACAGAAGGGTCTGTTGTCAGTGTGTCAGAGAGAGAGAGAGAGAGAGAGAGAGAGAGAGAGAGAGAGAGCAAATCAATGTTTAGCGATTAAGTATTGCGTAAAAATACAAATGGCAAAAGGTGTCGCCTAATATACTTTATTGGACTTAATATACCTTGGAGGTATGGGGGCTTGGTAAAGTAAAGTCTATGTGTGGGAAACACTGCATCAGCTTGATGTCTGGCCTGAGCCGCTTGTCATTGGAATATTGCTGGATCGATATTGAAGTGTCATATCTGACACTGGATTACCGTTTCCTGTGTTTCCCCAAAGGTAGGGGGCTTAAAGGGATAGGATGTCATTCACAAGCAACCTCAGCAAATGAAACAGATTTTTAACCTGAATAAATTTGTATTGGAAAAATCCTTGGAAACATTTGAGATAATGTAATAAGGCCTACAAAACTCAACAAAATATGTAGGTCTAGTCATTTTTAGCCATTTTAATGTGGAGATGTTACATATAATACCTTTTAAGCCAATAACAACAGCGACCGCGGTAATGAACCTGCCTTCATTGACTTCTGAGTCTTACTTTTCAATTGCCACGTAGACCCGGCAGACATGGTTCATTGCTGACGTGAAATCATTCTGAGAACTTGAAGGGAACAAATTAAGCTAGAAAGGATGGAGTATGATGACATATACAAAGGTTGAGTGCCGCTGCCAGTGGGAGTGCAGAGTGGAGTTCAGTTCGTACTTTGTGCTTTAAGTGACACTGGCTTGAGCCCATTAAAGTCAATGCAAGCTAAATAT
>NC_044054.1:24710800-24723300 GCF_902167405.1 Gadus morhua | reverse complement strand
CACACACAAACAGATACACACACACACACACAGTAATGAGAGGGGCACTAGATGTTATTGTTACATGACTCGCAAAGGGGAATATTGTAGATGACATATTTGTACATAGATGACATATACATGAGAAGGAAATAGAGAGAAAGAGAGAGAGAGATGGAGAGCGAGCGGGAGGAAATAAGTCAGACACAGTATCTGAACACATTATAATAACACACACACACACACACACACACACACACACACACACACACACACACACACACACACACACACACACACACTTAAACTCATGCACCAACCTCAGAGGGAAGAAAAAAATCCTAATTACAGCCTTATTGGTATCACAACGGTAATGTCTTCCTAATTGCCAATTACCTCAGGGTCACTGCTGTTATCTGTGGACCCTGCTAGACTCCTTCCACCCCGACCCCCACATCTCCTCCCGCCTCCCACCTCTACCTCACCCGCCTCCCACCTCTACCTCACCCTCCTCCTGCCTCCAGCTCACCAACCTCCCTCCTCCATCTACACTCCAAGAGGAGGGGGAACTTAATGAATGTCCTTGCAGACCAGGGCGTAGGGCCAATAGGCAAGGCACTGCCCGGCTGTGGTAAGCACACACGCAGCCACACACACATACACACATACACATACACACATTTATGCATGCATACATACATACATACATACATACATACATACATACATACATACATACATACATACATACATACATACATACATACATACATACATACATACATACAATCATACATACAATCATACATACACACATGCATACAAACAATCATGCCTACATACATGCCTAAATGCCTACATGCCGCCATGCCTAAATGCAGACATACTTAACCTTAACCTCACGCATGCTAATGTTTATGAGTGCATACTGCACTCATAAACATCATCCCATCTAACCTGACGACACACTTGTAATGAATGGGGGAGCATAGTATAGAAGGATTTGTTTAACAACATGGATGGACCTATCGTTGATGGATGTTCAGCTGATGACCTAAAGGTAAATACCCACTCCAAAGGCTACGCAGGTCTCTTTTGATGAAGAATAGGTAATTCAATACATATGCATATCACATAACATGAGTACAATGTGGCTTTTTACTATGGATACAAAAATAGAAATTATATTGTGTTTTGATCTGCCTGCTTTGTCTTTCTGCAAACATAGACGTGCTTGGATTAATGAGTGATGATTAATTTATTTTATTTTTACGTGTGAGTGAAGCCAAAATAGAAAGACGTGGAGGAGGAGGAAGAGCATGAGGAGGAGGAAGATATTAGTTCCAGGCACAAGATATGAGAAAAGGCCTCGCGAGTTAACTTTCCCTTGTGTGTAACCCACCGTTGCGTGTCACATTTCTGGCTGTACATATTGTTATTGCACCTATATCGCAACCCGATACATTTTTACTATTTGACTCTTATATTGTTTATTTGTATATTTGCATGCTCTATATGTTTGCTCCTTTCTACTTTTTACTGCAACTACTTCATAATAATGTCCCCTAGGATAAAGAAAGTAATATCATATCTAGTCTTTTCTTAGCAAGGAGCCTTAAGATTATAATCAAAGTACTGCTGTGATGTTTAACACTGCAGGACCAGAGGAGGAGGTTGGGGGAGGAGGAACAGTAGAAGTGGAGGAGGTGGAGGAGGTGGAGGAGAAGAGGAGGAGGAGGAGGAGGAGGAGGAGGAGGAGGAGGTAGAGGAGAAGTTGGGGTAGGAAGAGAAGGAGGAGTTAGAGGAGGTGGAAGTAGGACGAGGAGGAAGAGGAAGGGGACAGGGGGATGATATTGGTTCTGAGCACAGGATCTGAGATGCAGCAGAGCTCGGGTGCAGCCGAGTAGAGACAGGCACCTGATGTGGTGTTAAACAGCCAGGGAACCACACCTCCCCCAAAGAGCAGCAGCCAGGAGGAGAGAGCACAGGGAGAAGAGACACATGGTTCTTCCAGCAAAGGGGCTGAGTGGCAAATTACCACCTGTCTATATTCATTTTCCTCTGCCCTTTTTCTCTTAACGTCTCATAAATGCGAGGTCGTTCCCTTTGATCAGCAAGAGAGGAAAAGGTTAAAAAGCCCCGGTGCTCGTGTCTTTGTATGCGGCGGAGCTGCTTTATAATTACAATAGGTGATAGTGGAGGTGGTGGTGGTGGCGGTGGTGGTGTGCCAACCCGGACAGTACCCGGTTTGAAACCCAATACTTAGACCCTAACTTTATCAAGCCAAGGTTCCTGGCTTAATGAAATAGTTAAATGATTAATTCCTGAATCTCCACCCAGACCATTGAAAATAATTCAATCACAGGTCGCCTGTTTAAAGCTAGAGTGGTGTGCCTGATTTTCTCCTCCATACTATATTATTAAGCGGAGCCTCTTGCCTGTATCACACATTTGGAGGTGAGGAAATATATTCCTTGGTGAGATCCTTCAAGAGCTAGCGTCGCCTCTATCATGTTCTTCACCTGTTATGGCTCCCAGCCATAACCATTAAAATATTATATCATATCATAGAATATAATGATGCCAAGAGCATCTTCAAAAGCAGAATGCATCGCCGGGCTTAGTCTGTGTGATGTCTGTTGGGATGTATACCGTTTTCTGTGTGTGTGTGTGTGTGTGTGTGTGTGTGTGTGTGTGTGTGTGTGTGTGTGTGTGTGTGTGTGTGTGTGTGTGTGTGTGTGTGTGTGTGTGTGTGTGTGTGTGTGTGTGCAATTGTGTGTGTGTGTGTGCAATTGTGTGCGTGTGTTAGTGTGTATTTTGCATTGTTTGCTTGCAAGTGTCTAACTCTGTGGGTAATCTTCTCTCTGTCCATCCCTCAAGACCACACTCTCACGCAGATGGGAACAGTGGCAGCCATGTTTGTGTCTTTTCGCCTCTCAAAGCTTTACTCCAGTCTCCGGAGAGGCTGGACCAACACAGCCTATTCAGGATAAAGGCAGAAGTATACAAAACAAGCACATGAACACAGAGCACACATTGACCAGTATAGAGCCCAGCTTTCACCCTGCATGTTTTGTCCCTGACTGTGAACTGTTTATACAATGTAACACACTGTGTGTGTGTGTGTGTGTGTGTGTGTGTGTGTGTGTGTGTGTGTGTGTGTGTGTGTGTGTGTGTGTGTGTGTGTGTGTGTGTGTGTGTGTGTGTGTGTGTGTGTGCGTGCATGTTTGCTCATATGAATACATAATTATGTTATATTAATATAATTTGTGAAGGGACATTTATTGTGCCATTAATTGTTGGAGGCAATTTTGTCCAACATGTTGTGGTTGTTATTGTTGTTGTTGATGTGTTTGTGGTTGATGCAGAAGTTGATGTTGTTTATGGGGTCCGTGGGCCCTTTTGCTATTGTTGTCGTTCTCGACCAATTACAGGCAATCCTCAGATGTCTTCTTATCATCTATTGATTCCTTTCATCTCCCATAGCTGTTGCTGAAGCTGTGTATGTGTACGTGTGAGTGGGTGGATGTGTGTGTGCCTGTGCTTGTGCATGCATGGGGCGGTGTGTTAACATGTGTGTGTGTGTGTGTGTGTGGGGGGGGGGGGGGGGGGGGAGGTGCATGCATGTGTTTTTGTGGGTGTGTGCTTGTAAAAGAGAGAAAGAGTTGAGGTTTATGGGTTTGCATGTACAAGGCTGTGTGTGTGTTTGTCTGTGTGTGTGTGTGTGGGGGGGGGGGGGGGGGGGTATGTGTGTAGGAGCCAGAATGAAGAAGGAGAAAAGTTTCTTTCATTCTGTATTTTTGTGTTTCTCTGAGTTATCTCCCTCTAGTGGCTGGACCATGCGGCTGACCTTGACATCTATATAATGGCGACCCTACCTGGGGGGAGGGGCTTGAGCAGGAAGACACAGTCTTTGACCTTGTGCCAGAGAACCGAACTGAACCCTTGATTATCTTTGCAATCTTATGTTGACTTAACATGACTTGTATTTTAATTTAGTCTAATTAAACCAATTGGAATTTTTAACTTTAAACCGCACTGGACCTGGACTTCTTTTGATTTAGTACGTCTGGTATAAGCGTCAGACTTATAAGCTCAGCCACACAGTGGTTAATTAAGGACAAGAGTTAACCACAACCTAAGTCAAAGACTCCTTCCAACAATTAATTCCAAGAAGAAACACTGGATTGGAACTGGAAGCAGAGAAAGATCTGGATGGACTGGATGAAGGCAGGCGAGCACATATCACTGCAAAGTGAGCTACAAGCACTTAAGCAAAAGCGAGAGGCCCATGAGCTAAACACACATCTGGCAGCCACACCCACTAGACTTGCAGTTCTCTCATACGCGGAGGAAGGGCAGCAAGAAGCCGAGGCAGCAAAAGGTCGGACAGCCAAACCATCTTCTAAGGAACATCAGCCATATCCGGCAGCGGAGACACACACCGCCGAACAAGTTGATGAAAACCTGCAAGGTGACGGTAAAGATGGAATGAATGCTTACTTGGATGAAGTGTCAATGAAAAGTGTTGCAGAAGAGAGTGACTTTCTGTCTTTAGACAAAATTACCAAAGCCTTTTCCATGATGCAAACTCTGAGTGTACGTCCAAGGGACGGTGTCCATTTTCAGACTATTCCAGAGAGAGACGGTAGAGGTGTTAGAAGGACCAGCAGAGTACAAGCATCCAGTCCTCTAGAAACTCTGAGAATGAGTAGTCCACCTAAAGCTACAAGCAAGGCCTCTGATCAGTTGTTGACCGGAAGCATTTTGAATGATGATGGGCTAGCCAATGTCCTTCAACGTCAAAATGATATAACATCCATGCTTGTAAAGCAACAAAAACTGTCTACTCTCCCACAAAAAGAAATAACAGTCTTCAGTGGAGAGGTTTTGTCATACAGACCATTCATAAGAGCTTTTGAGCACATAATTGAGGAAAAGGGTGAGAGTAGTGCAGATAGGCTGTACTTTCTTGATCAGTACACCAGTGGTCTGCCCAGAGACCTGGTGAAGAGCTGTCTCCACATGTGCCCATGCAGAGGCTATGAAAAGGCAAAAGCTTTGCTACAGGAGCACTATGGAGATGAATTTAAAATCACTTCTGCGTACATTACAAAGGCTTTAGAATGGTCTGCAATCAAGACTGAGGATTTGAAGACACTGCAGTATTTTGTGATATTCTTGAGGAGCTGTTGTAATGCAATGGAAGAAATGACATACTCTCATGAAATTAACTTGTCATCAAACATGAAAATCTTGATAATGAAAATTCCCTTCAGACTCAGAGAAAGATGGAGATCTTATGTGTGTGACTTTCAGGAGAGACAGAAAAGAAGACCTCAGTTTTCTGATCTCATTTCATTTCTCGAGAGGCAAATGAGGATCGCCTCTGACCCAGTTTATGGTAACATTCAGGATAGGCCCATCAGAGCCACAGAAAGGCCGCAAATTAAAGCCAAGTCAATTAGAAATAGCTTTGCAACTAGTGCGTCCATTCTTTCCACTCAGCAACCTAAAGGTAATCACTTACAGTTGCCTTGCTCCCTATGCAACAGCAATCACACATTAGAGAACTGTAGAGTATTCAAGGGAAAGAAACACAGAGAGAAGCTGGACTTCTTTAAAGAAAAGGGATTCTGTTTCGGCTGTCTAACTCAAGGCCCATCAACAAAAAACTGTAGTAGACAAAAGCTTACCTGCACAGTGTGTTCAAAACAGCACCCCAGTCTCCTCCATGTTGAAAATGTGGAACAAAGGACAAACCAACGGGAAAAGGGTGGCAGGTAAGAGGCAGTTAAGACCGTAGCCAGCTTAGGTACTTGGGCTGGTACTTGGGCCAGTAACGTGCTTTCCGTATTGCCGGTGGGGATCAAAGCTGGCAAAGGAGAAAATATCATCTCAGTGTATGCTTTCCTTGACCTAGGTAGCTCAGCTACATTTTGTACTGACGGCCTTATGTCTCAGTTGAATATCCAAGGCAGAAAAACAAACATCTTGTTGCAAACAATGAGTAATGAGAAGAGAGTTCCCACATACGTGGTCTCAGGACTCAAAATTTCCGGACTCGTACGAGACATTTTCACACAGCTACCCGATGGGTTCACACAAAAGGAAATGCCAGTCACTGCTGACAACATCCCTTCAAAACGGAATCTTGCTAGGTGGCCTTACCTGCAAAAGGTCAATATTCCAGAAATAGATGGCAACATCGAACTGTTGATAGGAATGAACGCCTCAAAGATCATGGAGCCCTGGGAAATTATCAACAGTCAGGGTGAGGGACCCTATGCAGTGAAGACCCTAGTGGGGTGGTTAGTCAATGGGCCCTTAAGAGGTAGTAAGTCTTCTATCGACAATGACTGTCAGTCTGCCATTGTTAACAGGATCTCTATTGCAAATCTGAGAGGTTGCTCGTTAATCAGTACAATCACGACTTTAATGAGAAGGCCTCAGAGGAAAAGCGTGAACACTCTATTGAGGATAAAAGATTCCTTGAAATAGCAAGTAAGTCAGTCTCATTAGTTGATGGTCGCTATACTCTTAACTTACCCTTCAGGAAAGATGATGTGCTAATGCCCAACAATCGCCTCATTGCCATGCAACGTCTCCAAAGCCTGAAGAGAAAGTTTAAGAGAAATGAGTCTTTCCATAACGAATATACTGCTTTTCTGAATGATGTCATTACTCAGGGATACGCAGAGCCTGTCCCGCAGCTGGAAATGGAGGGAGCTCTGGGAAGAATCTGGTATATTCAACATCATGGGGTACACCATCCAAAGAGAACACACTCAGGGTGGTGTATGACTGTGGAGCGTTGTACCAGGGCACATCCCTCAATTCAGAATTGTTGCAAGGCCCTGATCTTATCAACTCACTAGTTGGAGTTTTGCTCAGGTTCAGGAGAGAACCCGTCGCACTTATGGCCAACATTAGATCTATGTTCCACCAAGTCAGGGTGTCCAAGTCAGACATAGACTTCCTGCGCTTTATATGGTGGCGAGACGGAGACATTGAACAGGACCCAATAGACCACCGCATGCTGGTACACTTATTCGGAGCAGTTTCCTCCCCAACTTGTGCCAGCTTTGCACTGCGAAGAACTGCTGAGGACAATCAACATGCAAGAACACAGGTGACAGATACAATAATGCATAATTTTTATGTAGATGATTGTCTGACCTCATTGCCCACAGTACAGGACACAGTGCAGCTGACAGTAGACCTGACGGAGTTGTGCAATAAAGGAGGATTCCAACTCACCAAGTGGGTGAGCAACAGCCGAGCTGTGATGTCAACCATAAAGAAGGAGGAAAGAGGAAAAGACATCAGGGGCCGTATTCCCAAAGCATTTTATCTTACCGCTAGGAGTGCTCCTAACTCGCGCTAAAACATTTTACGTAGGATTTTCTTCTACTCTTACTAAGGATGAATCACTAAGAATGAACTAAGAGTGACGCGCCGTTGCTATGGATTACATCAATTCTCGTGCACGAGTTTAGAAGCGGTCAGTTCGGTGATTGGTTGTTCAGACAAGCCCACTAAATCACAGAAAAACAAGGAAATAGCCTAGGCTAGAAATGAATTCCTATTAAGTAGTTATAGTGCAGTCAAAATACACGCATGATGACAATTTTGTGCAGACCACGATAATGACGTTGTAGCCTGCGCGTTCAAGAGAGAGAGAAAGCAAACAATAAAAATGCGTAAAATTTAAAAGAAAATAAATGTTATGAACTACACAAGTGTTGACAGATTTTTTGTGCCAAGGTGTTTACCTAAATATGTTTTCAAAGTGATCCGTAAATGCCAGTCCACTCGGTTCCACACAGCCTAATTCATTGTCATGTTGATTGCCATCATCATCATCATCATCATCATCATCATCATCATCATCGTCTGGCTGTGGAATGTTCCTCCGCTTGCAGAGGTTGAGTAGGCACATACAGTGATTACTGTGCTTGCCCTCTCTGGGGCAGATGTATTTCGCCGTGGAGGACATGAAACCGACGTTTCATCTGCCCAATTCCTCTCTCCACAACATTTCGTGTATGTTTGTGTGCTCTAGCATATATGGAGGAAATCAGAAAACAATAATAAACATGGATTCAACAAATAAAAGGCGTCAAAGAGCCAATACGATGTGTTTTACGTATAGGACTAAGCGTAATCTGCGTAAACACTTACATGTTATACTTCAACTGTGCTCCCGGTTGTGGATTGAGGTAGGGTGTCTAGAGCCACGTCTTGCATGGATAGTCACTGTCACCCAGCAAGTGACACCCAACTGGTACATCTCAAAAAGCTGCCTCAGACCGCTCACCATTAAAATGCGCGAATCATGGGTAGCTGAAGCTCCAGGCCACTTTGCAACAACATCCAGTAGGTTATGTTAAAATTTGCATCAAAAACAACCTGCGTGTTGATGGAATGCACTTTCTTCCTATTGACGAACACGTCCTCGTCTTTTGATGGCGCAATTATTTATATGTGCGTCCCGTCTATAGCACCGACCACACCGGGCATACCTGCAATTGCCATGAAGTTGGCTTTAATCCTGTGTAATTGTTGAATGTCCAAAGGAAAGTTTATGGCACGGCTGACTGATGGTTGCGATATTTTTAAATCGTCGGCATTGCAAAGTTGCATTTCCCCTGTTGCTAAATAACGTATTGTGGCCAAACATTTTATTTCGGGACTAATCCGATTATTCCTGTTAGTCGGGGATGTTATTGCATCGCGCACTAACTCCACAACAAGTTTAATACCCTAACATTTCGTCTCGCAGGCATTTTACGATTCTTTGTGAATAGGTCTTACTGAGTTAGGAGTCCTCTTGAGGACTTTTAAGCTCTCCTAGACTTAGGTGCTACTTTTAGGCCTAAAATACTTTTTGATGTGAATTGCCCTTAGAGAATTGCCCTTAGAGAAAAAAATTAGGAGTCCTAAATTTAAGAGTGACACGCCCATGATTTTTAGGAGTTGCTCCTAAATTCGCCAGTTAGGGTCTACTTTTAGCCCTAAGATCCTTTGTGAATACGGCCCCAGGTCTTTAGACCTAGACAAAGACCAATTGCCAACTGACCGTGCTCTAGGCCTTCAGTGGAGCGTGGAAGATGACGCTTTTAGGTTTGACATCCTAATTCCCGAAAAGCCACATACACGGAGAGGAATTCTGTCAATGGTAAGCTCCGTGTATGATCCACTAGGTATCATAGCATCTCTGACTCTCCCAGCCAAACAACTGTTACAGCAGCTCTGCCAGCAGGGCTATGGCTGGGATGAGACAATACTCACAGATCAGTCTAAACAATGGATTCATTGGATTCAGGATCTCCCAAAGCTGTCTGACTTTAGTGTTCCACGCTGTATCAAACCCCATGACTTTGGAGAACCGCAGTCCTTCGAACTGCACCATTTTGCTGATGCCAGCGAAATTGGATATGGGACAGTAAGTTATCTTAGGATGACCAATGACCAGGGAGAGCTACATGTCTGCTTCATGATAGTGAAAGCAAGAGTTGCTCCCCTAAAGCAAATGACAATCCCAAGAATGAAATTAGCCGCTGCCGTGCTGTCAGTTAGGCTAGACAAACTGCTCAATGCTGAATTACATCTTCCCATACAAAGTTCCACGTTTTGGGTAGACAGTCAGGCTGCATTGAAGCACATAGCCAATGACAGTGTGAGATTGAAACCTTTGTCGCATAGTGCAGAGTCTCCTTCATTAAAGAAAACAGCAGCGTCCAACAATGGAAGTTCATTGAAAGCAGGCACAACCCGGCGGATGAAGCCTCTAGGGGGCTGAGCGTGCAAAAGTTCCTGGAGAACAGACGATGGATTTGCGGTCCTGAATTTCTTTGGAAACCAATGTATACCTGGCCTACAGAAACTGGCAATCCGTCTTTGTCAAAAGACGACCCAGAGGTAAAACGTCTACCTCTTGTGTGCAATGCTGTAATTCAAGACGTGCCGAGTCCTACCTTTAAACTTCTCACTCACTTCTCAGACTGGGCCAAATTGGTGAGAGCCATGGCCTGGTATCAAAAGCTTGGAGGCAGCCTGATGGCTCTGGCTGCGAAAAGGAAACAACTTTTCACTGATGTCACCACACGTTCACAACATCAGGATCTGACGTCTCAGTTGCAAGCCTTTAAGTCAAAGCTCAGTGATCTGTGCATGTCTCTTGACGACCTTGAGAAAGCTGAGAGGGCAATTCTTTCATTCACTCAACGACAAGTTTTTCCCATTGAGTATGAGAAGTTAGGAATGGCACCACCTAATGTTCCTAAAAGTAGCAGAATTTACAGACTAGATCCTATGCTAAAAGATGGATTGATTAGAATAGGAGGACGGCTGTCAAGAGCAGCTCTTTCGGATGACATGAAGTATCCCATCATCCTCCCCAGACAGTCTCACATTTCCAGTCTGTTAATTCGCCATATTCATGAAAGGTACGGACACTGTGGCAGAAATTATGTCCTTAGTCAATTACGGAAAAAGTACTGGATCACAAGTGGAAATAGTGCAGCAAGGAGTGTCATCTCAAAATGTGTGATCTGCAGGTGTCTGAAAAACAGACCAGGAGAACAAAAGATGGCTAATTTGCCATATGAAAGAACACTGCCAGATCTCCCACCGTTCTCTAATGTGGGCATGGATTATTTTGGTCCAATAGAAACTAAAGAGCGAGAAGTTCAGCAAAAGATACGGTGTGATCTTTACATGCTTGTCTTGCAGAGCCATTCAACTTGAGATGGCATACTCCCTCGAGACCGACTCCTGCATCCACGCAATAAGGAGATTCATATGCAGGCGTGGCCAAGTACAGCACATCTGGTCTGACAATGGCACCAATCTAGTTGGTGCTGAAAAGGAGTTGAGGAAGGCTTTGTCCAACTTTAACAACAGTAAGATCGAAAATACCATGCTAGAAAGAGGAATTAACTGGACCTTCAATCCACCAGGGGCATCGCACCAAGGCGGGGTGTGGGAGAGAATGATCAGGTCTGTAAGATGGGTCCTATACTCTCTTTTACACCAACAAACCTTGACCTATGATGGTCTCCAGACCCTGTTTTTGCGAAATTGAGGCCATCCTTAACAACCTCCCAATCACCACCACATCCTCTGACCCTTCTGATTTGGAACCACTTACCCCTAATCACATCCTTCTACTGAATTCCAAACCTGTTCTTCCTCCTGGTGAGTTCACCAGAGCAGACTTGTACGCCAGGCGCCGGTGGAAACAAGTACAGTATTTGGCAGACTTATTCTGGAGGCGATGGACCCAAGAGTATCTCACATTAATGCAAGAACGACAGAAGTGGTCCAAAGTAAGAAAAAACATCAACACAGGGGACATCGTGGTGATAGTGGACCCTTCTTCCCAAGGTCTTCATGGCCTTTAGGAAGAGTCCTGGAAACAAAGCCTGATTCTAAAGGATTAGTCAAATCAGTCAAGTTAAAAACAAAGACCGGCATCCTTGAGCGGCCAATTGCTAAACTGTGCCAGCTTCTATAAGAACCATAGGTTTGGCCGGATTGAAGACCATGTAATGTATGTGTCTTAATTACTATCTTCATTGTATCATTGTATTATATTTGTTGGCTCCTTTAATAGAATAATGGATAATTGTAAAACATTTGGGGCCGGAATGTAGGAGCCAGAATGAAGGAGAAAAGTTTCTTTAATTTTGTATTTTTGTGTTTCTCTGAGTTATCTCCCTCTAGTGGCTGGACCATGCGGGTGACCTTGACATCTATATAAGGGCGACCCTACCTGGGGGGAGGGACTTGAGCAGGAAGACACAGTCTTTGACCTTGTGCCAGAGAACCGAACTGAACCTTTGAATATCTTTGCAATCCTTATGTTGACCTAACTGCAAGAACTTTTGAGTTTTGTATTTTCATTTAGTCTAATTAAACCAATTGGAATTTTCAACTTTAAACCACACTGGACCTGAATTTATTTTGATTTAGTATGCCTGGTATAAGCGTCAGACTTTTAAGCTCAGCCACACAGTGGTTAATTAAGGACAAGAGTTAACCACAACAATGTGTGGGTGGGTGGGTGGGTGTGTGTTTGTGTGTTTGTGTGTGCGCACCAACATAGTCTTACCTGAGATAAAAGCAGAGTTCTATGTGTAAGTGAATCGATCTATTTCCCACTCAACCACCACATGTATGCCTCAACTATCACCCCATCTCTCTCTCTTTCTCCATCTCTTTCTCTCAGTCGCTCTCTCCCTCACTCCTTCTCTCCCGTATCCCCCACGCTCTCCATCTCCGTTGTCACGCCTCCTTACGTTCTTCCTTCCACTGATCGGCCCATCCTGGAATGTCACGGTGCTCACTCTTAATCTCTCTCTCCCTCTCTCGCTCTCTCTCGCCCTCTCTCTTTCTCGCTATATTCTGTCCGTTGTCATCACGCCATCATTCACTCCTCCACTCTTTTCATTGGGCCTTTAATCGCTCTCTGCTGCTCGTCAGGTGGATGGTGGGGACCTTACACAGCATTGATT
>NC_044054.1:24620800-24705800 GCF_902167405.1 Gadus morhua | reverse complement strand
GGAACTTTTAATGGACCTACACCCTAGCCATCCAACATGCATATCTGAGAATCAGGCCTCTCTTTAATAATGACAAAAAGTTATGAGAGAAACACGCATTAACTTTTTGTTATCTCATAAGCGGCGTGGTGCCGGCTCCTTTTGACCTTTTGACCCCCGACTTCAAAAACGTGGCCACAGGCCAGCTGTGTCTACACACCTTTAGCCACGAATGTACACCCCCATCCCACAAAAAATGGGGACTAGAAACTAACCTCTGTCTTATGTACATGTACTGTACTGTTGGAGGTCACGCCCCTTTGCCGACCTTTTCGAGATAGCTAGGGATGCTAAAATGTTTACACACATTTCCCGGGGCCCCGTGAACGACATATCCGAGATTTGGAGTTCTAGCCCTGGTCGATAGCAACCACCATAGCAACCATGACGGTCAAGTGACTGGATTCAGCCCCGTTGAAAAAAATAGAATACCTCCCTACACACTCAGTAGTAGATTAATGATATTTAAATTATTATGACCATGAAGTCTTTATTTGCATGGGTTTACATTTCGTTGTGTAGCATGGAAACATCGGAGAAACACTCCCATTCAGAATGCATTGGTTTACACTTAGTTCTTTGGAGCACGGTTATTTTTATTGATTTATTTATTTTCCGTTTTTGAGGAGTTGAGGATTTTTCTGCAATAATCCAAAATCCAATGGAAAACCCGTTGGCTTTTTGTCAAGGGAACCGAGGGCAACGCTCACTTCCGGGTTTGCCAACATACGTCATCCCTCTCCACCACTCTATACTGTAAAAACACATGTTCAAGTTGAATGATAATGCATGAATTTATTCTTTATTCTGCCATAGTAACACGTTAAATAAATGGCAAAAATAGGCTGAGAACGAATTTGTATTTACGATATTGTAGCGACCCTGGGACAGTTAAATTGTTTGTGTGTTATGTGTTGCATTGTATTTCGTTGTCCGTTATGCCAGTTGTTCTGTGTGCATGTATTGTAATGCTCTTCTTGTCAATCAGTGTGGGGGCGAATCATTAGGTCAGCTGGGGGAGGGCCTTGGAAGAACACGAGGGTGGGGGCCTGCACGTGAGTGAGACCGTGTTGGGGGTTGCCGGGGTAACCGGGGTTTGTTTTGGGTGGGATTTCTGCCGTTGGTTACGGGTTTCAGTGACCTGGTTTTGGTCCATTAAAAGTTCCTTCAATTACTAATGACTCGACATCGTTATGTCACCGGCGAGGTCATTACAATATGTTCAATAAAACGTAATCACGGACAAAATACGTTTAGACACGTTACGTTTAGACAAACGTAATTGAGAATGCCGAATAGTTCTCTGGGAACGTAATTTTGATGAGAAAGGGTTGCCCGCACATGTAGAGGGCCTCGTTCGCTCGTTTTGGATAAATTCCAATGGGTCGTAATCTGTGGCGGAACAAACCACCTACGTGGTCGTATTTTCCGAGAGGACAGGCTGATACTGGGCATTGATTGGTTTGTAGGTGGGCGTGAACGTGTGAACATAATTTCCTGCAGCTCAGTTCAGGCAACCGCCCAGACAAGGCACACTTCCCGCTTTGACCACAGCTATATCCCTAGATAAAGAAATCAACAAAGCAACCCACGCTCCTACAGTTACCCCGTCAGCAGCTAATTTCTCCTCTTGTGACATGTTGATATAACGTTGGACTATTAACATTACAATCAAACGTAGCCTACGCTTCCCCGAGAGGTAGACCTATGCCTATATGCTGACAATAATGTGTTATCGAAATTTAACGTAGCCTATTAAGGATACGTTTCAATTAAATGTAGCCTATGTAATCCAAGAGGTAGCTTAAATAAATAACAACAAAAATGTTGAGAACGAACCTATTTGCAATATGTTCAATAAGACGTAATCAGGGACAAAATAACGTTAAATGAAACGTTTCCCGAAAGGGAAATATGCCTTAATGACAATAATGTGCTACACGTTGACATTTAACATATTTGGGATACGTTTCAACCAAACATAATCCTAGAGGTTAATAAATGGCAAAACAATAGGCTGACAACGAACGTATTTGCGATATGTTCAATAAAACGTATTCACGGCCAAGATACATTTTTCAGACAAAATACGTTCAATGAAACGTTCCCTGAAAGGAAGATATGCCTTAATGACAATAATGTGCTATACGTTGACATTTAACCTATCTGGGATACGTTTCAACCAAACATAATCCTAGAGGTTAATAAATGGCAAAAAATAGGCTGAGGACGAACGTATTTGCAATAGCCTACGTTCAATAAAACGTAATCGCGGACAAAATACGTTTTATGACAAACGTAATTGAGAATGCCGAATAGTTCTCTGGGAACGTAATTTTGACGAGACAAGGTTGTCCACACTGCTGGCCGTTAAGAGGGAATTAACCATTAACTGAACACAGGATTTATTTTGTATTTTGCTAGAATTCGCACAATGAATTTGTGATCCCATTTATATCCCAAAGATTTTCCCATTGGTGTGTTGTGTATGTTTTTATGTTTGTTTGTCAAGTCTTTTTCCCTTTAACAGGTTTCTGGACAAAGTCTATATCTGTCAAGAGATTGCCTGCTTAATAAAACATTTACGAAAGGAAGCTTTGGAAAAGGTCCCTTCTCTATGATAAATGTAATAGAAAAAACATTATGTATCAATGGCAAAATATAAAATATGATCGAAATCATAAGAACACGTATTTTTATTTCCTGTGTATGAGATTCACTCTAACCTTAAGGTCGTACGGACTCATCTGGATGCATGAGCTGCGCTTACAGAGCTCCAAGACTTCCTCACTAAGATAACCCTCACACACACACACACACACACACACACACACAAACACACACATTTATACGGACAAACACACACATACACCGGAATCATTCCTCATGCATACACACACACCACACGGTTGGTCATGTGTAAACACTGCCAGGGTTACGGGTTCTATTCCCACCCGGAGCCACCCATGCTAAGAAATGCATGCTCTCTGGCAGAGGCTTTTGATAAAAGTGTCCGCCAAATGGCATATATTAAATACACAATATAATGATAGCCTCCCCTGGCGCCGCCCACTAAAACAGGAAATACTTACCAGGAAAAGATATCCACACCGATGCTGCCAATGTAATGGGTATGTGTCTTGTATATATTCTTCCACTCCTATCTATTCTCCTCCATTCCTAGTTTCCTCCACAACACTATCTGTCTCCCTCCCTCTCTTTCTCTCTATCACCCTCTCTCTCTCTCTCTCTTTCTCTATCTACCTCCCTCCACCTCAGTCTCTCAGTCTATCTCTGACTGTGCTTGATGAGTACAGTGAGGAGTTACTGACAAAGGGCCAACTGACAATAGTCTCTGGTTCCCCAGCACTGCCCACACAGTCCTATTGCTGCTTAATATGGGCTGTGACTGCTAGCTGTGTGTGTGTGTAGGTGTGTGTGCGTGTGTGTGTGCGTGTGCGTGTGCGTGTGCGTGTGTGTGTGTGTGTGTGTGTGTGTGTGCGTGCGTGCGTGCGTGCGTGCGTGCGTGCGTGCGTGCGTGTGTGTGCGTGAGTGTTTGTGTGTGTTTATGTGTGTGTGGATGGGTTGTGTGTAAGGTGTGTCCATGTACAGTTGTTCATGTATGTGTGTGTGTAGGCGTCTGTGCATGTGTGTGTGGGTGTGTACGAGCGTGAGAGTGTACGTCCATCCGTCATGTATGCGTGTGTGTGTCCATGCACGTATGTGTGTATGTGTGTGTGTGTCTGTGTGTGTGTGTGTGTCTGCATGTGAGCATGTGTGCTCGTTTCATTTGATTGGCATTATGAGGGCATACAGGCTGCTTCAGAGAGCACATGATTGGTCAATTAAGGCAAAACTGCCAAATTTGTTTTGAAGCTTTTAATAGATGGCTGTGACACTGAAGCACTGTGCAGAATTCAGATACGACAGAGGCTCATCTCACTAAGTCCTAAGGTCCTTAGTCCTCATAAATTATCCGTCTCATCTTTTCTTGACCTCAAGGCGTTCTCCATTGAGGTCAAGGAAAAGAGGTTAGGAAAACGACATGAACGTTATTTCCTTGACTATCTGACCGCAAACACATTCTCGCTTTGCTCCCCTCCATCAATCATTACAGTATCGCGCCCCATATTACGGAGTGCGCGTCGATACGCCAATCATGTGAGAAATTAAAATAAATTAATCAATCGCCGTCTGCCCTTCCGCAACAACCCATCTGCTCACACCAGTGGCTGGTTGCAACTAGTGGGACATTTTCCTGTGTCCTTTCCTAAATTCGTTTTCCTGACCTCGATGGTCATGAGGTCGGGTCAGATGTGAAGGAGAATTCATGATGACTTAGGAAAAGACAGGGTTAATGGTGCTCAGAGAATCCTATTGCGATCACACAAGGCTACGTTGTGATGCGACGGCGGATGACGTTCTGGACAGGGGACTACCGTGTTAGAACCACAATGTTCTGAAGATGGACCACTTAAAGCGCATCTTTGATTATCTGCCACGTGCGTTCTAATTGTTATATACTTTATATAAATTATACTTTATTCAATTATACTTTATTAATTAATTTAGCAGATGCCTTTATCCAAAGCAAAATACAATATAAAAAAGGAATAAAGGCTTCAAGTGACAAAAGGGAAACAAAACAGTTGATACGTTGATTATGGTTGCACAAACAGCCCTTTTCATAATTATAGATGGAAGCCAATTAGTATGATTGTATGAAAATAATTGTCGTTCATGTTGAACGTTTGTTTTCGTGAATGGGCAAATTGTGCATTTTTAGAACTGTTCCTCTCGTCCTAATTGTTGGACGGCATTATTTCCTTTACTTTGGTAAAGAATGGACTATCACACAATGTCAAAGGAGATAAGAAAGGAAGCATTGCAGCACCTATCCTAAGCATTAGGAGAATTCAAACAGTTTGTATCATGGCAGCCTCTTAGAAACTTCCAGGTCATTTCAGTCCCTTAGGAACCTTCAAGCGTATCCGCAAGTACCGTGTTTCCGGACTCCGTGATCGTGGCAACCTGGAACAACATTTTCCTAGTTGTATTTTCATATAGTTTATGAGCCTTGCAGGTTTTAGTGTTTATTATTTTACCCTGTGTAGTAATCTTGGTAATAAAAACCCTTAAATACTCTCTCTCTCTCTCTCTCTCTCTCTCTCTCTCTCTCTCTCTCTCTCTCTCTCTCTCTCTCTCTCTCTCTCTCTCTCTCTCTCTCTCTCTCTCTCTCTCTCTCTCTCTCTCTCTCTCTCTCTCTCTCTCTGCATCTGGGTCCTTATAATCTAAATGTTAGTGTTTTAGTAATTAGTATGGATGATAATCAGCATATGCCTCCGTTTTTCCCATCCTATGGTATGACCTCACCAGGTAAACCCTCTGTAGTTCTCAAAAGGTAATCATATCAACTACAGGTAATCAATCCTGAAAAATTAGACACAGGTAATGACCTACAGGTAACCCACAGGTAAACAACCACAGGCAATTAAACACAGGAAAAACAAATGCAATCCACCACAGGTAATCCACAGGTACCAACTACAGATAATCAAAGAGTTGCGTTTTTCTCTGCGTTGTCAACTCTGGACTGAAAGGGCTATTTGTCAGCCCTCCAGCGTCTATTCAGCGAGACGATATATCTCTCATACGACCTTGAGGACCGGCGGCACTCTGGCAGAGCCATTAGTGTGTCGTGATGGTCACTCAATACTTCTTTGATAAATACTTATCTGTCTGCATCATATTCAGAAGCTGGGAGGGCACTCTAATTAGTCTCCATAATCTAGTGGAGTACTTGTGTTTTGTCAGTGTGCGCGGCTCCACCTCCTCCCGGCCCGCATGCTAATTCTAGAGCAACAATTAGGGGCTAATCGTCCGCTGAGCAGCAGCACAGGAACCCAGTGGCGTGGATCTATATTGGTGATCACTTTTTACACAGATCTGCGCAAAAATAAATCCAACACGTGTTTGAGGTTGCCATGGAGATACAAGTTATATCAGCTGTATAAACATGGCCGATAGCATCTGCGCTCTGGCCAATCATTACAGGCCAGAGTGTTAGCCCAACGCACACACGCCATGCCTGCACTAGTCAGCTGCGCAGCTGGGTGTAAACACGTCGCTCCCTGTATGTGGTTCAGGTAGGGGGCAACGAGATGGACCCCACCCGGTAATTATTCCCAGGATGCTCTGCTTTCCAACATAATCTCCACCCTTACCGTAACCACAGCAAAACCCTGAACGTAAATGTAACAACAAATTACCTAAATGTCACCATTTTTAAATGTTATACCTGCATTTAAATCTCATCCCTAAACGTAATCATTGCGAATGCATCATGGGATGCATTGTCACCAGAGCAACAGCTATTATAGATTACCCTAGGGTTTGTTCCAAATATGGCCTAGTTCCCTGTTTCCTTTCCTGTAGCACTTAGTGGTCGAGTTGGAGAAAAGGAGCAGAATGGAAATGATCTTTCAGTGCCAATTCAAGACGCTCAAAGAATAATGTTCTTGGTCCATCACAGCCTTCTGGCTTACTATATGGGTAAATGTCTAATGACATAGTCGAAAAATCTTTAAAGAATATCCTTTGTAGAATACCCTAATGTTTCATCTGTCTGAAGGCGCTTCAGTTACTATGTATTGAGGCAATACAGGGGAGAACAGCTGGAGATTTAGGATGCGAGAGGCAAGCCAAATTGCTAACTTTTGGACTGTGTTCTTGACTCTGCCATGATGTTCTCTCCCTTCATCTCTCACTTTATGTCTGCTCTCTTCCCCGCCTTTAATCTAGACCATGACTGCCCCCTACTGGCTCTACATTTAAAATATTAGTTTATCGCCCTTCCTTGGTGCACCTGTTCTGCATATATGCAATGTGCAACCTTGTCTTGAGTGTGTAATTTATGTATTCTTGCGGCGGGGTTGAAGACTGTGTGTTCCCAATGTCCTTCTCATCTATTCTCCTCCCTTCCCTTTATCTCTCGCTTCCTCCCCTCTTATCCTCCTCCGCCCTGTTCTCATCTCTTTATTTTTTCCTCTCTTCTCCTCTCTCCTCAGATATTCTCCTATGTTATATTAACCTCTCCTCCCCTTTCGCTCCTGTCCTCTCCTCTCCTCTCCACTCTTCTTTCCTCATCCACATTTTCAGTCAGGAAGGCAACTCGGTGCCCATCTGTTGCAGATCATCACTTCATGCCTTTCACTGTCCGCTACATTAGATACGGCAAGGACAAACCAGCTAGTTAGGTGTATGTTTGTGTGTGTGTGCGTTTTGTTTGTGTTAGTGTGGGCATTTATGTGTGCATGAGTGCATGCAAGTCTGTGTTTGCAAGCCTGTGTGTGCACGTGCGTAATGAAATGCATCCGATAAGAAGGTGACCAGAGCTGGTTATGACTCAGTGAGCAGATGTAATCTTAATAGCGCTGCTAGACTGTGGCTGGACTCAATCACCTGAATAATGAACTGTAAAACAAGGGCCAAAACTAAACAAACAGGGGGGGTCACTGTGCCTCATTGTCACTGTGGTGCCTACCATAGGGTTCCATGTAAGTTGACGAATTGAAAAAGGTATACTGATTTGTTATGCCTAGTCTCACAAATCACACTTTACATTAATAATGTTATGAAACAGGAAACAATGCGTGACTACAATTTTGGTTTGCGGCCCAGGATCTGTGCCGTCTACCCCCCAGAATTTCTGCTATAGCATAGTTGGACTATTGGGTCCGAGATAATGTTATGTCTAATCTTGCCATCGCCCATTCACTGATTCATTTGACGACTAATATTACTAGGATTGGCATAAGGATTGGTATTGCGAGGATAGGTAATGGAATCATTTGTTTAGCATTATTGATGTAGGTTAAAGATAGGGTAGGCAATTTGTAGAAACCAACCAGAGTAAGTTCGAAAACAAATCCCACCCCTCCCTTCAGACCTTCCTGCGAAGCCACTCCCCCAAAACACTTAAATGGCTAGCTAGCTAGCTAGCTATGCAATAGCTGTGTCAAGCCTTGTGGAAGACTATGGTTATTGGCATTAAGTGCATGGGCAGAGTGTGTGCAGGTAGCCAGCTATAGGTAGAAAGACAGGTAAGCCATCAGTTTTTTTTCATTCAGACCAAATTATTGGATGTGCATATTACAGGCATGCAACAGCTACCGACAAAGAAATATTCTTTTTTTTTTTGTTTGAGCATTTGATGATTGATTGCTTTAGGGAGATAAAGAGTATTCCAACAAATATGACCAATAATGTGTCTGAGATAAATTGCCTACCCTAGCTATAAGAGGATAGTCCATTAGCTAGTGTTCTTGACTCCCTGCCAAAAGGTTCTGGCATCGAAACCTAATGCCTACCTGTTGGCATCCTTGAGCAAAGTGCTGAGCCCCTACCTGCTCATTAATGTAATTTATGTCATGTAAATACATAATTATGGGTTAACTTGAATAACAGTGCCTGTTAAATGACTAAATATTAGTTGAACAGACTCATAATTAGTTAAACAGATAGGGGCATTAATAATTGAGCGTTCCTCTCTGACTGACTGCCAAGAGGAGAAGGTCTTGGCAATCTAGTGAGGGTATCTGTCAGACAACATGAATAACAATATCATTCTTCAGACCTTAATGTTGTTGTCCCAAAGTGAAAATCAAATCAAACTTAAAAAGGCCACGGCGAATCAGCCAGCCCAGAGGTCATATCTTTGACAGAATAAATAGCCTTTTATAATAAATAGACATAACACAGCCCCTTTTTTTACCACTGTGGCCAAGCTCGACAAAGCCCTACATCATTACGGTTACAATCACACCATAGTTTACTTATAGGCAGAATAAAGTTATTTTGGAACAACTGCAGTTTTCCCTTACAGGAAATTCAAAATGTTTAGATCCCTCACTGGATCTCCCAAATGAGCTCTTTCAGTATTTCCCAGAAAGGCTAAAACTGCACAAGAGGTGAACAAAGATGAGCCTCATAATCTTACAGTGACTAACAACACAACAAAAATTAACAACATGCAACAGCAACGAAAACACCATTAACCAAAATCCTGATTTGAAACCAGGGACCTTTCTACTTCCTATTGGCTTTACTCTGGCTGACTTAACTTTCAATCAGAAAAAGATTGACTCGCTAAGTATTGGAGGTTTCACCTCGACCACCTCATGCTGAGTCTTTGCTGTCAACATTTGACCAAGGAGCCTTTTAAAATGGTGTTGTTTGTTCTGCATAGATTTCTAAAATTCTAACAGCGACCGCTTACCCGAATATATCGAATAATTCAAATCCCCAAAGCCCAAAAAGATATTTGTGGCCAAAAATGTCTGTGCTATTGCTCAGCATGCTACCTCCTCTACTCTCTTCCCAAGCTGTGAATCCATGCTACGCACAGCATTTAAGAAAAAATGTGAACCTCTACACTAATCAAGGGCAGGTTTTTATTTGCTCCGTAAACTCTACACACATACTCGTGATTTGATGATATTATCTTGGTAATATGAGCATACACAGAAACACACACACACACGCACACACTGTAGCCTACCCAGGCACACAGTGAAGTGGATATATCTATGGTGATGAAGAGGAGAGCAATTGGCTGTCCTGCTGTTCCAGCTGCTCTGGTAGACTGGCACAGCAGAGCGTCAATAACAACGATGACAATGGCGAGACGGATCAGTGGTTTGGTACGGGAGCCCATAAACCAAGGGGACGAGGCTGCTAGGTGGCAAGGCAGCAAGGAAGCTTGGATGCTGGGTGACCACCACCTTTTATCTTGACATAGCGTCCTTCAATGTGACTCGGGTTTCCGAAAAACAGCATGTTTGTTTTAAGCTATAGCTTGGAAACCTTGGCTGTCAGTGTAAAACTCCACGTTAATGCTGGAGATGCACTGAAATTGGCTGAAGCGTATAATCTCACAGCAACAACCAACATATCAAAGGTACTTGTTTTTTTAGCCCAGCCATGAACTCTCTCCAGACGTGCAGTAAGCGTAATAGGGAGTCTTTTTTTTTTACACAAACTTTGGTAAGATCAGACAGAAACTCTGACTGGATTACTGTGTACGTGTGTATGCGTGCGCGTGTGCTTGTGTGTGTGTGTGTGTGTGTGTGTGTGTGTGTGTGTGTGTGTGTGTGTGTGTGTGTGTGTGTGTGTGTGTGTGTGTGTCTGTGTGTGTGTGTGTGTGTGTGTGTGTGTGTATGGGTTAATGTTTCAGTCTTAACTTAAGCACCCTGCCATTAGAAACGGTGGATTCTGCAGCATATACTAGTATAATATTATGCTAATGTCACTGTCTCCCTCTCACTAGTTCTGCACACTTGATCTGAGTGACTTCTTCCTGTTGAAAATGTTTTGAACTGTATTATCTTTCTTCATGTATATATTTTGCCACTCTTCAACATACACACACACTCACTCACACACACACACACACACACACACACACACACACACACACACACACACACACACACACCACACACACACACACACATGCACATTACACCTTATATACATACATTCCCACACACACACACACACACACACACACACACACACACACACACACACACACACACACACACCTTATGCAAACGTCCCACACTCACCCACACACTAACACACACACTCACAAACCTGCGTGTGTATCCCATGGGACTGATTTGGGCTGCAGTTGGTGGTAGTGTAGGGGGTACAGAGCCATGGGGCATTCCTCCATTACCAGTATAATGAGCAGCACTACCATCCAACACCTCTTCCAACACCCCTACTTGTTAAAAAATAAATAAGTGAGAATTTCTGTTACCACACACTGCACAAAGTTCCTGGTCGTCAGCCCAACTTCAGCTCAAGTACTTCTTCATGCAACTAAACCCACCTCTCACCCTCTATCCCTCTCTCTGTGTATCTGTCTCTCTCTCTCACTCTATCCCTCTTTCTATATCGACCCATCTCTTTTTTTAAGTAACCCACCCTGGGTCTTGTAAACTGAAACAATTAACCAAAAAGAGGTTGTATGGGGTCGTACCAACTGAATTATGGGGTTCACTTATTATAGAAGTATAAAAGGCTATAGCTCCTTCCAAGTCCGTTTTTTCTATCTAAAATCTAGATGTTGAAGGTGGGTCACCGCATGAAGACATGAAGGTACCGTTGAACTAACTTCTTCATGCAATGGGCCTTGCAGTTTCCACAATCAGTGTCCCCATCATGCTTGCGGTTAGAACCAAGATGTGCGCTCGCTGAGTCAGCTCCAATGAAGCACAGCAATATTCAAAATGTCATCTGTTCAGCGCAGAGTCTTACCCTCGCTTGCCATCAGAGTCGGTTCCGAGCCGCAGACAAACTAAATAAAATGCATAATTAACCCGTAGTAGCTGTTCTTATGAGTCAAATGAGCTGTGATGCGTGAAGGGAGTGGCTGTTTAACTGTGGAAGAATTGATTGTGTGTGCCTTAGAATAAAATCCTTTCCAAATAAGCTTCGACCGAAAGAACAACTACTCTGATCTACCCCGTCTAGCCAAAGCAGCGTCTCTCCAGCCCTGCGAAGGAAACGGGACAGTCCGCCGCACTACAGACGACCACGATTTATGGTGGTGCTCCAGCAACTGGCCACTTCACATGGAAGGCGTGTCGCAGCCTTTGGGAAATCTGTCCTACGTGTGAATTGTGTACTCTATGTATTGGTAAATGTTAATATGTGCGCTTCAGCGCCTTGCTCTGTACATTCTCCCCCCCCCCCGCACAACTTCCTGGATGTTGAATTGAAGCGGGTCTAACCTCCCGCTCTCTCTACAAAGCAAAGTTCACCGGGGCGCTGTGGGAGACCACGTCTCTGCCGTTCACAATGAGATCAGGGAGTAGGGAGACTTTGGTGTTTGATGCTTGGCATGAAGGCTTCATCTCAACACCAGAAGCCTCATATAAAGTATTATGGTGTCGGTCAAGAGTGTGCAGTGTTGTCACCACTGTTTTATTCAGGGAAGGAACCGCTGCTACCGCTGTAGTAGTTTGTGTCTGGACCACATTTTTGCCCCTTAAAAAATAAATGAGTAGAGTAATTGTTCTATAAAGAGAACCTTTATTCATATTCTTAATATATCCTAACAGCGTCTTCACACCTCGTTGAGAATGCAAGGAACTAATTTAAATGCCACTTGCCACAAATGAATATGATATTTTCATACGAGAAAAGTGTTGCACAAATGTATAGATCAGCTATTTATTTCAGTTTTATGCACACAAAAGCCTACACTGACCAGACAAAATGACAGTGGTTTAAGCATCCGAAGCAACACTGCTACAACAAAGTCGTAGTTGACTAAACTCGCTACCCACAACAATACCATGAATCGACATTAAAACACAATATACAGTCTAAAATATCACAAACAGTGGTTTGTGACTGTGGGCCATAAGATAAAAAATGTATACAATGTGATATGTTATTAAATGAACAAAAAAATAAGTTATTGACTTATCTGGAGACAGCACATCCATGGTTGACACTGTGTTTAACAAACAGCTTTACTGAAATATCTTGGTTACATATTTGTCAACAATGTCCAAGGAAGCTTTTTTGGAGACCTTGGTCACTGAAAAGGAACACTGAAGGAAGACCAGAGAACGGGGCCTTTATTGAATGCTGAAATGCAGATTTCACTGCAGATTTCATCAGAACAGGTCAAGGTTTTCTGAGTGGTTTGACTAAGGAACATCACACAAACACAGAGACAGCTCAATGGAGACCAATCGATGGTCGGTGATCAATGTGGACGCCACTGACACAGGATTCAATGAAAAGCAGACAGGGGTTCTCAGAACTAATGTGAAGGCCAGAGCAAACACCATCAGCATCAAAACAACAGAGCCGAATTTCAGTATGACCACTAGTCTCAGGGAGATGCATCGGACTATCATGACTCCTAGTCTGGGTTGGGAAACTTGCCCTTCACAGCGAAGGGAATCAGCCAAGTCAAATGAAAAGCTTTATATTGTATGGCGTGAATCGAATAAATCAAATGAATCAATATAGCTTCATGGAAATGAATGAATGGCCTTTCCTTGTCAGCAAAACCTTGTCGGGTTCTTATTTTGTTTGTGGTGACAATCCTCCAATACAATGTCTAAAATCCCTTATATTCCCAAAGTCCTTGGAGAAAAAAATAAAAAGACAACCAGCTCCTTGTACTTTCAATGACAAATGTGTATTTCTGGAATTCAAATATACAAAATTAGCATACATTATTTAGAGAAGTATTCAAAGTCAACCTCAATTTTGTGATGTATCCATGCCAGAAAGAAAGAGGCGGTCGCGAGGTGAAGGCTCTACGTTATCAGCTAGGCTCATCTCCTCTCGGTTGCCTCTTGGCACAATGGCTCCATCTTTGTGTCATAAATGACTCAGTCCACCATCATTTCCTTTGCCTCCATTTACTCTCTATCCACATGTTCTCTACAAAACACCACCATTATCTGCGCTGCACAGCGGGAGGCAGAACAGAGGGAATGAGAGAGAGAGAGAGAGAGAGAGAGAGAGAGAGAGAGAGAGAGAGAGAGAGAGAGAGAGAGAGAGAGAGAGAGAGAGAGAGCGGTAGAGAGAGAGACAGAAAGACAGAGAGAGAGACAGAGTGAGAGAGAGAACGCAAAGAGTGAAATAATGAAATAAGAGGCCAAAAATAAATCTGGTCAAACCTTGATTGTATTGGCAGTGACCAAAATAGGAAACTGCCATTGTGGCCATCGGTTAATGCCCAGGGATTTCAGCAATGGACTAGAGATATAAAAATAGCGCTATAGTGCACCCGTATCCGTTATGGCTTTAATGGTTGTCAAGCTCCCCAGTGCACAGGAGAGGGACATTATGTTCTCAGCCACAGCACAGACGACACTCCTGCTGCTGCTGCCCTCAACATAATCCTTTAATACTCCTTTTGCTTCTGAAAGGTATTTACTGTAAGGGCCGTGAAAGCATGGTGACCCCGACTGAAAGGTGCTGGGTTTGATCCCAAAGTCTACATCCTAACCTGTAGGCAGCTGTTACCGCAACAGCTCCTTAATGGCATGAGGCTGAACCCACTGTTAATCCCTACCTGCTCCCCAATGACCTGTCTCTGAACCAAACAGTCTAACCCCAACCTGTTTACTCCTACTCCTTCTTTATGAGTCTCCTGTATTCATTGTCCAACCCCTAAACCCTGCTTCTTCATCAACTATGGTTGCATTCAAAGTCTAGCCCCTACCTCCATCGCCTGTCCCTGTTTTCACTGTGTAACCCCTACCTGCTCCAAATGTCTAAATTGAAAATAGTGGCACTGTAATCACAAATAACCGCCAGGGGAAATCTAACCGCAATAAATAAAAACTGAGAACACCCCACCCGGTGGTTGCTCTGGTGAATCATCACGGCATTCTACCGGGCATATGCACTGCGACTCACTGCAAGACATTAAACAAGAAAACTCTCATTCTCTGCCATTCTCCCCACAACAAACCACCTTTCCCTCTTCTCCCTCTCTCCCTCTCTCCCTCCCTCTCACTTTCTCGTCTCTGACAACGGCGTAGTCCGTGGCACGCTGAGATACACCGGCAGTTTGTGGCACAAACAGAGCGGGTGCAGGGAAAGCCTCCATGACAGCCGGGTAACAATGCTGCTACCGCACACTAATTGGCCGGGGCCTACAGGCAGCGATGGGCGTTCAGCGGCCTGCTGGTATTTTTGGGATGTGAGAGCAGAAGGTGGGTGGAAGGAAGAGGAGGAAGATGTAAGTTTTGTCAGGTTTGATTAGGGATGAGTTGTGTAATGAGTTGAGCCGGGACGGTCATGGTGAGAAGGGAGGGGGTGTTGTGTGTGTGTGTGTGTGTGTGGTGTGTGTGGTGTGTGTGTTGTGTGGTGTGTGTGTGTGTGTGTGTGTAGTGTGTGTGTGGTGTGTGTGTGTGTGTGTGTTGTGTGTGTGTGTGTGTGGTTTGTGCTTATGTGGTGTTCTGTGTGTACTTTCCATGCGTGTCATTTGTTGGCTGTTCAGTGCAAGAGTGTGCTTGTTTGTATGTGAGAATATCTTGTTCTGGATGCGTCGTGGCTTGTGCCACAGGGTTTGTGCCATTGTACAAATGCCAGAGAATAGAGACAGTCAGCAAAGGTCATTCAAATCACTCATGTCCATGGTCCCATTCAGGACTCTCTTCTATCAACGAAAGGACATGGCCTTCAAGAATAAACAGAATAACAGACTTGTGTATAAGGGTCTTCTACAAGAGTAAGCAAGTGTGTAATAACATTTAAAGTTTTTACAGAGAACAAGCAGAAGAAGAAAAAAAAAACTAAAAATGAAAGAGAGATGACTCGGGCTTGGGGGCTGGGAGGGGGGGGGGGGGGGGGGGGGCGAGGGGAGAAGCATGGGCACACGCACGGCAGCTGTGCGTGCGCTTTCTCCATCAAAAGTGTTGGATTCTTTTGGGGGTAAGTGCGAACCGAATCAATAATCCGTCAGCGAACGAAACGCCTGTCTCACTTCTGGCTGCTCACGCCCGCCGCCGCCGCCGTTCAGCTCCAGTCCTTCTTCCCACGCTCCTCGGCTGCGTGTTCAAGCTTTCTCTCAAACACTCTTTTATTAGGCCTACCTCCACGGTATCGAGTTGGGCGGCTGCCCGTCCGACTTAACACTGTCCACCTTTTTTTTTTTTTTTCTCCCTTCGCTCACTCCATACAGAGTATTAATATAGCGTCAATGTGTTGGGAGTGATGGAGTGATGAAATCTCCAGCGCCACAGGAAGAGTGTGTACTGAGGTGAAAACCCAACCCTGTAGTCCATACCTGCGGTCCGCGCTGCTGTCAAACATCTGTAATAGCCTATTCTACCTGGCCTGTTCTACTGATCAATGGATTTCACAGAAAGTGTTATCAGAGTTAAAGGAATCGACGGGCCGCTGAAGCGGAACAGACAGTGTTGGCCTGTTTTCAATTCTGAGACGTAAGCAATTGTTGAGTTTTGTTTGCCGTTCTTTAAGGCGTGGGTCATCTTTAGGTATAGGAGATTATGCCATTATCTTTTGTAAAATAATCAGATAGAGCACCATAGTACAAAATACCATTAACACACAAAGGTGACTAAATGGAATAAAATCGGAGAAACATATAAGTTTACATATAAATAAAGTTAGGCCTATGTGTCCAACCGAAAGGCCTACTATAGCGCTGCACCTTAGGAGAAGTAGCAGCAGTTAACGACAGAGAGGGGATGGAGAAAGTAGGGAATGTGGAAACAGTGGGAATCAGCATACCGAGGGAAGCAAGTGACTGCACACTGCGGCACCGCCTGTCAGTTCTGTTCGACTCGGCACGGATCGGGACAAAAAAAACCTGAACGAAGGGGGGGGGGGGGGGGGGGGAGAAAATATTCTCACAAAAAAATCTCCTCACAATGCGTTTTTCATTTCTGCCGAGGACACGTCGAGCCAAGCGCTCCTAGCGTATCCAGTGAGACGCCTGCACCGCTTGACAGCACTTAGCTAATACCCTCTATCCTTGACTTAACTCCATCGCCACCTCACTACTTTTAATGTTTGGTAGATTTGCACATCTATTGGCATCGGGAGAGGGCTCACCCATAAAATCGATCCGTTTTGTGACAGTATTTGGGATACATGGGCATGTGAGCATTATTGAAAAAGTTTGCGAAATATCGCAAATTTGAGTGACAAATAGGAAATGCGGCAAGAGAGCTTGTGACTAAAGTCTCAAGCTCAATGCTGTAGAGTTGGCAGGTCTGATGAGACGCTGAATTGAAAAGGGAAAAAGGCATATTTAGTGCCCGGTCCTTTTCTTGTGCGGTAATAATCTATTTGGGGCTGGACATGGAGTCTGGAACCGAAGATGAAGATGTCTGGTAGGTTTGTCCTGAGTACTAGAAACTACCTCTAGCTCCCGTAATCATCACCTGTCTCATCACCTGTGATCATCCATCACTCCATCTGTCATGTTCCTGATGCCACACCATCACCATGATCTATGAGTGGTGAGGTGAAAAACAATAGCACCTCTGCCAAGGTATTTCCAAGCATGCAGCATATATACAATGTAGTCAGACTGAGGCCAATATAAAGCAAACAAACAATTATCAGTGAAACCAAATCAACAAGAGAAAATACACCAAAAAAAATTGCTCAACGAGGAACAGATTGAGTTTGCGTAGTAGTAGCACCATAAAATCTTCTCTTTATATTTCTGTTTTCACTTCAGAATTTGAATATGTACTTTATCTACTCTATGTTCTCCTCAAGATGTCACCCCTGTTTTGAGAAATCCCTGACACTGCTGTATTTTTTCAATATATCTAATAATGTTCACGCTCTTTCTTCCTAACTCATAAAACGTGGCACAGATCTTTCAAAGTGCATAGAGGCATGCCTGTCAGGATGCACGAGCAATTAAAGCAGCTCCATTGTAAATTGCTCTTAAGTGTATGGAAGCGAGAGAGATCAGCCATTGTTCCCTGTGGGATATGCGTTTTTTATCTTAAGTGGAAGTCATGGAGAATAGTAAAACCAAGGATGCAATAGTGTACTAATTCCAGACAGGTTCCTTGATGACAGATTTGAAGATGTGAATATAAACAATCAGGCCTTCATTCAATTGGACGTGGGTTTTTAACATAAACATGTTTTGAAACACACATAACAACCTATAGAATGATCATAAAACGGCATGTTTTATCTATCAAGCCTGTGATCCACACGTGCAAGTACCTGTTAGGTAAGATCTGAGGCTAGTGGAGGACCCTACACAACATCCATTCCAAATTCAAATGGGGAAAAATAACCTCCATGGACCATCGTTCATCGTCCCCTCACTGGTTACAGAACCGCCGTGAAAACAAAGGCGCGGCAGAATGAGCTTGCATGATGACTGTAGTTTAAATATAATCCTGACCTCTGGCTACAAACACAAGAGCTTTGTGGGCGAGATTGGATTTTCATCATTTATATTGACAAGGTCCAATGAATTGCGACTGAAGCAGAGGGGGCTTGGGGGCAGTCCAGGGAGTACAGGGTCATGTTGGGTCATATTGGATCTTACTGAGGTTTTCCAGGGGACCAAGGTCACTGGGGCGTGAGGCCAAGTGCCGCAAGGATCCAACTTACTGAAACAGCTTCTGTCTCGATTCTGACTGCAAGTCTGAAAATGCTAATTTCATGATAATGCTGATTTCATGATCATTTGGTCGTTATTTTGTAATCCTATTGATTTTGGGATAAACTTGATTATTCACCGGGATCACTCTGACTACGTGATGATAATACTGAATATCTAAATAAGCATGTTATGGTTTCCATCCTGGCTTTTATTTATATTTTTTATTTAAATAAATCACCAGCTTCTACACGCAGGCTAGCCCCATCGAAACACACACCTTTACAAAATAAATAAAAGCAAGTGTGGGTTAAAGCAGGCACGCTCCTGTATTGATCTGAAAGCACATTGACCGTGGGAGCCACTTGGGAAGCAGGGAGACGATTTGCCCCACCATGAATGATTGATCCGATGCTACCCATTCCCTCCTTATCCCTCCCCATCCTCCATCCATATACCCCTGACTTTCCTCCCTACCTGCATTCTCTCTGTTTCTCTGCCGGGGGGCATCCATAACCTCCATCCTCCATTTCTGTCTTAACAGCCCCCCGTCCCTCCACCAAACAGAGCTGAGCTTAACCATAAGCCAGAGACAAACAGCCCTCCAACCTCCACCGTGGCTGTTGGTTATTTTCCCAAGGTGGAGAAGATACGCTGCTCCTCTTCAATCTATTTGAATGGAGATGAGAGTGAGTGTGTGTCTATTATTTCTACATCTTTGTGAAAGAGAGAAAGGATGTGCGAATGCCCGAACCAAACAAAAATTGGTTTTAAATTGAATAAAAATTAATAAAAAAACACGTTGCATCGTGGAAAAGCAGCCCCATCTGGGGCTTTTGATAGAGGCCATATTCTGAGCTGAACACAGGCAGAGGGTGAGCGTGAGAGTGTTGGAAGGTCATCTTTAAGCATAATTATTTAGCAGTTCAAAGAGAACAACTGGATCTCTTCCTCTAGGCCCACCCCACGCCCCTATAATCCCTCTCATCTTCTAACAGCCGGGGGGAGGGGAGGGATGTAAGACCAAGCATGGCCTCTCCCGGGTCCTCCTACTGCGAGCATTGTTGGCAGCAGGATGGAAGGGCTGGAGGGCAGCTTTGTTGCCTGCCTGGTCTCCTCCCTTGATGGACAGTGATTAAATCGAGGCCCCGGTGTGAGGCCTTCTGCCGGGCCAGCAGTGCGCTCCTACCCCTAGTGAGGCTCCGATGTGTCCACTGAGTGGGGGTCACTGTGAGGTGAAGCAAATGGCCTTCTTTGCTCTGTTTTCAATACGAAGCCAAAAGGAAAATCACCAGCCTTTTCTACCGCGACCATTAGCCCCTTGACCCTGCAGTCTACAGTTGGTACATTATGCTCTCTATTTATCGCCATGGTTCAATTGAACCCGTGCGTGACTACATCTTCTCCCCAACACAACAATAGCCTGGTGGAGTCAAAAGAGAAAAAAAGGTCGAGAACGACTATATACACTGTACATATCACAAAGATGGAAGAATATAAAATGGGGGAGGAAGGGAGGGAGGGAGGAAGCTATTTTAGGGGGTAAAAGCTTTGAGGGATGGTTGACATACGCAGCAGGGGAAACAGTGAGTGATTGCGCGCCCCGGGACTTCTGCACTACTGAAGACTGTCGAGGAGGGAGAGAGAGAAGGCATTTAGGGGACCGTCATCATTTATCCTTATGTAATTACTCTGGATTTCAATGGCAGCCGACCTCTGCACTCTTAACAGCAAGGAAAAGATATGGGCCCTGAAGGGGTCGTCTGAGGAAGAGGAAATTAACACATGAGAGAGATGGGGAGAGGAGGCGGTGAGAGAAGGGGTGGGGGGATGAGAGAGAGGTCTCTGAGGGAAAGAGAGGGAGAGAACGGCGACAGACAGGGGAAATGGAATGGTGGTTGGGGGCTGTCAAAGAATGAGAGGGGGAGAGAGAGAGAGCAAGAGAGAGCGAGAGAGGGAAGAGTTAGATTAACTCAACTAGATTAACCTAATTCCAACCATTACATCACTAAAACTATTAAAGTATTAGCACTATAGTATTCTGCCCTATACAAAGACATTCACATATATATTTTATTGTCTTTTAGACAAGACCAATTTTTTTAATTAGTAATATAAATATTCAGTATTCTATGTTGTTTCTTAATTTACTTTTTGTGCTTTGGCAATGTAAATGTATAGGCCTTCCATGTGGGTAAAGCCCTTTGAATCTTGAATCTGTACTCTCTGGAGGGAGAACAAAGAAAGAGAAGAAAGGGGGAAGAGTCTGGAAAGAGAAAGAGCAAGGAACAAGAAGAGAAGAAAGACAGAGAAACATGGAAGCCAAGGGACAATCAAACAGGTGTCCCAGTGACGGTTCAGCAAGATGTCAGCTCTGATGATTTATCACCAGTCATCAGAATGATTCCTGATTAATCAGCCAATCGGCTGTCAGAATGGTGAATAATGAATGGCCCATCAAGTTGAGGGTGAAGTGAGGAGAAGGGTTCGAGAGAGACTGTGGGAGATGGCTTTTCTCGCAAGCAGGCAGATCAGCCCTCTCACATGGATTCAAATGATGTGTCTGCCTTTTACATTGGTCATAACAGATGAGCTCATGAGCAGGGAGGTTAGCTCAGTGTCAGGTGGGGGAGGGCGCTGGGTTGACTTGGAAAGACACTCAGCTGATAGGGTCAGTGTATTATTTAGCTCAGTCGATGTTTCAAACATCTCAAGCTTGTTTTTCATGCATAGAGCCCATATCAAAGGTACACTGCGTTATCAAATCGGCAGTATAACATGGTCATTCAACAGTACAACTCTTACAAATGAGATAAAGGTAACCTACAAAGTGATAAAAACACATAAAAGGGATTTACAAGGGATCGCCGGAAGTAAAAAAAAAGGTTACTGTAAATCCCATAAATATTCGCTCTATGACGGAGAGTTAAAGTTTCTAAATCGGTCCGCTGTCTAGTATGTTTAATGCATTATAACCCTTCATGATAGAATTTAGTTGAATTCTTCCACAGATTCACCCTGCCCCCTCTCTCTCTTCTCTCTCCCTCTCTCCCTCTCTCCCTTCTCTCTCTCTCTCTCTCTCTCTCTCTCTCTCTCTCTCTCTCTCTCTCTCTCTCTCTCTCTCTCTCTCGTATCCCATTATAAATTCTCATTAAAATTTCTCTCTTTTCATTTTGCTCTGCCGTAATCCTGTGAAACAAGTGTCTCCTCTGCTGCTTGCTCAGACGGGTGAGATATTTGGCAAAGGAATCCTGCCGTCATCGCAAAGATGCTGTTGGAACGAGAAAGGGCAAGAGAGATAGAGGGAAGGGGATCGAGAGAGTGAGAGAGAGAGAGAGAGGAGAGAGAGAAGAGAGGAGAGAGAGAGAGAGAGAGAGAGAGAGAGAGAGAGGGGAGAGAGAGAGACGAGAGAGAGAGAGAGAGAGAGTAAGAGAAGACGGAGAGAGAGAGAGAGAGAGAGAGATGAGAGAGAGAGAGAGAAATGAAAAGTAATTAATATCAGGGGAAGTTTTTGGGCTCTGTCTGTATGTCAGCTGATGATGTGTGTGTGGGTGTAGAGAATATTCATTAGAATCTTATTGTTGTTGTTTATTAGAGTCTTCTGCTAGTATTCATAAGCATAAGCGATGCCTTCTCCTCTAGCTTCATGGTACCCAAAGAGCAAATCACTTCTGGCAGAGCAGGGCACTTCTGTTAATGCACATTGTGTGGTGTGTGTGTGTGTGTGTGTGTGTGTGTGGTGTGTGTGTGTGTGTGGTGTGTGTGTGTGTGTGTGTGTGTGTGTGTGTGTGTGTGTGTCTTCTGTAAACATATCATGCGTTTGCATACAGACTTGTTGCAAACATAGACACACACACACACACACACACACACACACACACACACACACACACATACACACACACACACACACACACTCTCACATTTTGCACCCAAGCCTCAAAATTGAGTATGGCAGGAACATGAATATTTAAGTATTGAGCCGCAGGTGTAGTAGAAGGTAGACGCCATTCCTTGAGTCTTAGCACATCATTTATTCAACAGGCGCAGGCTTCAAAGTGGGCTTAAACTTTCCCCTTTTCTCCCTGTGTTCTCTATAATCAGGCCCATCATCTGCTCCTCTCTGCTTCACCTCGGCCTCCCCCCGCCCCGTGGCTCCCAGTTGCTGTGGAAATGCTCCAGCTCCAGTCAAAGTCCTTGTTTGTCTGTTTCCCCGCGTAGTGGAGGCCATATTGGTTCCATAAGCATTAGTGTTTGGGGCCAGGATGGCTGCTGCTAATAAGAACCCTGGACTTCTCAATGTGAAGGCAATTATTTCAGTTTACGGGTATGCAGTTAAATGCAACTAAACAAATACTCATTACTAACCCACGCGTCCACACTCTCACACGCAACTCACACATCCACACTCGCAACACACACACACACACACACACACACACACACACACACACACACACACACACACACACACACCCACACACACGATCTGTACAGACAGAATTCAAGGAATATGAAGTACGTACTTCGTGTGTAGCCTACTTGCTGCTTGCATGTGCATTTGCCTGTGTGCGCGCTTTGCATAGTTGTGTGTGTGTGTGGTTGTGTGTGTGTGTGTGTGTGTGTGTGTGTGTGTGTGTGTGTGTGTGTGTGTGTGTGTGGTGTGTGTGTGTGTGTGTGTGTGTGTGTGTGTGTGTGTGTGTGTGTGTGTGTATGTATATATGTGTGTGTGTGTCTGTGTGGGTGTACATGTTGTGTATGTAAGAGCAGCAGTGTGTAGGGTGTGTGTGATTAGTTCTCAGGCTGGCCTGATGGATGGGAGTGATGGAGTGCAGGTGGAGGGCAGGTGGAGGAGAACAGGAACCTCTCAAACCAGACATCACCACTGCGCCCTACAAACTGTCCCCACAGCGCTGCCAAATGGACTAGAATAGAATACAGCAAGATAGATGGATTGATACCTATTGCCATATGCTGTATGGCTAATTCATTATCTTCTGGGACCTGCTTTACTGAAGTACATTCATCAGTGAAGTGAAGCCCTGCGCACATGCCCCCCCCCCCCCCCCCCCCACACACACACACACACACACACACACACACACACACACACACACACACACACACACACACACACACACACACACACACACACACACACACACACACACACACACACACACACACACACATCCGCTGTGGTACAGACAGAGACACACAACTTGACTTGCAGACACTTCTGAAAACATTTATTGCCATATATAGAAGACATACATAAATACAATGATAATCCTGTTTGGTTTCATGTATTTTCAACTCATATCTTCAATGTTTAAATATTAGTACTGGGGCCAATGGTTCACTCCACCATATGAACCTTGGAAATAGCATTACTCAGGTCATCTGTTGTCAAACTTCTATTGGCTGATTTGAGATACATCCATTATATGGGGAAATGTCACTGTATTTCATTAGCATTTAAGGGTGAACGATCCCGAGAGGACACTATGATCTTGGCCGAGGCGTTAGTCCCAACAGCGTTACAAGGTTGTTACAGGGACCCAAGTGGTTCTACAGTGAATTGCAGTCAGACCTGATAGTACCGGCCATTGTACAAATTAGGACTATGATCTTAGGCATTTGTTTTTTTTCACCTGCTGCACATACATCACTCACTCCACTCAGAACTTCACCCTTAACATTGACGGCTCCACCATCACCCCCTCCACAAAAATCCGTAACCTTGGAGTTATCCTGGACCCCACTCTCTCCTTCCTCCCCCATGTTAACCATATTACCAAAACTGCCTTTTTCCACCTCCGAAACATCGCCCGCCTCCGCCCCAACCTGTCAACTACCGCTGCTGCGACACACATCCACGCTTTTATTTCATCCAGGCTTGACTACTGCAATGGTCTTCTCTACGGCACCACCAACAAAGTCCTCAAAAAACTTCAATATGTCCAGAAACTCAGCTGCACGCCTCCTCACTGGTACCCGCTCCAGAGAACACATCACACCTGTCCTCCGTGAACTCCATTGGCTTCCTATTAAACTCTGAATCAACTTCAAAATCTTACTCATCACCTACAAGGCCCTCAACAGCCTAGCCCCCCCCTACCTTGCCGACCTCCTCCATCACCACGCTCCCTCCCGATTCCTCAGGTCCATCTCTGTCAACCTGCTACAAGTTCCACGGACTGAGCGACGAAACTTGGGGTGATCGGCCTTCTCAGTTGATGCCCCTTTGGAATTCACTCCCCTCCCACATCAAAATCTCTCCAACCCTCTCTTCTTTCAAATCTGCACTCAAAACATACCTTTTCACACTAGCCTTCCCCACCTAACTCCCACCTTATTCTTCATGTTTAACCTCTGTTTTTCTTATAGTCTGTCTTACATAGTTTTGATAGGGCAATATGTAAAGCGTCCCAGAGTACCATATTAAGGGGTTTATAAATTTCATTTATTATTATTATTATTATTATTATTATTATTATTATTATTATTATTATTATTATTATTATTCATGAATCTTAGGCGTATTAACATTTCTCTCAATTTACCAATTTAGGGGCATCCATGCTGTGTTCTGCTTGTTTATGTGTGGATATTAAGAGCCTTGACTTAATTGCTGAGGGCCAGAGGGTTGAGGGCAGCTTTTCCATTTTATGATTCAAATCGGATAGATTTTGTGTTTTTTGGCCGTCCATTAGCGTATTGTTTGCGCGTCTCCTGAAAGTGAAAATGCAGCTAAACCAGAACGTAAAGGATTTAATATAAGAGTTAATATAATATACTATACCAATATAATACTACTAATAATAATAATCATAATTTAAAACCGATCAAAAGAAAAACAAATTAAAATATGCCCTCATACTGCTGCCATGAGGCGCTGTCGAAGGCAGTTCCTGAGTTTTGACTACGATGAAGGGGGACATCGGTGGCGTCAATTAAATAAACATCCGATTTTAGAATATTGTTAATATAGGCAAAAGAACATGAGCCTCAAACCGTATGAGGCTCATGGTTTTTGACTAAATTAACAATATTCTAAAATCGGATGGATTTCTATTTTTTTTTAGTCAAACCCCACAATCGAGTGTCAATATGGTATGCTGCCAAAATATTGCGTTTGGCTGTTAAAATCAATCCGCAATTTTGTTAAATTCAAATGCATATAATACTGACATACATAGGCCTACGTGTGGTTTCTTTTCAAACACTTGGGGGACCTGATTCCACCGCTTTGAGGACGCTGGTCAGCGCCAGGCAGTTGCCTCGGCTTCCTGCCGCTAGGGGGAGTTGTCCAAGTCGTAGGTACTCGTCGTTTCACACGAAGAAGAGCGAAACTAGCAGAGGCTAAATATTGACGGAAAATGGCTGAACGCGAATGCGGCTGCGATTTCGTGCGACTCAAAAGATAAAATCTGAAGCAATCTACGTTGTTTAAAAGCAAACAAGGCAATAACCAAGCAGAAATCATGTTCAAAAAGGCGAAAGAGCGAACCTCCGACGGAGAAGAAACGACTCGGACGAGGACGAGCAGCCCTCTACGCCGGCCAGACGTGCGGGCCTGTGGTGGAGGAGATCCCGTTCATGGAGACCAGCTTCGCAGCAGTCCGCGCCGCCGAGATCCCAGCATGGCAACAACGGCTTCCAACATAATAATATTAATCATTAATTTAAAACCAATCAAAAATGAAAGAAAGAAATTCAAAGAAATATGCCCTCCTCCTGCTGCCATTGCGGCGCCGTCGAAGGCCAGTTTGCTGAGTTTTGACGACGATGAAGGTGACAGATTAACGTTAACGTCCAACACACGCAATGGTCAACAGTACATGAAGTTTATGGTATCATGAAGTATTTGGAAGGCTTTCGTTAAATAATTTGATGAACATATCGTCTGAAATAGTTGTGCCATTGTTGTAGTCCGTATCACTGGTCGTTCATGGTGAGTTAGTATCGGTGCATCCTAACATGTTATGAAGATCTTGTGTTATACCTTGATTTGTTGCGCAGAGGGATCCGAGGTGTTCAGGGTGAAGAAATCGAATTACAGCAAGAAGATTGTCAAACAGTTGAAGAAGGAATATAAGGAGGACTTGGAAAAGACCGGCCCTGTGAAACAGGAGCCTAGTTCAGGTGGGTAAATGCCATCCATTCGATTGGCAATGACTCAATCTTGGATGTTTTTTTGTAATCATTGTAATGAGCGATGACTGGAATTTATTCAGTAATGAGTTTATCTTTTTTTTTTTATGCATAAAAGGTATTGGGACATGATTTGTTAGTCCCTGAAATTGTTCCTTTGGATTACGGTTATCCCGAAGGATGTTATGTAATGGATGTTTTTTACTGCTTGAAAGTTAAACGCAATATAGCATGTTATTAAGTATTCTTGTTTATATCCAGATGGCCCATTATTGCCCCCTATGATGATCAAAGAGGAGCCCCGCAGCACGGTGGGAGGTGACCAAGGGGTGCAGGAGATGGAGTTGGACGGCATTGAGGTCCACGAAGAAGAGGCTCCCAGGGGCTTAGTCTCCCAGGGACATGCCCCTGTCGTCAAGGGAAACGTCATGGCGGGTTCCTTCAACACCCTGTCGTCCCTTAGCAGCCTCAGGCCAGGTAACGCATATACACACACGAGCACAAACCAAAAAACACACTCGACAGTCACAACAAATATCATCTCCTGTTTGTGTCGTCTTATGTTAAGTCACAAACTAAAAGTTAGGCAGTTGTCTATCAAAGGTAATTAGTTGTTTTTCGTGTGAGATGCAAGGAAACATTTTAATGAAATAGCCATCACCATTACTGAGCACATGTTTCTAAGCTTTCGTCGTAATCTTTATTTTACCGATCAAAGCAACGTTAATGCTCATTTAAACCGATGGCGTTAACTAACATGTTAACTATCATAGCTGTCACGCGCCTCATTAGAGATTTTTCTGTTAATCCCGAACCTCACTCCCATCAGCTCTCCTCTCTCTAGCAGTTGTTTACATAAACCATGGTCGAGGTGTACTGCCTCTGAAATGTTTGAGAGACTTTTGAAACCAATTCATTTGATGAGCTGGGATCACAGCAGTGTTTTGTTACTATTTTTCATTTTTTTATTCAGTCTTTTATGTAAAGCCATGCTGGCTCTGTTGCATGTATGCCACCTATTCGTTCTGATTATAATAAATTGTGTATTATGAAACAACCTTCAGGTTTCTTTAGGGTTCTAACCTAAGGAGAATACTCTGAATATAAACTGTAAATTGAGCATTATCATTATTACATAAATATTGTGATGATTATCTATCAATGTAAAGAAACATGACATAATTGTTGTCCATTTCGTCCAACCCCACTGCCACATTATGTTATCGACACCTCAGTCGACAACCAGTGCATTTAAAACGACTTTTAAATGATTAATCACAAGAGCACATGTTTGCCTTCTTGCTGTGCATCCCTTTGCTGGAGCCAATTCCATGACAATAGTTTCAAAGGCACGCTACATGTCGGTCTGATTTGAGTATTTCCCCAGTGACTTACTCTTGTTCTCCTCCACCAACACAACCACCACCACCAGGGGAGATCCCGGACGCCGCGTTCATCCACGCGGCACGGAAACGGCGCCAGCTCGCCAGGGAGCTGGGCGGCGAGCCCCCCCTGGTGGAGACAGACGCCCCAAGAAGCGGCTGACCGCGCGAGGATGAGGAAGAGCAGGACGGCAGCGACGACGAGGACGACAAGAGGATCAACTTCAGCGGTGTGAAGAACAAGAGCCAGCGCAGAAGATCGCAGAGGAGATAGGTAGGCCTCGCCCTGCACTGGAGGAAAAACGGGGAGACATCGGTAGGGAGCTCGTAGGAGTTAAGATATATTAGGGGGGTGCTAAGGGGAAGACAGAGGGACCGGTAGGATGTTCAGGAGGGACAGGGGAGATGAGTAGGGGGTTCTTGAGGATAAGCGGTTGCTGGATTAAGATTCTGTTGTGGAATCTAAATGGATGAAATTCTGGATCAACATTACGGTAATGATGGAAATTCACCACGATCAACTAATTGTGCTTGTTACGTCCCCATCCCTTCTGGCCATGTTGTCATTCTGGCAATACAGCTTGGCTGTGATGGAGAAACGGCTCCAAAGACGAGTGCCGTGTTGGAAGTGCCACTCTGGCAAAGTGATCTCCTTCATTCGCGCTCTCTGTCTCTCTCGTCCCCGCCAGGCATCGAGGGCAAGTGACGACGAGGCTCTGGATACGGGCCACGACGAGGAGCTGAGCCGCTGGGAGCAGGAGCAGATCCGGAAGGGGATCAGCATACCACAGGTGGGCCCCGCACTCGAACCCACTCTCGCTCTCACTCTTTCCCTTCCAACACTGTCTTAATCACTCACTCATTCGCATCACAATCCTTTCACGACACGCACTCATACAGTCGCTCTCTATCACGACAAACTCACTCATAATCACACACAGACGCACTCCGCCTCGTTTCACCTCCTGAAACTCTTACTCTGTCACTCACATCCGCACACCGCACATAGTCAGGTCCTCATTCACTCTCTCTCCCCGTTACACGCTCCCCCTCTGATAGCCCGCCCCGGTGTGTCCCCAGGTGCAGAGCAACCCCCCAGAGGACAACACGGCCTACTACCAGAACAGCTACGAGACGCAGCCCTACGGTGCCTCCTACAACATGCCCTACACCTACAGCACCGTGGACGCCCGCCGTGGCCCCGGCCGCCCCTAGTCAGCGGGCCCGTCCCCTACAGCGGCCCCGCTGCGGAGCTGGCCCCGGTCTCCTCCGATCTGGTAAAGAAACGCCTACGGGACAGGTAGGGTGGAGCGGCAGGCCCGGCGACACCAGCCGTCACCCCTCAGTAGATCCATGTCACTAAGGGGCCGGGAGGGTTTGTGAAGACCATTTCCGCTCAAGAATAGAATGAGGAAGTCGGGTTACAAAGGCCACACCTTTTGTCTGGGGAGTCAAGCAGACAGAGGACTCTGTTTGACTTTTCTGACCTCCCTCCCCATTAAGTCTTGTTACAAGCCTCAATTAATGGGTAAGTAAGCCGACTACCACTTAGGAGAGAGAGAAGCCCTTATATTCGCTCTGAACATGTTCGAGGACAAATGATCATCACAGAGACAGTGTTTTGTTTTAATTAGTTTAGCCTTATATTGACAGGATAGTACGCTCATATTTAGTTGAAACAAGTGGGAATACAATTGAGATAGCACAGGGCTGCAAGCTGGAGTGGACCCTGCGTCGCTACAAGGTGTCAGACTTCGCGCACTATCGAGTTGAGCCGTGACCCGACCCTAGCTTACCTCACGCTGTCTTTTCCTTGTGTGTGTGTGTGTGTGTGTGTGTGTGTGTGTGTGTGTGTGTGTGTGTGTGTGTGTGTGTGTGTGCGTGTGCGCGCGCGCGACTCCTCAGGCTGGGCCAAATGCGCACAGGCCACGAGGCTAACGCCAAGCGCTACGATCAGATCGTCGACGAGCTCACCGCCTCCGACTCGGCCATACACCGCCTGGAGGGCTCGTCCAATGACAATGCAGAACAATATAAATTCTTGCAGGAGATGCGAGGGTATGTTGGAGACTTGCTTGAGTGTTTCGGTGAAAAGGTAAGGGATGAGTTTTCGCCGCTGACATGCGTTTCCCCCCCCCTCCTTTTTTAGAGTTTGAGCTGTGCGTTTGTATGTATTGTAAAGGTGACTTCACCCCGTTTGATTGACACTGTGTGAACTGCACCGGTCCAGGCGCGAGGTGCCTGCTAATGCTTTATGAATCGTTTTAATTAGTCGCTTGTAGTGCCATTTGAAAGCTTCAGGGAAACTGAGCGGGCAATCCAGACATTAATAAAGATTAATACACAACTGATGACAACAGCACATGTTTCAATGTTTGTGTCTATTATAAATTGTAGGTGTTGTAGCAAAAACCGGGTGGACTTATGATAGTAAAAGCATTCTGGGTGATAATGTTAATTCTTAGGATCTTCTCTGCACTGGTTTTCAGCACACTTTTATTACATTCATGAAAAATATAAATAGGGTATTGGTATGTAATGTTAATGAACGGGTTTGCACTTCCATGTCAATATAAGAGCCAGTATGCGTTGTGCTACAATAAGTATTTATTGCCACAGCTGCACTTGTATAGAAGTGTCCTATTCAGAGATGTGCTAACGTGAACGTCCTTAGGGTGTCTTAATACACGTGTTATTTCTGCATGTACATCCTCAATAGTTGTGCACTCATCAACCAGTCCAAAATAACTAACCTGCCTATTTTTAGGGTCGTTCGAGGTCCCCTTTCTTTGGTGTGACAGTTCTTTGGTGAAACACTGGAACTGACTGCAGGCTGTTATACAGGCATCCTCTAACTAATGTTCATCCTAACTCAAGCAGGATAGGAGAGGTGTGTTGTAGTCTTTTTGGTAGTGATCCCTTTGTACACAGGCTTCATTTATCTTTGGTCTTAACCAAGAGCTGAAGACTGACCTAAAGCGCCACCGGTATACGGTGTCCAGTAATAGGACACGCCTTATGTCCATCCAGGCCTCCCACCAATCTGACATCCCCCCCTGGCTCGGAAGTCCCGCCCATGTATTGCTCAGACGTCACAAAAGGCATCATATGTTTCAGGTGCCCACCATCCTGGAGCTGGAGTCGGCCATGCACCAGTTACTAAGGCAACGGGCCGCGCGTCTCGTCCAGAGAAGACAGGATGATATAAAAGATGAATCGGCGGAGTTTGCAAGCCTTTCAAGTCAGTCCATCTTGAAGGTTTTTATTGCTCATAACGACCTCGTTGGTTCGCTGTGCAAGAGAGTGCGTGTGTGTATATATAATAATATTTAGTCTACCATTGGGTCATCTTACTTAGATTTACCCATGTGTACAATTTCGCCTGTGTTTCTGTATGTGAGCGTGCGATTGTGTGTGTGTGTCTGTGTGTGTGTGTGTGTGGTGAGAGAGACGCGGGGGAAAAGCTGCTAGTGGTCCATGTGTATCTGAGCTACACGTATCTTGGAGGCCGTAGCTAGTAGCCTCCACACACGTGACTAGAGAGTGATGTGTTATCGGTGTGACATTACTGTTACATTGACTTTAACCTGTTGCAAGCGGTCGCCAGGTAAGTCCCTTCAAGTACATAGACTTAAGACTATGTCATCACTTGATTACGGTGTGTGTGTGTGTGTGTGTATGGGGGAGGGAGGGGACGGGGTAATAGCCAACGCTCCAGAAGGCAAAAACTTTTGATTGTAATATATTGGTGATCTGCCAAGCGCCTGTGGCTCTGGTCTAATGATCCCTAGAATCAGGTCCAATCAACTCTATAATCAAGTCTATTGATCTAGAGTAGCTGTTAGTGGTATGTGGCTCAGCCCCTGCCCTTTCTCTGCGATTGTAACTTGGCACCTGTCTCTTCCAGGCAAAGCCGTCATGGCACCCAGCCTCGACTCGTTCGGCAGGGACCGCACTGCCTACCAGGAGCACGCACGCCAGCGCAGGATAGCCGAGCGAGAGGCCCGCCGGTAGGTGTTCCGCCCGTCGTCCCATACCTTTGCATGATCTAGGCTCCCGTCTCTCAAATTCTATCGCTGTCCAAATCCATCACTCCTATTCTCTTTCCGAATCCATCCGTCCAAAAAAATTTGCAAATGTATTCCTTTTCTAAAAAACGGGACTCTCCACTGTTGATGTCAACCGTTTAGAGTGCTAAGTTATTCGGGGCCGATGGCTGTTTTTGTGTCTGACATTGTCCCGCCGTGTGACCTCGTAGGACTCGCAGGCGGCAGGCCCGGGAGCAGGACGGAAAGAGGGCGGAGCACCGCGAAGGCCTGTCCTCGGACGATGAGGAGACGTCCACCGACATCACCAGCTTCGACACGGAGAGAGGTAGGTCCCGTCACTAGGGCTGGCCCGAATTATTCGAATATTCGTTCGGAAAATTAGTATTCAAAGCTTAAATCAGTATTCGGAGCTTCGTCTTTTTTTTTTTTCACGTACGTGACGTTAACAGAGCGAGGGAGGCAAACTATAAGCGTCGGCGACGCCAAGCAGAGAAGCGAGAGAGGTGGAGGAAGAATAGATATTACTTAGGCCTACTAATTAACGTTCAAAAGCTATTAAATCTTCAACAAAATATGCAGATACTGTCAAAATCGGTTCCAGGGAGTATACAGGGATTATTAATGTCGTTTTTGATGGTGTTTTTTTCTGGAACGAGTATTCGAATGTTCGCTCGGAAAAACCAACGAGTATTCGAAGCCTGAAAAATGGCATTCGGGCCAGCCCTACCCGTCACGCCTGCTCCCTTCAGCCTCCCAGTGGTGCCAGCAGGCCCGGGTTAAGGCGCATCCCTGTGGAGTTAAATAAAGTCTGTCGTCGACTAGCACTCCATTTGATCCCCTGTTATTACATTCCGCCGCGTCGAGCTGTCTTGTATTGAGGTTAATGGGGATTCTCAATAATTGCTATGATTCTCTCAATCATAGGGAGTCATTCCCCTAGTTATCCTTGAAGCAGGACACCTTGAGAAGAAACTCAGATTGCAATGGGTCGCATGAATGATAGCTGGTAAACACTAGGGCTGTAACGATACACAAATTCACGATTCGGTTTGTATCACGATTTTTGACCCACGGTTCGATACATCCCACGATTCTTTTAAATGTAAAAAGCATTTTATTTAAACAACACTTAAATACCAATTATCTTAATGTAACATTTAATAACAAATAATTTGGAACACTGAACAGATTTGAACCGAAAGAATACTATTAAAGTATAGCTAAATTAATAAAGAAATAACCAAAGATTGCAGTTGGAGGATGCTTTTTGCTGGTAGGCATAATAGGGCCCCTTTAACTGTTTGGTTGGTTTATTCAAATATCCTTATTAGCGCTTCTTATAAGGCTATGTAGCTTAAATAATGACATAATCAGGCCGTATAGAATGCAACATGTTTAATAGCCTAACTTTCAATAGATGAGGAAAAACATGAACGTCGCAATAACGAGGCATAGTGTTACGAGTAGCATATGTGTATGCGCAAGAATGGCAGTGTGCGTATGCGTGTGTGAGTGACGTCAGCGAGTGAGTGGACGAGCGAGGAGAGCGAGCGGTAGCGCGTGTGTCTAGTGAAGAAGCGAACGAGTCCGGTAGAATAAAGTACCCATCCTGTCAATAATTGGTGGCCGCTTCATTCCGACCTATAAGCAGACAAACTGCCAGTCAAATCACACAAAACAATAGAGACAGGATCACACAGGCATTTTTTTTCGCGCTTGGCCCACTCTGGATAAATGTCGTTCATATCGCATATGAGGACTTCGACGGCTGTGGAGAAATGCAATCCTCCGTTGCCACGGAGAGCTGTCATCACAGAGAGGGCATCTCGTCACATATTTACGGCATCGATAGGAGGGGGCGCTGTCAGCAGACTATTATTTAGACAAATTATTAGCAAATTTCAATCTGACATTTTGACCGAAGAGCTAGAAAGGGCATATCGCGCTTCTGCCTTCTCACACCGTGAGACAGGTTCGTGGCTTTGAGTATCGTGATTTTCGGTTTGATACGCGTATCGTTACAGCCCTAGTAAACACAGATCCCTTCATTTGTGGTCCTCAGATCGTATTGTGCGGGAATGTAAGAAGGTGTTTGAGGACGCGGTGGAAGACTTCCACTCCCTGGACTTTATCAAGGCACGCTTCGAGGTGTGGCGGCGGGACTATGTCCAGTGTTACAGAGAGGCCTACATCGGCTTGTGTCTCCCCAAACTCTTCAACCCGCTGGTCCGACTGCAGCTCATAACCTGGAGCCCCCTACAGGTCAGTAGGTCCTCCAATACAATACTCACATTCATGGGTGGCAACGTTGGGTTTCTAACCCCTTTCCCTGGCGGTGGTGAGGCCTTGCTATGCTGAGCTAAGAAAGGACCACAAACTACTGTATGTTTACTAAAATGTCATTTAGCGTACTTTTTAATCTCAGTTGAGATTTTGTTTGATTTGGGGTTTAAACTCTGAACCTTTGGTTTGGGAGTCAAACGCGCCTTGCAGTAGACTCTCTGTTGATGCTGTCTAAATGTGCTTGAATAATCAAACTAATAATAATCACCGTCCTGGCAGGCGGAGTGTGCCAACTTTGAGTACATGCTGTGGTTTGAGTCCCTGCTGTTCTACGGCTGTGAGGAGCAGGGGCCTTTACGGGCCGGAGACGTGGACGTCAACCTGCTGCCCGCCATCGTGGAGAAGGTGCTGATCTCCAAGCTGTCGGGTAAGCACACACACACACACACACACACACACACACACACACACACACACACACACACACACACACACACACACACACACACACACACACACACACACACACACACACACACTACTCCTAGCCCCGAACCTTTACCTTCCCCACATCCTCCTACTTGAAGTGTAAACTTATAACAAATGTTCGACCTGCCGAATCATTTACCTAATCCTTTTTTGGGAAATTAAAGTAAGACATTTCAACTGACCGCTCCGACCATTTGCTAATATATCATTACCTTTCTGCTCTTCACGTTGGCAGCCATTGGTCATAGGGCTAACTGACGTACTATGGTACCTTATGGTTTAGAGAAGGTAATTGGAACCAGGGTGTCCGCGCATCCTTAAAAAGTCTTAAAAAGTCTTAAATTCATGTTTCTAAATTGAAGGCCTTAAAAAGTCTTAAATACTGTAACGCAAGGTCTTAAATTCGTCGGGGCAGGACTGTTTTTTATTTATTTTTCTCGTGGGACTTTTCACGAAGGACATGTAGAGAGGCTTCTTTCTTGCTAGCTGCATATATAAACGATTATCTGCGTGCTTGCTAGATAGTCTGCGACAATGGGTAGGTGCGAATCCAAGGACAGTTGGCTGGAAGACGTCCGTTTCCGAAGTTGCCTCGCGTATGTTGCCAACCCCCACCATTGCGTGTTTTAGGACTTAAATGTCATTCAATGTGGTATTAAAAAGGTCTTAAAAAGTCTTAAATTTGACTTGCTGAAACCTGCAGCTACCCTGATTGGAACAACTACAGCCATATGATCAAAATTCTTCACTGAATTGTCCACGGTAGACTTTGTGGGGAAAATTATAAATAAAAGCAATAAATAAAACACTCTTATGCCGCTTTTCCACTGCATGGTACCAGCTCGACACGACTCGACTCAGCTCGCATTTTTTGCGTTTCCACCGCGAAAACATGGTATCTGGTACCTGAAGTGGCTGCTTTTTCTAGTACCGCCTCGCTCTAGGTTCCAAGCGGCTGAGCCGATGCTAAAAGGTGACGTCGGCAGACGGCCGGCCACTGATTGGCCAGAGAGTGTGACGAAGTCACGAGAGCGACATGGCAACCATGCTGGTAACAGCCATAGCAGCGCCGCAGCCAACATATTCCACTTCTTCAACATGCCAGCTAATAATATGAACACGAATACCATCGCATCGATGTTCTCCATTGTTGTTATGTGGGTTCTGTCCATGTGTGGGTTACGTAGGTGTTGTTTGCGTCGCGTACAAAAATACGTCACGGCCCTTTCACGCAGCCGACCCCGCCCACGTCCCGGAGGTACTATTTGCGGTGGAAAAGGACCCGCGCTGCTACCGTGTCGAGTCGTGTCGTGTCGTGTCGAGTCGAGCTACATGTGCGGTGGAAAAGCGGCATTATCCAGGCCCGGGAGACTGTAGTTGCTTGTTCATCATGGAGCCTCTGAGCTGAAGGCTAACCCAGCGGGCCTGGGGTGGGGGTGTGTTCCAGTGTTGGCGGAGCAGGTGTGGGACCCCCTGTCCAGCAGCCAGACGGCCAGGCTGGTGGGCTTCATACGCAGGCTGACCAGGAGCTACCCCACGGTGCTGCACGGGGACAACCGCTACACCGAGGTACTGCACACACAACCACCCACGCAGCTTCGAGGTCCCGAGTGGTCGGTTGGAACTGTGTTTGTCTGGAGAGGATTGGTTTAAAAAGTATCGAACACTTTATATCGAATGATGACGATAAAATACAACCTTGATGGAATCGAGGTTATAAATTAGTAAATGAATGAGTTTTTAGAAGAGGTCCCTTCAAGTCTTTAAGAAGGGGTATTTGAGAGATGGTTCTAATGCTGTACCATAATAACGGACACATTCGCTTCCCCTTCAGGAGCTGCTGAAGGCCGTGCTCCTCAGGACCCGACGCTCCCTGGACGAAGACGTCTTCCTGCCTCTCTATCCCAAGAAGTGAGTCCTGCAGAACTCTGGGCTGGAATCCCAATTATCCACGTTCAATATATTTTTTTGTTAAGAGGCGTGTATTGATTATTGTGAACTTATTTCGGCAGTGTCCTAGAGAATAAGAACGGTGGACCCTACCTATTCTACGAGAGACAGTTCTGGTCCTGTGTAAAGGTACGGATACATGCATTACACAAGCTCCTATTATAACTAACTTGGCCTGCTACATAGTGCTGTGACTGCTGTCTTCCCTTTTTTGCAGCCGTTGAGCCATAAAGCATAACGCTGATTGGCATATTTCCTTTGATTTGTAGCTGTTGAACCTGCTAGCATGGTTCTGTATGACGTGTCCAATTTAAAATTGGTTTTGTAGCATTGATCCGACTAATAACAGCAACCTGATCTATTTGCTGTCGCAGCTCCTTGGCAACATCCTGCAGTTTGAGGGCATCCTATCCAGCTCGTGTGTGCGGGAGCTCGCCCTGGACAGCACGTTGAACCGCTACATCCTCTCTGCCCTGCAGACCACCGACTCCACGGACGACAGCGTGCTCAAGTGCCAGCAGGTAGCGTCGTCCGTCGATTTTGGCTGCTGACCTCAGCTCGAGTCTGCATCGCTCTAAACCAGCAATCAGCATTTAAGAATCACGCCACACTAGTTAGTATGGCGTAGTTTGCTTGTGGGTATGACTCCTTCGGCAGTGTGTTATAGGTACAGCACGTTTAAAAAAATATGTATATTTAATAAAATATTCACCATCAAATAACTCTTGTTTATAAGCCAGCAGTCCCGTGTGAGTACATCTGCACATCCAACCAAACCCTGATCTGGTGTCGTCCTCCCCCCCCCCAGCTGGTTCAGTGTTTCCCCGCCCAGTGGTTCACGGGGATGACGGGCCAGAAGACGCTGCCTCAGCTGGAGCCGCTGTGCCGCTACCTGACGCACGTGGCCAGCACGCTGTACCGCGGCAGCCTGGCCGCCTCGGACCTGGAGCGCCGCTCACTAAAGTAAGTAAGGGGGCCTCCCGCACAGGGCTGGCAGAGAACACACTCCAGAGGAAGGCCGACGCCATACTTTGATCCGGGAGTGCGTGGGACTGTAGTAGCCTCACAGCCAATTTTTATATTTTAACAAATTTTGTATCGGCGTGATGATGGACGACGACGACCGCCCTCGTACAATCAGTAAACCCCACAGGTCACAGCCATGGGGGCAGGATGGTTGTAGTCATTGTTACGGCCATGGTTTCTGTTTGCCCTCGTACAATCAGTAAACCCCACAGGTCACAGCCATGGGGGCAGGATGGTTGTAGTCATTGTTACGGCCATGGTTTCTGTTTGCCCTTCAATCAGTAAATACTACAGGTCACAGCCATTGGGGCAGTCATGGGAGTAGTCATAGTTTCCGCCAAGGCTTTGGCAATGGTTGGATGGATCTCAGTCATGTATGCCGTTATTTATATATTTTTTTGGGATGGCTGACTAATGGGACTGGGTTTAAAGGAATTTAAATGAGACCATTCCCTGGGGGTACTGACTAAATGTGAATGTTTCCTGACTGTTACGGGATCTAATTGGGACTATTTCCCCGTTTCCACAGGGATCAGATCAAAGAGGTGGTGAAGATGCTGGGACAGATGAACGCACTGGACCACATCATCACCGTGGCAACGGAACACGGCATTAAGGACATCAAACCTCTGCTGGAAGCCAAGTAGTCGAGGACCGCTTACGGATCCCTACTTGGAGGCGTTTGGAGCACTTAATCCTTATTCCTAGGAAGTGTAAACCAACGACGAACATTGATGTAAATGGTGTGAATAATTGTACATTGTGTGAAGGGGAGGGAGGGGCATGAGAGTGTGTCCTTTTGGATTAAGACAGATTTTTATTTGAGATCTTGTAGTTTTTGGGTTCACTTCAAAGAGTATTTGTTGAAAGACTACGGACTGGACTACGTAATCCAAAACATGGAAGAAATTCGGGAAAAGAAGCAAACACCATGAAGTCCTGCATTTTGTTACCCGCGTTGATTCTTCAGAACTACTCTTTTAAATGCATCACATTAACGCTCCACTTTTGCTGGCTGTACAAATGCGAATCCACACAAAGCTCCATGGGTCTTGCCTGCGTTTGCCATTTTTCTGTTTGTGCCATCAGAGGAAGGCTCGAACATCTCATCTTCTTGTAACTTCAGAGAATGGAGTTACACTCTGGACACCATTTTTTGGGGTTCATGTAATTTCATCCTTCAGCTTCGTACTCATGTTTGAATTTTAATTGACTGAATAAAAAATGGATATCACAACTTTTATGGAACTTAAAATGTATGTTTATTTGTGCTCTACAAAGGATAATTTATAGGCCCACCGCCCTCTATATTCGCACTAAGTTAAATCTTCAATCCAAATGAGATGTGGTCAATAAACCAGCAAATCATGGGTTAAATAAAACAAATAATTTCAGACAGTCTCCAATTATGGAAAAATGCCAATTATATTCTTCAACAGCCATTTTCTCGGTTTCCTTTTGCTTATCGACGCCACCGTCACCCACTCCCTTGGCAAGTCACCCGATGAACAGTAGAACATGCCTTCGTAGTAAAAAGTGGGCGGAGCTGAAGGTTAACTGTGTGTACCCCCAACCCCCCCTCCTCCACCAAATCGCGAAGAAAAGTAAAATCTCCTCACACTTAAAATCCATTAGAGGCCTCGCTAATCACCCAGATCGAAGTCATTTTATTAAGCTGCAGGACGGATATCGATCAACGGAGATCCCCATTTCACTCACGCTCTGCAAGGTAAATGTCTTAACTTACCCGCAATACCAACTCCTCTATTTGGCCATGCAAATTATACCATTGGGATATCCTGGATTCAATTGTTCCAGTTTTGGAGAAGGTCGGAATATCTGCAGGTGAATGTATATTACGATGCTGTATGTAAAACATGCAGCGTAAAATAAAAAAGTTCAACTTCACCAGGCCAATGAATAATGTTACCGCTAAGTTCCAACATGCACACCGAGGCACATGCTCGATCGTCTTGGCTCTCCGTGTACTCTTCCTGCAGGACTCGCACTGCTAGGAAATGCATTCAAAATGTGTTAAACACACAGGCATGTATTGGCTAAGGCTATTGCAAGATTGATAACAACTGAACCAGACTAGTGTATATGTTTTTTGTTTTTTGTTTAATTGGGTCTACATGCAAGACTAGTACCAATGTGTCTGTAAAAGTCAAATGTGTCTGGCAGTACTTGTTGACGGATCGTGTGGATAAATCCGATTGTAGCGTTCTTGAGGCACCATCTAATAATAATAAGGATAATAGCAATGAAATGTATTGATGAACACATTCATTGAAACTTGACTTTGTTTACATATCACTTTGCAACCACCGATCTTCACTTCAAAAAAACTTAGAGACGGTAGACCTGCATAATATAATAGCATATACTACTAGGCCTACGTCTGAAGCTAAGAATGAATGCAACATTTTGTTTATAATTAGTAGAGGACAAAAGGTAGACTTTTGAATGACATTTGATCATTCTCGGTGCACACACATACACGCAGACACACCTACAGGTCAGTGTCTGTTTTATGGGAAGGTCAGGATGAGAAGTCACAAGCCTTTCCAAAATCAGTAAATATTGATCCAAATGTGTCCAAATTCAACCACAATGTTACATCTGTGGACGGTCGAATGCACCCTAGCGGTTTTAAATATCATCACAGTCCTCTTGCCTATTCCCCAGATAGGGGAATAGTGGAATCTTGCCTGTTCCCCTGATAGCCAATACCCAATCGTATTCAGTCTTATCGTTATTAATGACAGAATACCCTGCAGCAAATGGAAGTCTCAGTGATTGGTATAGCACTGACTGGGCTGAGAATGAACTGTAGGACCTCATATTCCTATTGAGGCTATGTTTAGCCTGCTGAAAGTGAGCCACCACTTAAATGCGCTTCACTTCCAGCTAGCAAGAGGCTAAGGTTAGTGGGGGGCAGGTTTAGGCATGATAAAGTACCATCTACAAGGAATTGTATGGTATTTGGTGCTGTTGCGCTGCTTAATGTTGCAGTTCAATTCAAATGTTTGGTTCATGGATCATTATAAAATACATAGTTGTTATTGGCTGCTTTTCAGATAAAGCAAGCAAATTTAAAACATCACGTTGGCCTCTGGTAAATTCTGATGGCATTTTCTATCTGACATTTTATAGGCTAAATAAATAATCAAACAAATAATAATTTGGTTGACCTAATGAAAATAACAGTCACTTGCAGTCCTAATCCATTCATGAGGCTGTGTGGTTGGTTGAGTTAAAAAATGGAAATGGTTCTTCAGGGTGCATGCTACTGCTGCACTGTTACATTCAATAGATAAGTGAACAAACATTCCCTTGCATAATATACTGGAGCAATGGTTGATGTGAATCTCATATCAAACACAATCGATTTGTTCACCGCTTATGTGTCCTTTCGGTAAAATACCGTAGGAAAGGAATCCAAAGAAGTTGCAATGATTTTTCTACTTAGCCATGCAGGTGTTTGAGTGTGTTTCTCTTTCCCAATGTGCTTCACCTTTTGGCTGTTGGTCATAAGGCAGCAGGTGAATCTACATTATTGAATCAAAATGTTGGTCTCCTGGGCCCAATAGCTAGACCAAAGCAACACTAAAAGATGATATTGCCCCACTTCTGTTACCTTGCATCTAGTGAGGAGGGAAGTCGCGTAAACCACAGCGTTTCTTGAGGATCATCTCTTAGGAGTTGTGTGTGTGTGTGTGTGTGTGTGTGTGTGTGTGTGTGTGTGTGTGTGTGTGTGTGTGTGTGTGTGTGTGTGTGTGTGTGTGTGTGTGTGTGTGTGTGTGTGTGTGTGTGTGTGTGTGTGTGTGTGCCTAATACAAGTTCTGTAGAGAGTCCTCATTTAGGTGCACACATTTAAAGAATGGATTATTTGTGCGCTAGTATGTGTACAGGTGTGTCTGCTCAGAGTGTGGGTATTTGGAGGTTGTGTGCTTGTGCAGGTATCTGTATGCTTCTGTGCACCACTGGTTTGTGCATGTGCCTGCAAGTATGCGTTTGAACAGGTTGGATGCATATGTACACCTGTATACTGTGTGCAGGTATGTCTGTGTGCGTACAGGGACGTGTGTTTGAATATAAGAAGAGAGTGCCGTGTGAGAGGGAGGCAATATGGGTCTCTGCTTGGAATAGCCAAGTCACGTGAGCTGCCAGGTTGAGTTTCAGAAGGTTACTTGTGTAGACGGACCGTTTGCCAACAAACAGGAACAAGAGTTAAATCAAAGCTGAACCCAACCAACTTGTAAGGGCTCTCTTCTTTCAGCTATTTTTCGAGCAATTGTCTTCTTCCTATTCCATGCAATGTCATAGTGTCAGCTAAGCAATCTCTTCTCCAGTCATCACGTTGACAATGCCTGGTGTATGCTACTCCATTCATGGCTCTGAAGCCAGAGATGCCAGTGGACTCCCTGCCGTGATTTATGTAGCGTGCAGTCATTGGGTTTGCTGAACTACGTTGGCTGCGTGGTCTCTCTGTGTAGTATTGCGTAACTTGCCTGGGTTTGCACACAGCTGCAGCTTGTCTTGTTGTGGGGAAGGGCCAGGGAGTCTACACGGGCCAGTAGAGGTTGTTAAACCTTAGATGGAAATAGCAAACTTCAAAATAAGTTTTCTTTTGGCCGACTGACATCAAAGAAGTCCTTCTGCAGACAAACTTGTTATATACTCAGTGCGCTACTGGATTGCGACATATTCCATTAGAGCAGTCCCCCACTCTGTGTGCATTCCTCATCCAGGGAGCAAATTACAAAATCGAAAGGTTGCAAAACGTGCATCTAAAGAAGTTTGGCAAGGTTCATCTTCTTCGCAATAAAATTATTTTGCTGTTACTACGGCTTCCCCAAACTGCCTCTCCGCTGCGCATGCAGTCAGCTGACCGCTTAAGACCGTCAGCTGTCAGTTTTTCTTGATGTGTTCAAGTGATAGGAATTCACCTCTGGCATCATTTTTTTGTGTTGATTAGTTCAGTTTCTTTTCTGTTTGGTTGCCTTGCAGGCCCAGAGTATGATGGACTATTCATGAGTCAATTTGTAAAAGAAAATTCTATTCAATACATCCTTGATCATGCAAACTCTAATACAATTTGAAATGATTAGGGTTCTTTGCACCCTAATTCCTGTGCAACAACACTGACTCAGGAGCTTCTTCAGATAAGGTATAATAGGTATAATCTAAGTGGATCTTATTATTTGTAACCCACAGAAGACGATGCCTAAATATATTTACCTATGCTTTGCTCCCAATAAAACCGATCCTTTAAGGACTGACTCCGTAATGAATGATGACTCGGAGAAGAGGGTGTGTGTGTGTGTGTGTGTGTGTGTGTGTGTGCGTGTGCGTGTGCGCGCCCGCCCGCCCGCCCGCCCGTCCGCGTGCATGTGTTTAGTCGCTGTTTCGTTTTGCTATGTCTGCCGTTGCATTGGCGAGATGATGATCAAGATGATCCAAATTTACATGCATGGTATTTTCCATGAGGTTTGTAAGATGAGGTTTAAGAGTCTTGTTCCAGAGGCCATTTTGAGGTCTGCAACATTCTCACTGCTGGCAAAGTGTCAACAGTGGAAAGGTGGCAACAACAAAAAGCTTTGCATTGTTATGGTAACCCCCCCCCCCCCCCCCCACGACCAAACTAACATGACTGCTCAATGTGAAGGATGTGCTGCACTGCCTCTCTCATTGGTTTCCCTCCTTCTCCCTTCTATTCTCTCTCCATGTTTTGGTCCGATGAAGGGCGATCCCTGGACATCTCAGTTCAAATTTCTTCAACTACTGGGCTTGTGTGACTTAAACAGTACACCTAACCGAACTGCTTCTGATCAATTACCTGCTCTCTTGTGTTATGCATGGCGGGATAAGATATACAATCAAGTTATTTAATGGCAAGTTTCACTATTTTTCTTTGGGTCAATGTGAATTACCATTACAATTTTTTGCATGAATTACATCATTTATGTCATGTGTTGGAACGGCAAACGTATACATTCTAGGGAAAGGCAAACGTACTGACACATGACGTAAATCATGTCATTCATGGAAAAACAAATATGAAAAACACCTTTGGGTCACATGATACAAATAAAGTGTAAATATGTGCATACCAATAAGCAAAGCATGGGAAAAGCGTGCGAGTGGATTGGGAATGCGTGCCCTCGGGTTTGTTAACCATGTGCACGGATCTGCACACCACATGCCCTTTCCATCAGTAAATGGACCTGCCTTGGACACCACGATGACCACATGTTCTGAATGCTTGGCCACTAACGAAAAAGCAAAAACGACGCAAATAAAATCATTGAAAGGTCCTAAGCTTAATTAATCACTGACTTCACCATCATTAAATCTACCCTTGAATCTAGATCAGTTGGATTTATTGGGAAGAAGTGTTCATCAAGGCAGGTCCGTTTGCTGAAGAAAAGGGCATGTGGTTTGGAAAATGAGTGCACACTATTTACCAATCTTTACAGATGTTTTTGCACGCTTTACCAATGTGTTTGCATGCCTTACCAATGCGTTTGCATGCTTTACCAATCTTTCTGCACAGTTGAATTATTGTGCGCACCGATTTAGAACTTAATTTGAACTTTCGATCACGTGTCCCCAGGGGTGATGAGTAAGAAGCAGCATTAAAATGCTGTTGGCAGCGGTTCACCTAGATTTCAACCTTTTATTATCAATCAATTTAAATTGGAAGGTAGGGAAAGGTTGTCACCCTCCTCAACTCAAACAAACGTTGTTATAAATGGACCGTTATAATGGCCCTTCATAAATAATGTGAATGCTATCCACACGAGGAGTGACTGCGATGACGTCATTGATTGTTTGAGACTTTGAGTATGTGTGTTGATTTATGACGCTTGTCTTATTTTATGTGCGCGTCTTCATGTTTCGGTTTGCCGAGGCGACTTTCCCAACCCCAGCTGGCCTCTTATGCAACAGTATATAAGTATAACCGCCCTGGTCAGACCCCCCTTTCCTATTGGTCGGCTGTTTGGTGTCAGGCCAGTGGGTTTGGGGGTGTGTGTAAACTGAGGACAGGTCTGAACAACGTGGTCATGTAGCAGTTGTCTGTTTTCTATTGTGTAAATTGAAATACCCACTCAGTAACACCCTGCCCTCCTCTCCATTCTCAGGTGTGCTTTGACCTCTGACCTCTTAGTTCTCGCTTGAAAGAGCAATATGGTTCTTCAGAAGCTGATGGGCTTTGGCAAGCAGTTGCTCCGCGTCAAATCCATCAACGGCAACTCTGAAGAGTCCCGTCTCTCCAGATGCCTGAACACCTTCGACCTAGTGGCTCTTGGGGTGGGCAGCACGCTGGGCGCCGGTGTCTACGTGCTGGCCGGCGCTGTTGCCCGCGACAACGCAGGTAACGCATCGCACCGACATGAATCCCGCCACTGCTACCACTGCTGCTGTGGACAACCCTCTATTTTGTCCTATTTTCAGATTATTTATTTTTATGCTTTTATTCCAAGAGATTTTTCCTGATTTGAGATTCATCTAGTTAAGGAATAGGTATGAGGGGATAGGCATCTTGTTCAAGGCTGCCTACAGATTGATGGTTGTAGACATGCATGAGGTCAAGCCAACACTTTCTGCTTGGATTAAATACATTTAATTTAATTATACACTTAAAGAAAATTCCTTTTCTTTTTAATGAAGATAACAATAAATTAATCAGAAATACAGTCTAGGCATTGTTAATGACGATTTTAGCTGGGAACTGCAGTTCCCAGCTAAAGTTTTTGTGGAATAGTTTTTGTGGAATAGGTGTACAGTGGCCTATTTCCAGCAACCATCACTCCTGTGTTCTAATGGTACATTGTTTAGCCAATTGTGTCAAAAGACTTATTGAAAATCCTTGTGCAATTATGTTTTTCACAGCTGAAAACTGCTGAATAAAATATTTTTCATGGAAAACATGAAATTGTCTGGGTGACCCCAAACTGTTGATCGGGTACATAACAACGAATCTACCTTTTTTAAAGTGTTAGTGAACCCCATTTCAGCTCAAATCTGAAGACTATGCAACAAGAAAGGGTTCTAGGAAGTAAGGGGGGTGTGTTATCCCCATGTTTACAACCCACACCAATTTTGTACGATTTACAGCCACGTTGGTGCAGCCCTCATTAAAATCGCCAACAAACGACTAAACTAAGCCAGTCTCATTATTAATTATTCATTTATTTATTCATTCAAATGTATTATTTACCCAAATATTATCTTGTATAAGTTCTCAAGTTTCTATCGAGGGGATGCGTTGTTTTGCAGGCCCTGCGATCGTGCTGTGCTTCCTGATAGCGGCGTTAGCCTCCGTGCTGGCTGGCTTATGCTACGCTGAGTTCGGAGCCCGGGTTCCAAAGACTGGTTCGGCCTATCTCTACTCCTACGTGACGGTGGGGGAGCTATGGGCCTTCATCACCGGGTGGAACCTCATACTCTCCTACATCATCGGTACAAACATTCTCAATAGAATAATAAAAAAAATCACGCAAAATATATTCATTTGATGAAGTCCTTGATGATTTCATAACATTTCGTGGATGATTCTCTATTTGGCCAAAAATCTCCAGCATGGTTTATCTGTTCTCTCTCTATGTCTCTGTCCTTCCTTCTGTCTCTCTCTGTGTCTCTCTGCCTATAAATGTGTGTGTCCTGTATCTATCTATCTATGTCTTTTGCTCACTCTCTCTGTATGTATCTCACTGCGTGTCTCTCTCTGTATCGTTCTCTGTCCATTACTCGTTGTCTCTGTCTATGTGTGTGTGGTTCTCTCTATCTGTCTATGCGGGTGTGTGTCTTTTGCTCACTCTCTCGGTATATATCTCTCTCTGTGTCTCTCTGTCAGGTACATCCAGCGTGGCTCGTGCGTGGAGCGCAACGTTTGATGAGCTGATTGGGGGCCACATAGAGCGTTTCTGCAGGCAGTACATGTCCATACAGGCCCCTGGGATCCTGGCAGAGTACCCTGACATGTTCGCTGTCCTCATCATCATTACCTTGAGCGGTAGGAAACATCACAAACTAGTGTGACAAGATCTGTGAAACTAGGGTTTTAAATTTTTTCAACTCTTTTAATCTTTCTTTATATAATTATTTATCTATCTTTCTTTCTTTATCTCTTTCTTTCACTTTCTTTATCTCTCTTCCTTTAGCTCAACCTTTCTTTATCTTTCTTTATCTCAGTCTTCCTTATCTCTTTATTGAGCCCTTTCTTTCTCATACCTTGTTAAGCTCATGTATAGCTGTCTTTCTTTCTTTATCACATTCTTTCTTCCTCTACATTTTGCTCTTTCTTTCTTTCTTTCTTTCTTTCTTTCTTTCTTTCTTTCTTTCTTTCTTTCTTTCTTTCTTTCTTTCTTTCTTTCTTTCTTTCTTTCTTTCTTTCTTGCCATAGTTTAACTAAATTTAGATCTCACTCTTTCTTTCATAGTTTCTTTTTGAATCTGTCATATATTTTTTTATCTATGTATCTTTCTTTCTGTATCCCTCTCTTCCTCTTAAATCTGTCTTTATGTTGCCCCAGGTCTGCTGGCGTTTGGAGTGAAGGAGTCCGCCATGGTGAACAAGGTGTTCACGTGCATCAACGTCTTGGTGCTGTTGTTTATGGTGGTGTCTGGCCTGGTGAAGGGAACACTCAAGAACTGGCAGATAGACCCCCAACAGGTTCTCAACATCAGCAACACAAATGCCTCCAGTTTGAAGTAAGCACACACTGACACACTCTCATCCATTCGTTTGAACACTGTTCCTCTTTGGTTCTTTGATAGGATGTGAAATGAAATGCAAGGATGGGATGAGTAGGGCAGGACAGATTGAAGAGGGTTACGTATCTATCCTTCAGGGTTGGATATGGGGCAGCAGCAGTACTTAGCAGAAGACAACTGGTCAATCAAGAGTTATTATTTCTTCTATTTTTGGTTGGGTTGTGGGGTTGGTTACGTATGCCTACATGGAGCTCAACATAAACCTATCAATTTTAACTTCCTATTTTCTGTTTGACTGTTTTGTCATTTGGATGTGATGTACTTTTTGTGTATTCGCTATGAACAGGATCGATTCTTCTATTGGTCGATAAGAACAGGATAAATGTTCATATTGGTAAATAAGAACAGGATAAATGTTCATATTGGTAGATAACAACAGGATACATGTTTCTATTGATCTGTGGGAACAGGATATATGTTTCTATTGGTCAATAAGAGCAGGATACATGTTTCTATTGGTTGGTGGGAACAGGGTAGAGGTTTATGTTGGCCTGTAGGAAACAGATGTATGTTTCTATTGGTCGATAAGAACAGGATAGATGTTTCTATTGGACGGTGGGAACATGATGGATGTGTCTATTGGTCGATAAGGACAGGATGGATGCTTATATTGGGCGATAAGGACAGGATGGATGCTTATATTGGTCGATAAGGATAGGATGGATGTTTATGTTGGTCGCTAAGGACAGGATGGATCTTTACATTGGTCGCTCAGAACAGGATAAATACTGCTATTGGTCGGTTGGAACAGGATGAATCTTTTTGTTGGGCGTGAGAACAGGATGGATGTTTCAGGGGTCTATTGTGTTTGTGTTTCCTCCTAGTCTAACGGAGTCGCGGGTGTCCGTGGAGACCCTGGGAGAGGGGGGCTTCATGCCGTTTGGGATCACCGGCGTGCTCTCTGGCGCCGCCACGTGTTTCTACGCCTTCGTGGGGTTTGACTGCATCGCCACCACAGGTCTGTAAGAGAAACTGCAGTCTGTTTCATATTTTATACTCCCAATAATCGATAATGATGGTATAAATGTCACATATTGAGTAATATTTCATTTACTAAAGTAAAATTATCATTGCAACTATAACTGCATTTTTGGGGGACCCCTTCTTTTCCTTGATGGCCCCGTAGACAAAGCCCTCACTCCGTCACTAAGATAGGGGTTCATGTCTCCAGGTAAACACACTGTGTACACTGGGGATCAAAACAACTGGCTCCGAGTAAAGCTAGCCCCATCTACCCTCTTCTCCGTGGGCTCGTGTGAACTGCCGACGTCCCAAGTCCTCCATGATGAAGTCCCCTGTGAGGCAGCGGGTGACCTCTGACCTCGTCAGAGCTGGTCTTCACCAGCTGGCAGAAGTTCCAAAGGAGAAGTAAAAGTCTGGGGTGTAGAGAGGGAAGAGAAATGGGGTACAGCGCGGCTCTCCTGGGGTACGCCCTGCCTGCAGGCGGACCATGCAGGGGTCACTCGGTGAGGACTGCAATCCAGGCCACCCCATTTGTGGGCTACCTGCCCTGAGCTCCTCAGAGAAAATGGTGCTGGTGTTGAAGACGATGCGGGCCTTGTAGGCAAACTGTAGGATTTCCAGCAAGGAAAAGTCTGTCAGAGGTCAAAGGACGACGATGATGATGATGATGATGATGATGATGATGATGATGATGCAAGAGATCTTCCACACAATGCTGAGCCGACCTCGCTCTAGCCCTTCCTGTGCGTAATGGCACGGGTGTGTGTGATTGCATCCTTCATGTGTGTTTTGTATGTTCTGACCTTCAGGCCTTTCAGGAAGAGAGGAGGGGAGGGGCTTACCATTCACTGTTTGGGTCTGCTGGTCTCCTCTGTCCTCCCCTCCGTTTCCTTAGCTTTGATTGGAGCTCCGTTGTACAGCGTTGCTGCCCTTTTTCCACCTCTGGAGTCAAGCATGTGTGTTATCCAAACATAAACACGTCATGGTTGTGTTGCATAGAATAATGCTGTGCAGGATACGATATATATCGATAAGGGTTGAGACAGACAGACAGACAGACAGACAGACAGACAGACAGACAGACAGACAGACAATCCCTTTACCTGTTGGGGGTCATTGGTGCCAGCATGGTCACTGATGGAGACCCGACAAGGCTGCAGTGTTGTGTAGCCCCGCGGTGGCCAGACGGCGAGCCGCTGAAGAATCGGCCGCCTCAGCCTCTCTCTGCACCAACAAAGCGGGCTTCCCATGCAGAGCCGGGGGTTGCGACATACGGCGCTGAATGTTGTGCAGAGCCGAACGCACTTATTTGCTCTGTGCTGGAATCCGTCCCAGTTTGTTCTGTTCCACGCGCACCCCGGCGGGAACATTGTGTACAGTCTGGAACATTGTGAGTGTCGTATTGGTTACACTCTCGGCCTCCTCTGGGTGCATCAGAATGGTCTCAAGCTTGACTCAAAGTCTAGCATTGTTGTCTAGCATTGTTGTCTAGCATTGTTGTCTAGCATTGTTGTCTAGTATTGTTGTCTACAGCAACACCTTCACCAGATTTTCTTCTGCTCGGCATGGTGATGATATTGATGATTGATTTTTTTTTTCTCCCAGATCAGACTCAGAGTTGTAAATTGAAGACTGTCAATAATTTTTGGCGGAATTTTTTTTGTTTTTTATTGCTTCATGTTTGCTTAGTGCAATCAGGTTGCTGGATGCAGGGATCTGTCATTGCATAATATTCCAACACAGACCCCACCAGCAGAAGTCACCTGGTCAAGAAAATTCTGTAAAGGCTTCAAATCAACACCATTAAGGCCCCGTCCACACGAAGCCGATTTCATGGCGAAACCGCAAAGGTCTTGTACGGTTCGGCCTTCCGTCCACACGAAGCCGGCGAATCCGCTGACCGAAACCGCAAACTTCTGAAACCACCCTCGGAGGTGGTTTCAAATCTACCCGGTTTCGTTTTGGATTCGTGTGGACGCCTGAAACCGACTGAAACCGCAAACCATGACGTCATCGCCCCCCCCTTCGATCCTCTAGCCAATGACTGTTAAAGGTTGGGTAGGTGATTTGCGAAACGCCAGCAGATTTTGAAAATACACAACTCAAATGGTCCTACCCCCTCTCCTTCAACGCTGACTCTGACTCCACCCATTCCAAGTACCTGGACGCGCAATCATGCACGAGCGCGAACAGAGATGCGCGAGAGCGAGCCAGGCTAGCGTAGGTTTTCGTTTAACAACATGGCACTACATTCAGCTGTAAGTTGCACCCAGTACCGCGGGAAGTAGGAGTGCTGGGGGTGCTGCAACACCCCCTGTCCGAGGCCCTGTCTTATCACAGAAAACGATCATTTCTAAAAACTCCGGCCAAAGTGGAGATTTCTGAAAACGCCGGTTATGTGTTGTCGTGTCAACGGGGAGAAACGGGATTTTAGGTTCTGAAGCGTCACATTATGCACCAGGAAATGCTTAACGTCATGTGAGCGCCCGCTGTACCGTATTGGTCCGAATATAAACACAAACCCCATTGTAAGACGACCTATATTTGGAAAAAAGATTTGAAGACCAGATCCGTTTTTTATGAATAAATAAATTGTATTCATTGAAATAATATACGAAAATAAAAAGGCATCGAATAAAACACTGCATTGCCACTAAACAGTAGTGCAAATAGGCCGTACTGATGTGTACACCAAAGACTATTCCTGACACTCCTCTGCCCCGCTGTGTTCGCTCTGGCTGTGGTCGCTCCGAACTGTTTCGGCCCGTGGCAAAGCGAGTCATCCTCGCTGCTGTCCAAGGCATTTTGAGACGCAGCATTTATTTAATGCTCATATGACTTAGTGCTGAAAAAAGGTTATATGAAAAAGTGTGAGGGTAGCGGTGGTGCGCTAAACTTGTTCTGTGAGCAGCTGGATGTGAACGATCGATTTTCAACTGTCCGCGCATGCACTGGTGTAATTGAGCTGCGCTGCTATACATCTTTTTTTATCAATGTAACGAGTTGCGAGTCTAGTGCAGGCTGAGTTTTTTTTTTCCCAGCACCCCCTGCTGAGAATACGTTCTCGCTGCAATGGTTGGACCAGATGTTATAAACATTAAACGGTCACATAAATCATTACTATTTTTAGAAAATGTATGTTTGTTTCATATAATTGTATTGGAAGTCCTGGTTTTCACTAGGGTTGCCGCGGTGTGGACATTTTCACACCGAGTAATACACTCGTCTCCACACCGGTATTACCGAGTATAAACGGTATAAACTTTGAAACTAGGTCAACCGCCACACAAGCATCGGTTTTTAGACCCTTCTCGTCCTTCAGTTGCCGACAACGTTCGAAAGCAGCGCCTAGGATTATTCTTGATTTCAGTTTTTCTCTTTCAGCGTTTTTATTATCAATTACTCTCTGAAAAAGAGTTTTCCTTCTCTTTGCTGGTGGTGGTGGTGGTGGTGGGGATGGTGGCGTCTTGTCTGCCATGGAAATTGTCTTCTACTGCTAGGTCCAAATGTGGATTAACTAGTTCCAGTAGCTACCGCAGGATAACAACAAACAGGAGCTTGCTCTGGGTCACGAGCTCTGGGTCACGAGTACTGCACGAAGGGGTCGCGCGCGGGGCGCGGGGGAGGGGGAGTGCAGTACGACCGTTTGATTGACGTACTTACTGTCCAATGCAACTCGGTGGCAATGGAAATGATTGGCTGGAGTTTTTCGAGCCCTGCCCGTTCCACAGATGATTGACTTGTTTAATTTTCATGTCAGTACTTCTAACTCAGTGGCTGTAAGCGGGTTATGATAAGGATTTCAAGTAATTTTGCAAAAATGGCCAAAAAAGCAAATCACCTATACAACCTTTAAGCCCGCGGAGTCTCACCCTTTATGCGCATGCTCGCCTCTTTTCTTATTTATTTTCCTTCTGGATTTCTGTAGCAGAAGCAGCGCCCCTTATGGGCCTGGCTTGTGTACTACACTGTTTCTACAGGTCTACCCGGTTTCGCTTGGCTTCGTCTTTACGGAGATACTTCGAAACCGGATAGATCAAAACCGTAACGGTTTCGCCCGTTTCGGCTTCGTGTGGACGGGGCCTTAGACTAGAAAATCTGCAGCTGTAGAAAAACTGTTGTTCAAATGCCCATCTTCTCGCACAAACAAGTTTCTCTTTGGTGGAAATCTCTGTGACAAAACAGGCAACACGGTGCAACTCTGTCTTTTCATGTTCTGGGTTTCGAGCCCATGCTCTGTGCTATCTCCCCCCCCAAAAGATCTGCAATAATAGTAGGACTGCTGGAGCCTAGATGATGAACAGCACAGTGATCAAGGTTTAAACTGTTTTTCAACAGCCTGTATAGCTGCCCTGGATCCAGCCAGCTACATGAGCCGTGAGGCTGCCTCCTTTCTTCTCTGTGTTTCAGTCAGTCTGCGTTTTTTGTATTTATACGATCACTTGCCCATTATAATGACTCCAATCCTCTCTCTCTCTCTCTGTATCTCTGTCTCTTTCTCTGTTTCTCTCTTCCTCTCTCACCCCTTTCTCTCTTTTCCTCTCACCTTTCGCACACCAACCCTCCCATCACCCTCTCGCCCCACCTCTATCTTCCCCCACCTCTCCTCTACCGTACTCTAATCTCCCCACCCTCCTTCTCCCCCTGCAGGCGAGGAGGTGAAGAACCCCCAGAGGGCCATCCCCATCGGCATCGTGTCCTCTCTGCTCATCTGCTTTGTGGCGTACTTCGGCGTGTCCGCGGCGCTCACCCTGATGATGCCCTACTACCTGCTGGACAGCAACAGCCCGCTGCCCGCCGCCTTCAAGTACGTGGGCTGGGAGGGCGCCACCTACTCGGTGGCCGTGGGCTCCCTGTGCGCTCTGTCCACCAGGTAAGACACACACACACGCACGTGCGCACGCACGCGCCTTAGTACGAGGGAAAGACCTGGCATTATCTGAGCCCTTATATAACTTAAGAGGGTGTGAGTGTGGATATATTTATCCGATATCCGACCCTTATTTATTTGATATCCGACCCTGCTCTCGTCACTGTTATCGGACTGTCCTTGCACTGCATGTATCTGTTTATGTCTATTTAAGCCGTGGCTGTATAATAACACAAAGTCCGTCATGGAGGCCTTTATAGCTCAACACGGCCGCTGTATTCTGCTGCTGCACGTGGGGTGTTTCTAAAGCCGTCTGCATGATACTGGTATTGTTTGTGTACACCCCTGGGCTAAGATTAAGTCAGGTGTTGTTAACCTGGTGTGTGTGTGTGTGTGTGTGTGTGTGTGTGTGTGTGTGTGTGTGTGTGTGTGTGTGTGTGTGTGTGTGTGTGTGTGTGTGTGTGTGTGTGTGTGTGTGTGTGTGTGTGTGTGTGTGTGTGTGCGCGCTATAAAGTTCTCGTGTCGTCCTACTCCTGTTGGGGGGTATTTTCTCTTTCCCTGGTGCCTTCTGGGTAATGGCCAGCAAAGGGCTTCTCTGGGATCCGTTGGCTGGGATTTACTCTGCGACCAAACATGGCTAACCGCAACCCTCACCTTTTGACGTGGCGACAGGTGAGATGCTAACCCGCTTGCTTACCACGGACTCAACCGGAAAAAAGAAGGAAGCCCTTCCTTTTTCCTGCTTCTGTGTGGTTTTCACGCCTCCATAGTTTTAATAGTAGTGGTTGTCAAGTGGCTTGAAAAGAAAAATTCCCTCCTGGTTTCGAGTGGATTGGATCCAAGATGACTGTTTCAGTAACTCCACGCGTCCACACTAACCACTGCATGTACTCCCTCTAGTATAACCCACCCGACCGGTTCTCCACTCTCTTTAACCCTCTCACCCTATTAGTTTTGCCTTCTTCTTTCGGTTCACACGTTCCCTCTTGCTTCGCCCTCACATCCTCTTGCTTTCCCTCCTGCCTCGTCTTGACCCATTCTCTGTCCAATTTGTTGACGGTTGGCCTCCCTTTCTCCTGCTCCCTCTCCCCCCTGACCCAGCCTGCTGGGGGCCATGTTCCCCCTGCCGCGAGTCATCTACGCCATGGCCCGTGACGGCCTGCTCTTCTCCTTCCTGGCACACGTCAGCGAGCGCAAGTCCCCCGTCAGCTCCACCATGGCCGCCGGGGTCATGTCGGGTGAGACGGAGGAGGAGGAGGGAGAGGGGTGTAGGTCGGAGTGGGGGGATATGGGGAGAGATAAGATGAGGAGGGAGGGAGGGAGAGAGATAGGAGGAGGGAGAGAGATTAGATGAGGAGCGGGAGAGAGGGATGAAGAGAGGAGAGAGTTGAGATAAGGGGGAGGGAGAGAGATGGGGAGAGATTCGATAAGGAGGGGGGAGAGGGATGGAGAGTAAAGTTGAGAGTGGGGGAGATGAGTAAGAGATTAGGAGGGAGAAGGGGAGTTGAAGGAGAGAGGAAGGTGTGGGGGGGAGAGGAGAGGGCAGATGGAGAGATGAGGAGTTGTTGGTGAGGGGGGAGTTGAGGAGAGAGATTGCTCATAAAAAGTTAATTGTTTTTTAAATATCGTCGCCATGTGTCCTCTATTCATTCCATTCTTTTCAGCATTAGTCTTAGGGAACGCTACCTCTTCTCTGACGCCTGCTTCTTTCTACTCTCTTTACAGCGGTCATGGCCTTTCTGTTTGACCTGAAGGACCTGGTGGACCTGATGTCCATAGGGACCCTGCTGGCCTACACCCTGGTGGCAGCCTGCGTCCTGGTGCTCAGGTCAGACCCACGTACTGTAGGCCCACACACCCACACCCACACACACACACACTGGGGGAATCGGCCATGAGGAGATTCCACCTCCATAACCAAGTCAAGATCCCTTTGGCCTCATTCCATTCCCTGCTGTTTTTTAGTGGCTTATATTATGTTACCGTCCTTCCTGGCAGACTTCATTATAGAGATAAGGTTTGTTAAGATCAAACGTGGTATGCTCTTCTATAACTCATTCTCATGCAGCCAATGCTTTTATCCAAAATACATTACAAAGTACATTACAATGAACTTATTTGGATGAATGAATCAATGAAGAGCAGATTGGAGTCTGGGGCCTCCTGCTCAAGGAAGCATACAGGTAGACTTTGGATAGTGTGTTTTCACACGGGACCCTCGGACTCATAATACACAGGTTAGATACACAGGGGGTGTGCCTACTATAATATATGTTTATTCACTGGCATAGCAGTATTGATGTTGATGCACGTCCCACTGTACTGTGTCCTTGATGCGGGATGGTGTTCAGCTTGCCGTGGGCTTCTCTGTGGCAGGTACCAGCCGAAGCAGCCCGGGCTGTCCTATCAAATGGCGGAGCTCCAGGAGGAGGCGGACCTTGGCGACGGTATCAGCGTGCCCAGCATGGTCATGCTGGAAGGCATGGAGGAGCGCTTCAGCTTCAGGAGCATGATGTCCCCGCAGAACACGGAACCGTCCACCCTTTCAGGCTTCATCGTCAACATCGCTGTCAGTGTCCTGGGTAGGTAGACAAGGTTGGGAAGGGATTATTTGTGGGGACCCCCACACTGGTGTATGGTGTCACGGTCTACAGATCCAAACCTGTGCACTCGGATCTAGATCGAGAACTTGGTCGTGCAACACTACTACTTATTTATTTGTTTTTTCTGTATCTATTTGGTCCTCGCAGGCCCTCGTATCTAAACCCAGTATTATCTAATGCATGCTATTATTGAGAAGGTACGAGCAGGTATGCATCTTGCTCAAGGATGCCGACAGCGGATATAGGGGTTTGAACCTAGGACCGTTCAGCTTACCCCTAGACTTTCCTACCTGCCTTCCCTTTACGTGGCAGTGCAACTAATACTTTTTCTGGTTTTTGGTGGTTCAGCGACGATTGCCAGTAACGGCAACATTAATTTTAGCTCCCATAAAAAACAATATGCTTTCGACAAAGATTTAATTTATAATATATTGATAGTCCATTTTTTTGGAAACATCATAATTAACTATTAACAGCCTGCTTAGTTATAGACATTAGACATAGTTATAGACATTAGTCCTAGAGAGATATGGCATATACAGAGCTAAAAGCAAAACCAAATGAATGAATGAATGAATGAATGAATATATGACGATAAGTTTACAAAATAACAAATTGTGACACTGCAAGTATTCCAATTTGAACTCTTTGGATCTTTTGACTCTGATCCTAAACGTGAAAGGCTGACCTCCCTGTCTCCAGGCGTGCTGATCCTGCTGTTCAGCATCCTGGCGGTGAATGGGGGGATGGCGGTGCTGAACCTCTTCGTCCTCGCTGTCATCTTCGCAGCGTGTTGCTTCCTCACCTTCATCGTTGGGAGACAGCCTCAGAGCAAGACCAAGCTCTCCTTCAAGGTCTGGGGGGGGTGGGGTTGTTTCAATGCGGAAAACTTTATTGATGTTTATATTTCTCTTTTGGGAGTTGTTACCTTTCTATGAATATATCTTTAATAATGTGCGGACGATGTCATGTCACGTCAAACTTAAAAGATAAATCACTTTCAAGAGAAAAATAGCTGCAATTTGCCCCGGCACGTAGCTGCATGTTTTATGCATTTTGAACATAAGCTACAGTAACGGCGTCTTGGCTACAACGGTCACTAATATCATGCAGAAGTAATAATAATAATAATCATAATAATAATAAATGAAATTTATATAGCGCTTAATATGGTACTCTAAGACGCTTTACATATTGGCCTATCAAAACTATGTAAGACAGACTAGGAATAAAAGAAAAACAGAGGTTAAACATGAAGAATAAGGTGGGAGTTAGGTGGGGAAGGCTAGTGTGACAAGGTATGTTTTGAGGGCAGATTTGAAAGAAGAGAGGGTTGGAGAGACTTTGATGTGGGAGGGGAGTGAATTCCAAAGGGTGGGGGCAGCAACTGAGAAGGCCCGATCACCCCAAGTCCGTCGCTCAGTCCGTGGAACTTGTAGCAGGTTGGCAGAATTGGAGCTGGATCAACACAGATTTAGTATAAATATTTTAAACTAGAGGGAATCACACACCTTTCACTTCACTAGCAGTAGGAAAGCTCCTTGGATTGTGACATTCAATTGGCTTCTCTTTCAAAAGTCATTGCCCAAAAAACATGTTGAGTTTTTTTCTAATGCAATGGTTAAGCCTGCACCCTGAGGATTGGCCTCTGTGATTGGCTGTGCAGGTCCCTATGCTGCCCTTCATCCCAGTCATCAGCATGTTCGTCAACGTCTACCTGATGATGCAGCTGGACAGAGGCACCTGGATCCGCTTTGCAGTGTGGATGGCTCTTGGTAGGCAATAGAAACACGCATACAATAGCAAGAGAAATTGGTCTGACTTTGTATGAATGACATACTGACTTCCTTTCGTCGTCGTTTGATCATTCGTTTGTTTTGTAGACTGAAAAGGGAACTACTTCGCGTAAGACCAGTAGTCCTAGAGAGAAATTCATCATCTCACTTTTTTGTCTGTAAAGACAACATATTGTTGATTTAAAATGTATTTATATAGCATGCTTCACCCATGAAAGCTGTTCAGATTGCTTGACATAGGCAGCAAAGCTCCTTATTAAATTAAACTACAAAAACACTTGGTGGGTCCATGGCCAGGGGGTACCTCCGCAGGTAGCACCCCTGGGTCCGACACGGCCAGGTGGTTCCTCAACAGATAGCCTCCCCACGGGCCTTACTCTGCCGCTGACCCACACTGCGTGTCTCCTGCAGGGTTCGCCATCTACTTCGGCTACGGCATCCACCACAGCCTGGAGGGCTCGGCGGCACGGCCGTCGCCCGACACGGAGATGCGCGGCTTCAAGCCCTCCCACGAGCTCCGCGGCCCGGCCATGTCCCCGGAGAAGGAGGCCTTCCTCCACAACGGCTTGGAGGCGGAGAGCCGCGAAGAAGACGACGAAGACGACGACGACGACGACGGCGACTTCTAGTGTGGTCGACGCCCACTTCACGCCGGACCGCCCGCTTCACGCCCCCACCCTGAACCTCGCTCCCCCAAGACCGCCGTTATAAAAGACAAACAGACTGAAACCAAAAAACTGCTTGGATTGTATCTTCAGTACAGGAGGTTTTCAGGGCCCTGAAGGTAACGTCACATTGATTTCCTTTTTTGTTTGTTTACATTTGGAGCTGTGGATGCTGGGTAACGTATTACTACACTCATGGAGCAGGTCTCAGACGGCGACGACTTTGCACAAACGTACTGGGGGACACTTTGAGTTTCCATTTCCCAAGGTTTCAGTCTTTTGATGAGAACTCGCCCGAGCTTGGCCTCATCGCCAGCAGTGCGGAGTCAAGGGAGGGAGGACGGGGGACGCACGGGGGGTCTACTTGTGGAACTTGTGGCCAGGGAAACGGGTTTATAATCGTCGAAAAGTTCCGGAGCCAACCAATTGGGTTCTGTGTCATTGAGTTAAATGACTGGATGGAACCTGCGCTATTTTAGACATAATTAGTCTCAAGTTATTCAGAGAGATGGGAACCGCTGGGATCGGTGTTGTTGATATACAGGTTGATACCTCGTAAAGCGCTCATGAACCCTTGTGGGCTAATCTTTAACAGTTGGAAAGGGCTTTTGCTAGCTAGCACAAAACACTGCGGGCCTTCTCGTTGACCCCGCGTAGGTACAGCCAGACACATGATACACACCAGATACAATGCAGTGTTGCAGGCAACAACCAGCTGAAGGGAGAAGGGACACAGTGGGGGTATCAGAAGTACTGCGCATTCTGTCTAAGAGAAAGTGATGTCACAGGATGGGATGTAGTCACTTAATAATAACCTGGACAGTGAAATACACTGTTCAAACTAAAAACACCAGGATGCCCCGACTTGTCCAATAATTATTGGACACAATGCACACAGCCCATCTGTTTATCGCCAAATATGGATATTTGCAGATGCTATGGAATGATGATGTGCAAAAATCATACAGGGATAGGAGGGGGGAGGGGGCACCATATGTCAATGTTTTAAGTGAAGTCACACTTGATTTTCACCCTTTAGGTATTTACCACGTGGGGGGTGTCCAGCTGGTTCTATAATGGGCAGGTCAGTATACCAGTTGGTACAGTCCACTGGGTGGGCTGATGCATCTATTAATACCTAATGGGGTGGAAATCACATGTGTGAAGTCACTTTAGGGTGGACACTCCCACGTGTGTCACTATGACACTATAGAGGTCGATTTTAATCTGCCTTATTCACCTGAACTGAGTGGGAAATCTGCATTCGGTTCCCCAAACAGCATTAGCTCACCAGCTAATGGGCATCACACCTGGTGGTAAAACTGGGCCCTTTAAATGATTCACGTGGAAATCAGATGAGAGGTGCCGTGCGGGTCGCCGTGTCTTTCTTTGCCCTCTGAAACTTGAAGCCTCTACTCGGCTGCCCTCCTTTTTAATGTTGTTTTGAAAGGAAATGGGAATAGATTTTGTCTTTGTGGGTGGTGTCTTGTTCATTTGTGTGGTCATTTTATGATTTTTGTGCATTTTATTTTGTATTCTAGTTAAGCCCGTCATCATCATTATGATCTGTCCTCTAATTAAATTACATTTGTAGAGCCCTTAATCACAGTAACAGTCTCATAGGGCTTAACAGGCCATATATTTATGAGACTCCCCATCCCTAGCCCCCCAGAGGGCAAGAAAAAACTCCCTTAATTAGCGAGGAAGAAATCTTGACAAGGTACAGAATGGGGGATCACTCCTTCCAAGGATGGTTAGGAGTGCAATGGGTGCCTTCATTGACATTCATAGTAATGCATGTCTATTCATTTAGCTAAGAAAAATAAAGGGTGACTATGGTGAGGGGGCCGGTTAACCTGTCAGGGTATACCAGACATCCTGTCAGTCACCGCAACAGACCAGGCGTCCACTCGCATTCACCCCAACACGCTAAAGCAGACTTATAAATGAGATGATTTGAGCCAGGCATCTGCCTAAGAGGAGCCCAAGTGGTGGTGGGTGGTGTAAGGCCATGTAACTGATGTTTACTGGAGAGCAGCCTGCTTTGTTCTCAGGATTTATTTGGGCTACATAAAGCTTAATTAGCACACAGCTAAGGTTTACTAGCATACACTTAGGGTACAGTGATATTGATTAGAATACAGCTAAGGGATGATCAGAAAAAGGTGATGACAAACAAACACTTATATAAGATATATTGGCAAACGGTTAGGGTACAGTATTAGCAATTTGCATACAGCTATGGTTATTAGGATACAGCTATTGTACGGTAATGTTTTATTGGGATACAGTCAAGGTTTAATCACTAGTTTATATCAGGCAACAAAATCTGTGACAATTATGTGGTGTCCGGGGCAAGACCGGCCATCTGGCTTACTGGGCACTGTCCCTGTCGGCCGACGTGCCTTTTGGGCCGACCAAAAGGATAAGACAAGGTGAAAGGAAGGCACGGAGAAGTCGCAGGGCAAAAGAAGTCAGCTTATCCTTGTAGAATCTAAACTAGGGTCTTCTATAAAATTCGTTTGAATCTTGCATTTCATTACATCATGGCGTTACGGGGCCCTTCTGGTGTCGGCAGACACGGGGCGCACCTTATTACTACACGCAAGAAGATTGCAGAGGGTTAGTCAGCCCAGCCATGGTGGTGTCCATTTACCTCTAAATGACATTTCACAACTGGATCGGTTTTCAGATCCAGTAGGTCATTTCCATGTGCAGTCCTATTGTGATACAATAAAGGTTTTTACTTTTGAGTATCTTTTTAGAGGTTTAAACATTGTTGGCTAACGTATGTCAGTTGACCGAAAATCCTCATTGTAAAGAAAAAAACATAAAATACCAAAAAGATAACCATTGTTTGATGAACTGAGGCCCTGTCCACACTAACCCGGGTAAAAAAAAAAATGCACATTCGCAATGAAAACAATTCCCGTCCACACTATCGTTTTCATATCGTTTACCGAAATGTTTTGCATCCACGTTCCACACTGAAATGTTTTGTTAAACAGTTGTTCTCATGGTCATAGATGTGATCAAAGTTTTTGGAAAGTGTGATCTAAGCTATAGAGGCACTGATTTTAAAGCAGCATACACCTGGGAGAATTTCGTTGTTGACCATGGAAACTTAGAATGATCTTCTGATCATTCTGTTAAGCAAATTTGATGTCTCTCTCCAAGAGCATGTGAAGGAATGTGTTCAAAAAAGCATAAGCCTACATGACGGGTGCAGAAGGCAGAGGATCCCTGGTAACACTTCTCTCTGAAACCTGACTGACGTCATCAGTCACTTCATTAAGGAAGCATCTAGGGAAGTAAATACGGCAGGGATGTTTTCTGTGCAGATTGACACCACACAGGCTGTTACCTCCAGAGTACTTTGTGGAGCTACTTAAAGAAGCTCATGCAAAGGGGGATATTGATCTTCAGAACTGTGTAGCCAACGTTGACATGTAGTTGCAATGCACATATCCACTGGTAAGGAGTAGTTTTTATTATTTTACACAGTGGCAAAATTCTACGCATGCTATTCCCGCAGTCTCATTAAAGGCCTCTCCATCCAAAAGTCCCGGGCCAAATTGACCCAAAGTACTCAGACCAAAAGTACAATTTTTTTTTTACAGTTGATTTTTTTGAAAATGCCGCTCCAAGTACGGTTTTAACTGGCGTCTTTGTTTTTTTTTCCCATCGCTTAAGCACAGCAAGTCGCCTTCGGCGTTGGTGTAACGAATATGTATGAGACAGTATGTCGAGTTGTAACTGATACATAAGTGAAGATTGTGCAAGCTTGTGGCAGCATCATGGCAGTGTCATGGCAACCGAACGTCATCGTTTCTAAAAGCCTCCGTCTACCCTGACCACACTACAACGCGAACCCAGCGTTTTGAACCATTTAACAAATTATATTAATTTAAAATGTCTCACAGATAAGAAATAATGTCATATTGTGCCAAATTTTCTTGAAGTCTTCAGATGGGCCAAAAACCTCTTTCTTCAAAAATGTCAAACCTGAGCCATCCTTAGGCTTACTTACCTTGTTCAACATACCTTGTAACGTCAACTGTTTTTTGTCTATTGTTGTAAATAAAATATAGATTTTCAAGTAATCAGTCCCGTTGCCTGTCATTTACTAAGTAGCCTGCCTTATATATACAGAGTTGCAACCATTTCCAAGTTTACATGCAGTATTTCCAACGTCCAGCGGGTGGCGCCAACGTGTGAGAAAGTGAAAATCATCCGGAAGGCGCGAGCTGCAGCATCAGCACCACAACGCCTCTTCGTCTGCCGGCGCTGCTGCATCGCTCATTGCATTCCTCCGTCGGGTGAAATAAAGGACGTAAGCAGCCACGGTGAATTTTTTTTGGCAAATTGATGACTTAACTCCTTCCAAACCAAAACGCAAACCCGTCCTCGGCTTAGGTCAGACTACAATAATACAAGAGGTGAGTGTAACCTGACACAAACAAACGACTTGTTTATCAGGGGTTCATGTTGTGGAAAGAGTGCGCAGTGGGTTATTGATTTTCTCGACGGTGTCTGCATGCTTTCCTAAGCGATTCCGATAAAACGGTATAGCCTAGTTATGTGTTTGGTAATCCAGGCGAATAGTTTACGTCTCATTCGCGTTTCTTTTTTTTATCATTTGATTTTCATTAAAGATATCTTTAAAAAAGGGGGTAAAAAAAATCGGATGAGTTTTGACCAAATGCAACAATGCTACCTAACTTCCCCTTTCACCTGGACATGACTTTGGCTGACACGGGATCGGCTTCCCCTGAGTTAGAGGAGCGGGGAACGGGTCTCCGAGATGCTAACAGGGCTTATCGGGGATAGATTAAAGGGCTTTAGACTTAAACCCAACAATGATCCACTGCACGAAGTTCTCAGACCGTCCTCTTGATTTTAGTCAATACAAAAAAAAAAACGAATGTGCGTTTGAGTCGTTCATTCCGTTCCGATTTAAAATGAATGTGGGAGGCTATCTTTCAACTCGGATCGGATATACTAGGTTGGGTCTAGGAATGGAATGAGGAAATGTGATTCTCTTCTTTGAAACCTGAGGGGAGAACACTGCTAAGATTGGTTTAATTGTTGGATTTGTTGCATACCTTTATTTTGGAGAGTTATGCATGGTAGGAATGAACAGCCTTCCCAAGGCAACAGTTCGTTGTTGTTTTAACCTAATCCAAGAGTGTTAACTGTAGGCCTACATTGCCCTTTTGTGAACTTGGAAATGTCTAACAACTCCTAACAAGATTATCTAAAGAGGGTAACATTTGTATATTTTTTATACATGATCCTGTTATCTGTAGAGGTATGTATCTGTCCTATCATAACCCAATTATGATGGCAACTGTTTTAATACATTCCATTGCAATGGGGATTTTGTTGCACACCTTGGTTATGTCTATTTATATTAAAGTCAAAATCAGTGTCTATGGCAACCCTATGACATTCTGAATGTTTCAATGCATATTGCACACTCTGATCCCTTTATAGTAATAATTTGTTGCATTTATGTAACAGAATTTGAATGCGCTCAAGTGCTTCCAATAGTGAGCAGAGGGGGATATCACACCTCATCCACTACTGTATGTCTGTGTGTGTGGGCGATTGGGTGGGTGGACCCAGTCTGGGTACTGAAAGGGAACCAGAACACTGATTAGATTAGTATTTGTTAAGTGTTTTCTAATCTACACCACAGTTATCAGAGCTATCCGACTGAGGTGGTGTATTGATGGAGGATGCTCTGTTCACCTACACCACCACCCTCAACCCTTGCTCAACCTTCATCTTCACTGACGCTATGTAAAGGCATTCCACTGACTGACAGTTTGTATTATACCCTCCTCTCTACCCACCACCCTCACCTTTCAAAGCCACCCTTAACTCCAACCTCCCCCTCACCTTTTTATACTTCCTGATTGATTGACACCTGACAGTTGATATCACTTGACATCATTTAACCCTCTTAACCTTTCCTGTTACCATGGCTACTTCAAAAAGTGCACTACATAGCAGACTTTTATTTTCCCTCTTTCTTTACCGTGAGATCTCGCTAAACAACTGGAGGTTTTTCCCGATGCTTTTATTTCAATGCTGGCCATTGGGGCTTCCTGGACAGATGTGTTGTTTCTAATTGGTGCATAAAGAGGTGTGGCCACCGTATAATTTCTCTCATAACGCCAGCGTTCAGACCTTCTTCACCTTGCAGATGCATTACTTCGTTAAATGGGTGAACCTTCTAGACTTTTAAGAAACCATGAAAACTCAATGTATTACTTTGCAGCTCTGCATTCCATTCCTCCGCTCTGATGGCATTAAGAATGCATTTTTTTGCATTGTAGAAGATTTCCCACCCAACTAACACAATGCTGACACTATGTGAATAATAATCAACATCATTGACCTGCGGGGATGTCCACCTCTGTCTGGGTCTCGGCCACTCCCCCACCTCCACTTGGCTGGTATCGATATGCAGGCTGACCGCATGGCATCAAAGCCTCATAGCTCGGCCTTGCGGCCTCCTGCTTGTCCAGCAACTTGTCTGCTGTGACTGTCGTTCTGGATGCTGATGCATCTGTGATTGATTCATGATGTCTGGAGCTCGGAACAAGCTGAGCCAGGATCGATTGCGCAGATCTCAGCACATACGAGTGTGTGTGTGTGAGAGTGATGAAGTCCCATTAGTGTGGTCCCACCCTCAAGGTCAGAGAGAGAGAGAGAGAGAGAGAGAGAGAGAGAGAGAGAGAGATGACTTGTGACCAAAGAAAAGGAAGATGCACAGGATGCAACAGGGATGTTGTTAGTGTGTTTGTGTCTATGTCTGTGTGTCTGTCCGACCCTTCTTTTGTGTTCAAATACTTTTTCTTTATTCTTCTCTGCGACCGGTTTGTTTCCCTCTCTCTTTCTCACTCCCTCTCTCGCTCTTACCCCAGACAGGTGCAGCTTTGACACGACAAAAGCATTTGTGCTAATGCCACTGCAGAAGTGTGTGTGCGTATATGACATGTGTGTGTGTTTTTTTAAACCACTCACTCATATGTTCTTTACTATTGCTGTAATGCAATCCTAAAATCTACTCACATAAATGTCCTCTTCTAACACACACACACACACACCCACACACGCGCAGTCACGCGAGCACATGCGCGCTGCAATGCACATACACAGCCATGCTGCCTTTGTTTGGAAGGTTACTACGAGCTGGTTTTAGCTCCTCCCCTGCAGCCAGACCGATCCAAATTGCACGGACTGCCCCCCTCTGACACACACACACACACACACACACACACACACACACACACACACACACACACACACACACACACACACACACACACACACACACACTTGTCATAGACTACAGCTTTGGATTGGTGGCTTTGTGGTTTCACATGGAATCAGAACCTGCCATGGTTTCATTAACACACCCACCACAGGTGCCGCATGCGTACGCTCCTATGGTGTGTTCTCTTGCAGGAGGTCCCGCAGGAGAACACAGCAGTCCTGCCTCCCCCTCCCCCTCGACCTCTACCACGCATATCAATGTGATGCATCACACACACACACACACACACACACACACACACACACACACACACACACACACACACACACACACACACACACACACACACACACACACACACACACACACGTCAACATTTTCAGGAATGCATAGGGCATTGCGTTTTAAAGCATTTCTTGTAATTATTTGACATGAATAAGAAATGTTTTATAGAGAGATGTGTGAAGCTAAACCATTACCCTACTTGGTTCACCTCCAATTGAACCCCTGGCCAACTTACCTCCCACCCTGTCCTCGGGGTCTATTCTGGTACACACACACACACACACACACACACACACACACACACACACACACACACACACACACACACACACACACACACACACACACACACACACACACACACACACACACACACACACACACACATTGTATTACCGAATGAGCTCTCCCCAGTACCCACAATCCCCTGCTTTTCAGTTGTTCTCCCCTTCTATGCTGCATTGAGATGCATGTTTTAATAACATCAGGGGAGCGTTCCAACTCTCTCTGATATTGTCTCAGCCTGGCTGTTATTACTTTCCAGGGCGCTGACAAAGAAACATCATCACAGAGTCAGGTGACGGTGTCAGCGACTGCAACATCATTTACAGACGCAGAGAAGGGGCAAGAAACCATGTTAGATCTCCTCCTCTCCCAATCTCCTCTTTCTTCCTCTTCTGCTTTCTTATCCATTCCCTCTTTTCCACCTTCTATTTCATTTAGCGTTTTTAAATGAAATCCATCCATTCTCCCTTCTCAGTCTTTATCTCCTTCCCCCTTTCCTCCCCCCTACAATCCTCCTCTCTTCCCCCCCTACTGCCCCCCTCCTCTCCTCCTCTCCTGGCTCCTCCCTGTTTGCTCCTCCACTCCTCCTCTCCGCACTCCGCCTTTCCTCCATGTGTGTAGCCTCCAGATCCAGACCCCCCGCCCCCCCCAGCCAACCTGCCAGTTCCTTTGTCCCTCTCTACTGTTTCCTAGCAGCCATCCAGGAGTGAGGAGGAGGAGGAGGAGGAGGAGGAGGACGAGGAGGAAGGTGGTGGGCGGAAGTAGTCTCCACTAATAACAATGCAGAGCCACCAGCAAGCGGCCCCCCCTCCTCTCCGCATTGCTCCTCTCCTCTCGTCCTCCCTCTGCATCACTCCTCCCTGCTTCGCTCCCTTCCTCCCCTCTCCTCCCCACCCCTCCCCTCGTAGAGCCTCTCCTCCTCCCACCTTTCTGACTCTCCTCTGCTCCTTCTCCTCTCCTATCTTCTAGCCATGTCTCCACGTGGCTCTTTTTTCTCCCGTCTCCTCATCCTCCCCTAAATCCATCATTTATCTACACTCTGTCTGTCTGACTGACTCTCAGCCTATTTGTGTGTCGGTCTCTCTGTTTGTTTGTCTGCCTTTCGCTCAGTCTCTGTCTGTCTCTTTGTCTGTATTGGTATCCCTGCTACCAGTGTGCATTCTGTCAGCTCTTCTTTATATATATATATACAGTATATATAAACACTGTATATATTCGTTTTGTACATTTTAGTCCACCTGCAATCTGTTCCTAAGCGCAACAGCTGGCAATAACTACCGGCACGGCGAACGTTGCCGTTTTGCGTTTGCAGAAATAGTTATTTTGGGGCAGAACAACAACCCTGGGCTGTGACAACAACCTGATCGTAGACGGGCTTAGTATGCGTGGGCCTTCCACGTCTGGTGGGGGCGTGTGTGTGTGTCTGTGTGTGTGCACGTGTGCCCGCATGGTTAACATTCAGCTATGGGTAAATCAAATCTTATTGCCGCATAAATCCTATTGGCTTGCTGCATATAGCAACGAATCCACTTCGGCACATTATGATAATTAGTCGTTTCCAGTCATGGAATAGTCCTACGACACGCGGGCGATGAGGAAATCATCTGTCTTTATTGCGGATAACTGCTCTCACCTTCATTGTCTTTATGGGTTTGCCTCGCCCCGCCCCCCCAACCCTACTCACCTCCTCTGACCTCTCACTCCACTGGAATCCTGTTACAGCACTTCTTTGCTATTTAAGGCCGTCCCCCTGGGTGGCAAAGGTCTGCAGTTAGACTCTGGATGTGCAAACGTGTTGATAGAGGGAGGAAGGAGAGAGAGAGAGGGAGAGAGAGAGAGAGAGAGAGGGAGAGGGAGAGAGAGAGGGAGGGAGAGAGAGAGAGAGAGAGAGAGAGAGAGAGAGAGAGAGAGAGACACAGAGAGAGAGAGAGAGAGAGAGAGAGAGAGAGAGAGAGAGAGAGAGAGAGAGAGAGAGAGGGAGAGGGAGAGAGAATGAATTAGTTTGGCTGATGTCTGCAGATTTATTCCCTGCTGAAATACAAAGATTGGATTGATCGCCCCGCTCTCCGTACAGCGTGCTATCGTGAGACGGAGGCGCTGGTGCACAGAGAGAATTTTGCTTTGTTAGGAAGAGGAGAGCAGAGATGCTTTGGATGGGGAAACATCCCTACTCGTGAGAGGGCAGGGGATAACCAATAACAGATAGATTGGACTTGACGTAAAAAAAGCTAAAGAATTTAATATAATGCTGATTATGGCTAGATTGATGGAGGAATCTTGTGTTGTAATCTTGTGGTCTGTGGCCAAGAGATAGCTAGACCAAGACCCCTAATCATTAGCATTTTACGACTATACATTTTTATTCTTGATACTATTTACAAATGATTCATGTTGTTAAGGAACATGTAGCGGGGCCTCACTGTGGCCGTTGGGAATCAAACCCAACCTCCCAACCAGGCGCTACACTAGGCAAAACGTTATCCTGCTAGGCAGAAGCCCATATTACTAATCTCAGTCACACCTTCCTCGTGCCTTTGTTCTGTTAATCCTGTTAAGGTCCGTATTGAGGTATCTTCCTTGTTCCGATGTAAACACAAACAAACACAGACAAGAGCATAATGCTGTTCAGTCGCCAGGTTAATCGCTACTGTGGTTGGCTTTCTTGGAATCATGTCGCTGTTGTTCTGTCTGTTGGTGATGCTGTTTCCTGGAGAGGAATGAGGTGACAAGAGGATGAGGAGAAGGAGGAGAAGAGAAGTAGGATGAGTGGAGAGGAGGACAACAGGAGAGAATGAAAGGAAACAATGTGGATGAGAGAGGAGAAAGGAGATGAAAGGAGAAGCTTTTTATAAATTGATTTACTGGCATTTTCCGTGAAGGGAATCCTCTTCCATATAAACATGAATGGTTTTCCTGTTTAATACAAATCCTGATATGGACGTGTGTGTGTGTGTGTGTGTGTGTGTGTGTGTGTGTGTGTGTGTGTGTGTGTGTGTGTGTGTGTGTGTGTGTGTGTGTGTGTGTGTGTGTGTGTGTGTGTGTGTGTGTGTCTGCTCGTGTTCTCACTCAAGGTTTATTTTTGAATGTGTGATAACAGTGAATTCATCAGCATGTCTGAGGTGAGAAAGATGGCTTGTATTCAGTCAAGTCGTACACACACATACACATTCATACAAACACTTCCACATTAGTAGACACACTCACGTCAACACAAGCATGCTCTCTCACACACACACACACACACACACACACACACACACACACACACACACACACACACACACACACACACACACACACACACACACACACACACACAAACACACATTGACACACACACACACACGCATTAACAAAGGCACAGACACACTCACTCTTGCACTGATATACACACACTTCCACAAGATTAATTACATGCTTGTGCAGACATGGAGTTCCATTAGAGATGCTATTTTAATCTGCAGCATGGCGGCTGTGGAAACATCCCATAATGTACCATGTTCATTCTCATCACTCATCAATGAGGTTACTATTACATTATTGTTTCATCACACAGAAATGATGCTAGTATTGGTAGTAGCGTAACTGATATTAATTATGTTTTATTCATAAAGCTTTATAAATAAGATAATATATTATATGATATTATAATATAATGTTATTTTATTATTATATTGTAATTGATCTGATTAACTTTTGCATTTTTATCGATGATCTTGCTTTCTCTCGTTTCATTATGCCGAAATACTTCAGACAATCCGTGTGTGTGTGTGTGTGTGTGTGTGTGTGTGTGTGTGTGTGTGTGTGTGTGTGTGTGTGTGTGTGTGTGTGTGTGTGTGTGTGTGTGTGTGTGTGTGTGTGTGTGTGTGTGAGATAGAGAGAGAGGTGTCTCATGGGAACAGCCTATAAGAGCTAAAGTGGAAGGGGAGGTGGTGTTTGGGGGAGGAGTTTCTGGGGGGGAGGAGAACATGAAGGGACCTATGAAGACAAATGGCCTCTCTAGCATCCACATGTGCAGCTGGTGGGACAACAAAGAGCTACAATAGTCATGCATGTTCCTGGGCACCACTTGTATGGTGTACCTATGTGGTAACCTACATACTGTGCCGCATCTTTTATTCATTCAGCGTGTGTATATATATATATACACACACACAAGAACAACCCATATATATATATATATATATATATACATATGTATCTATATAGAGAGAGAGAGATTGATATATATAGACTGATATGGATATAAAGACATAGATAGCTATAGTTTTTTGTGTGTATATATATTTTTATATATATATATTTGTGTGTATCTATATATAGATACATAGATATCTGGGTTATTTTCTGTAGCCCATTAACACAGTTCCAGTCTCAAAGGACTTCACAGGTCCACATAAACATCCTTGAAGTAGGGCTCACTCCTAGCCAGGGAGGCTGGTATGTGGTGTGAACTACATAGAGATCTGCCTCTATAATACCGCCAGTTGTAGCCGCCTCCCATTGTGTCCAGTCGCCATGGAAACGTCAAGGCTACATATCGACTTATCGATATCAAGTTGGCTAGCCCACTAGGCCATTCCACTGGGGGACTAGGCCACTCCCCTAACCCTCTGTTTCAGTCAGGGGAGCTGAGCGGACGCAGAATAGTCCAAGGTCATTTCAGGTTTCATTTATTGGCCGTAGAAACTGCACTAATAGATTTGGTTAATAAAGGCTGACAGGGTGAAAGATTAATGGGTATTATATGCATAAATCCTTCATGTCGAGTGGTCTTTCAGAATGCCTTTCAGAAGATATGATCTGAATGAATACGACCCATGTCATCCTGTGACAAATGGTTCTAGTTGGGTCAATAACAAGTCCTCATTGATCGTCGTCACTTGGTTCTTTGTTTGTATATCAGATCAGTAATACTGCAATAATAACCAATAAACGTGATAATTTCTCTGTTAATTATCCTGCTTTTGTTTTTAATGAATGCTGATTTAGGCTCTTGATTGGATTGGAGGCTATGGATAGTGATTGGATTGGTAGTTATTGGTTGTCGCTAGCTATGGGATTTGGTTTTTGATGGTTGACGGTTATGGGATATGTAATTGAGGGTTATGGCGCTAGATAGTGATAGTAAGTTATGGGCTTGGTTATGGCTAGTTATGGATTGGGCGACCCCCTCAGGCCAAGGCAGGCGTCCTCACGGCCGATAAAACAGCTGTGCTCTGGTGAGCCCAGCGCAGCACAAAGCAACTGGCAGGACTGCTGTCATCAGCACCTTCTGCAGCGATCCATCAGCGCCCTTTACCAAGAAACACCTCCTTCACTTTCAATATGCTCCCCTACCGATATAACACCCACCTCACTTTGAATAACCTCCTCTACCGATATTAGACTGTGGTCGCAGCTAATGCACTCCTCTGCTCATATAGCACTGTCCTCACTTTACATATGCTCCTCTTTCTTTGATTTTGTCTGTTCCTTTCCGTCCGTCTCACGGTCCGCCTGTCTCCCTGTCCATCGCTTTATATCTCCTCTTCCTCTCTCAGCAACACTAAAAGCACACACATACACACAGACACGCACACAGACACACACACACACACACACACACCGTTTTACTCAACCATCCCTGGAATCTGGTCTTTAACATGGCTGAATATAAATGAGCCTTGGTTCAGGCAGAGCACACAGCTGTCAGTGTATTAGTGGTGTCGGTTCGATGCCAGGGCCAGCGATAGATCAGAGAATGTCCCGCCTAATTAGAGGACAGATAGACACCTGCTCGACTCTCACTGAGATCCATTTGAACTGTTGGTCTGATTCCATGATGTCTCCTAGAGATACTATTGGAGCCTGCAGCCTACTGCTTTTGGTCACCATTGCTTGGGCTACTGCTATCTCGTTTATGACAAGCCATGGTAGTCGAAGGCTGGGCTGTTTGAATCCTAGGTGCTCTGTCTATATGCCTCTTGGAGCAAGTGTGTCAGACCGCTATCTGCTACTTAAGTAATTCTCTCCCTATTTTAATTTAATTGTAGTTCAATTCTGTCTATTGTACATTTCCAATCATCAAAGGGACACGATCGACAGACACACTCACTTATATAAGCCACTTTTTGGAGGCGGTTGAGAGTTGGTAATGACTGTAGGAAATGGATCTGTCTATGGATGTTTCCCTGGAGAGACTCCCTGTCTGTTGCAGTCTCCCAGCCAGTCCCACCCACACAGTCTGTGCTATCTCACTCACAACCCTACCCTGTACACACATGCACACGCACACACTACGTTATTTCACACTTCTGGGTCATTGTTTATGTGTCTCTCCTGAGAAGTGAAGCTCATTATAAATCATTTCTCAACTTTCCTTCCAGATTCTCCGCCTGTCTCTCTCCATCCTTTGGGAGATCCCCTTCACTCGCATGAAGACAATGTGTTGCCTGAGCCTGCGTCTTCCCTGTCTCCGTATCCGTCTCTCTATCCCTATCTCTTTCTGTAGCACTATTTCAGTCTCTAGCTCTCTCTGCATCTCTTATCTCTTTTTCTATCTCTGTATCTCAACGTCTCTCCATCTCTCTGTGTAGCTCCTTTTCCACTTTTGTTGTTAAGTGAGATGGTTATTGTAGAGGTCTATAGCTTATAAGTTAAACATATGAGGCATTGAGTGGAAAAACCAAGGCCTGTATTCCCATAAGACTAAGGCAAATGTATTTGTAATGCCTTTTAAAACACAAATTGTAGTTCCAAGAATGTAGGCAAGGGGAAGTTAAAATGTACAATAAACGCAGCCATGATGAGCACTGGATTATCAAAAGCGATGAAATAATGAAGATTGTCGACTGTGATAGTCTAAAGATTCTAGAGCTCAACTTCTTAAAGTCTGAACCTCTGCCTTTTTCTATCGATCAATAAATTATAAGGGAAGTTGAATGTAGCTTTTAACGTGTGTAATGTAACGTGGCTTATATTCCGATGGTATGTGGACCACCTTGACTAAACCACTAATCTTGAAGTTGAATGTAGGTTGCTTAAAAGTTATACGTGAGTGGGTCGTTACATTTTTCCGATGCTGTGAGCTTTGAACCCCTGATCTAGTGTTCAGACAAGATCGGGAATGTTGTGGAATCGTGCAATAGACTTCCACGTCCATTTCTTCTCGGTTGTGCTTACACCTCTTCTCTACTCTCTTTTCAGATCGGTCTCTCCAACCGTGATCTGGAAGATGTCCGTCAATTCAGTTTAAAAACGTCAAGAACACCACAATAAGTAATCTGGAGCGAATGAGCATCCGTGAGATGACATCAGCCCGTGGCCACTCAACTCAAACATCTCTATCAAATCAAATCCAAGCAGGAAAATAAATCCAGCCATCCGTTGGGGAAGCCATAGCTCCTCCTAAATGGCCAGAGGGCTCCAAGGGTGTCTTTGAGTGTACCAGAGGATACGATCACAAACATGAGTAGCCCACCTAGCCTCCAGGGACTGAGGGGGAGCAGCACGGGCCAAGAGATGCGGAACAAGACCCAGATCCCGCGGTCACACATCAGCGACGCCAACGCCAACCAGCCATGCCTGCCGGGGGGCCAGGGAGAGCGAGGGGTCCTGGGGGAGGACGGCTACCCCACCAGGAGCCAACAGAACCTTATCCCCCACGGTGAGGCCCAACAGGGGGTCCAGCTGTCCCAGTACCGGTACCCAATGACCAAGGACGAGCAGGAAGGGGACCAGGACTTTGACGACGGGGGGAGTTTAAGAGACGGAAAAGACGAAGAAGGGCCGATGTCCATATCCTCCAGCTCCACCGCCAGCTCAGCCTCGCTCGGCGGGAAGAGGAACGACAACGAGGGTGACCAGGGCGGAGGGTCGCGTCACGAACGACGGATCCAGGGAAGGCACACCAGCCACAGCTCTGAAGAGCTTGACGCGTGCGCGGACAGCCCGGGGGAGAGGGGGGAGGTGACGCCTGCGAGCCGAGGCAGGGAGCGGGAGAGGCGGAGGCAGGGAAGTCTCAAGGAGTCCAAGTCCGAGACCAACGTGTTCGCCTCCAGCTGTCTGACGGCCGTCTCTCTGAGTGGAAGTCTGGCCAGTGCGCTGGACATCAGTGGCGTGGCCCCGCTCCCTCCTCCCAACTCCAACACCAGCTACCAGCCCAGCACATACAACGCTACCTCAGCTCAGACCAGGAGGAGGGCGCCCGCTGTTGATTCCAACCAGAACTCCTCTCCAGCCCCGCTGCACCAGGGACAGGAGGATCTGCAGGGTCACCACCTCAACCAGGGCTGGAGGCAGGAGGACGCGTGTCGCTATGGGAACGGACTCTCATCCTCAGACGCAAGACTGGGCCTCAGGAGGAAGGGCGGTTTCGAGGAGAGGGTGTTACCGCCTCGGCGGCAGCAGTTAGTCCGTCCGCTCTGTCAGAGCGAGACAGGGAGGGGGTGGGGCTTAGCCGAGCCAATTGCCACAGCTGCGCAGAGGGAGCCTGAGCAGGCGGATTGTCAGAGTCAGGGGACCAACAAGAGGTTCCTGAAATCAGCCTTACGCGAACCCTCAGACGTCTCTCACCTGTACAACCTCCAGATGCTCTCTCAACGGAGACAGTCCAGAGAGCTAGCCTCCATCGAGGCCCAGTCTCTGGACAGACATCCGTCCACCGCGAGGCGTACCTCCAGCCCTTCCAAACCGCCTCCCAGCGCAGAGAACCGAGCTCAGGCCCAACTCACGTACAGGAGGAACTGCTCCAGCCCCAACAGGTCCACGATCGGAGCCAGGACGTCCACGCCTCCTCACTCTCCTCTCAGGACTCCCCAGGGATCTCCACGCAGGCAGCCCTCCATGTTCCTCGTCTCCAGGACTGCCTCAGGGCCTCGACATCCCCAGCCCCCTCCTGGGACCAACCCTGCTGTCGAGGCGTCGTCTCAGGGTACCAACACCGGGGGTCTGAGACCCCCGGTTAAAACCAACATCAGCACAAGTGGAATCCCCAAAGCGCCTGCCAACCACCACCAGCATCAGCAGCAGCAGAGCTCCCCGAACCGCTACCCCCACACAAACCCCAGAGAGACCTCCCCGTCCCCCAAGGGGAACCTGAAACCCAAGGGCGTGCGTCCCAAGATCATCACCTCCGTGCGCAAGAGTCCCCAGATCAGGGCTCAGGCGGTGGACGGGTCTTACCAGGTGTCCTCTCTACCCTCCAGGCTGACCGCGTACTCCCACACCCAGACCAGCCCCCCCGAGGCCCCCCAGCGAGACTCCCCCCCGGACGCCTCCTCCGGGGTCAGGGGCCCGGCGGTCTTCAGCGCCTCCAACCTCCTCTACGAGAGGTACCGCCAGGAGGTCCAGTCCAACATGTTCCCTCCACAGGGAGCCATGAGAGGCGGAGCGAGGGCTCCCCCCGGTCACACGCACACTCTGCCCACCACGCACACTCTGGCGGGGCCGCACGGACACCCCCATAGTCACACGGCGCTGCCCAAGTTGGCCGGCAAGGGAGACCACTTTTACGGGACATCGAGTGACAAGAGTGCCCCCCCAGAGGTAGGTAGTAAGGAGTGACAGTTGGCCTTTAACATTATAGTTAATTTTTTAGAGATTCTCTGTGAAAGACAATAGCAATGTTGGGACTGTAATAGACAGCATTTCAAAGGGTTTGTTCATCGAGTTACTTAACCTAACAGAAGCACTGCTTTGCACAGCTTCATGTTTAAGTATTTAACGGGGGATTTAGCCACGAAGAGCAATTAAATCTGTCTGACAGGAAAGCGAATCATCTGCAAAACCAGCAGGAGCAAGCAAGAACATGTTCCTTCATGTACCCAAGTATGAAGAACGTTTTAATTGTACAACCTTTCTGCTGATATTTTTTAAGCGACAGCAGCTCGGATGGCTCTTAAGGGTGTTGTCTTTTATTCTAGACGGGCAGACCAGCCAGCTTTGGAGGACTCTCCAGCGATGACACCAAGATGGCTGCCCAGGTGGGAGGAACAGGAAGTCTGCTGCGCTCAGGGAGGGGCCTCCGACTGGGCTTGGGAGCCGTTGCCAGGACAACCACTGGCTCAGTCAAGGGAAGGGGGCCTGCACAGGCTCAAAGGTCAAGTCTAGTCTTCAGCCAATCGGTGCAGGCTATGAGTCGAGTGGGCAGTCAAAAAAGCCAAGAAGGTAAGAAATAATAACAATAATTCATCGATACAACATGCGTCTATGTGGTTACTCAATGCTTTGCAGTGTTATGTGAAGATTTTACTTTGCATTTCTGTTGCATGACAACCTCCTCCTGCATACGACGAGAATAGGTACTACTGTATTCATTCTCAATTAAGTTCTAGTTATATCATTTTGATTCAGGCACAGCACCAAGAAGCTAATATTACTTATGTAAGGAAACCTTGAGCTAATTATGTCTTCGCTTCTGAGGCAGAGAAGTGATGTAACAGAGCTGCCTCATCGTCCTATACTACATGTTACCAGGCAGTCTGGGGACTAACTCCCCCATCATTAAAATACTCTGATCTGATTGGTGGATGTGAGAACATTCCAATGGGAGTTTACCCACTTCAGATATCTACCGTTAGAAAGTAGAGAATAATTGGTGTGTGTTCTGATGAGCAGAGTTACATGAACATGCATTTACAGTAAATGCAAACATTAATGCATAAATACATCAGTACATGTGTACACATAATGCATTCGAAACATACATACAGACTTATTTACGTGAGGGCAAACCCTGCAAAACATATGAGTGAGGGAAATAAAAGTGATGATGGATTATGCAAAAGACAACCCCTTGAACTAATCCTCCCACATCGCATTTCTCCAAGGAGATGACATATAAAAAAGTACATCTGCAAATTATGCAGATTCCGCAGCCGACTGCAGCAGTCACATTTGCATCACTGCTCAGCAATCATGGGTGGATTGAAGTGTGAAGCGGGCACGTAGTTGCGCATGGCTCCAAGCCAGTGCTGTTAATGACCTGCATATTTTATCCAAGTTTTTTCAGAGGATACAGTCATACACATACTTTCACACACGCACATTAACACACACACACACACACACACACACACACACACACACACACACACACACACACACACACACACACACACACACACACACACACACACACACACACACACACACACAATCTGCAGCTTCACACACAGAACAGATTACAGATAAGCCTGTTATTATCCATCATCATTTTCTTCAATACATATGTATGGGGTTCCTAGCGGTAGTGCTTGGTCCCTGGGGGCCCCCGGTGCTGCTGGGCCCCCGGGGGGGCCTCCTGCTTTTGAAGTCTAAAGCAAATTAGCACCAAGCTAATTCAGTCAGTTCATAATGCTGGCATAATTCTTCTCTCCCCTGTATGGTTACGCATCCACCTAGCTATCGTCAATATGAAGGGTCTAAGTGGAGCATAGGTCAGGGGTTGTGGGCTTTGGCACTGGTGTATGGGAACAGGCTGCAGAGAACCAGGATGCCCATAACAGTAAAAGGGACCGCTCTGTGAACCATTTGTTACCATGTCTTCATTTCCTCTGGGGAAATAACCTAACCAGCTAGGGAGTAGGGTAGTTAAAATAGCTTGGCACTCAGTGCTAGTCACTGCCACATTTGCATACTCCTGAATAGCAGTATCAAAACATAAATACTTTGATGGAATGTAAGTATTCTTTTAAGATATGCCTGCCTTGGGCTTCAAGTGTTGAGTGTGATAGAGGGGGTGAGAGCCCGTTCCTGGTCCCAACAACTGATGCAATTATACTAGCTACATTTCATCCATCAAATCCTCCATCCTTTGGTCCAAGCTCCCACCCTTCCATCCTTCAATCCTCGGCTCTAGCCAAGGGAGGAGGTGTCCTTGCCAATGACACCAATGATGCCAACAATCTATTATTTACCAACGACCTACATACCTATCGTCCATCCATCCTACAATTCACCCTACATCCTACATCCTCCACTTGTCCTTGGGCAAGATGTCTCACCTTCCCTGCTCCCAATGAGCCTGTTATCAATGTTGAGGTATGTGGGTCAATATATGTAGGAGTGTGTGTGTGGGTGTGTGTGTGTGTGTGTGTGTGTGTGTGTGTGTGTGTGTGTGTGTGTGTGTGTGTGTGTGTGTGTGTGTGTGTGTGTGTGTGTGTGTGTGTGTGTGTGTGTGTGTGTGTGTGTAAGATATTGGGACCATGAATGTGTGGCTGAAAATGACCATAATTGTGTGGCTGAATGTGTGCGTGAATGTAAATAAATGTGACCATGAGTGTGCGTGAACGTATTTGACAATACAATACAGTCTGTTGATATGAATGATCCTGACTATTTCACCCTATTTGAGTAACCAGAACAGAAGCAGAGTGTAGACATGGAGGAGAAAGAGGGGGAAAACCACCATCTTCCCCTGCCAAAGTATTTTCTCCCTGGCGTTTCATCCATGAGCTCAGCGAGATTTGTCCCAGGGTGGGGGCTGCCGTTACCCCATAGAGAGCAGAGGGGGAACCAGGCTATGGGTAATGGGCAGGAAAGCCGAGCCAGCTAGCCCTATATCTCAAGCCAGCAGGATATAACACCACCTAGCTCGGAGTGTCTGTGTGTCTGTGTGTGTGTGTGTGTGTGTGTGTGTGTGTGTGTGTGTGTGTGTGTGTGTGTGTGTGTGTGTGTGTGTGTGTGTGTGTGTGTGTGTGTGTGTGTAAAATTTGCATCTGTATGAAATATTTCATTTGGCATATTTCAAATGTCATAGACCGTGTATGAAGGCAAATACGAATTGCTTGTGACTTCAGTGGCTTTCATAATTTAGTTTTTTTCTTCCTCTCCCCAAATGTGCCATGCTATCTTTCAACAGATTTTTTCTTCAGATTTTCTTTTATCGTTTTTTTCCTTACACAGCCATCTTCCTCTCATCCCCTTTTCCCTTTATTCCCATCTCCAGAAGGGGAAAATGAAACTACAAATGAAACTCAGTTCAGATGTGTTCTGTTGCATGCGAGCAAAAACGAAGCAAACTGTAACCCGAATGGCTTCATTTCCTGTGCTAACAATAAATCACTCAAGTGTCATTCAGTTCATGAATGAGGAACTGAGCAGTGCCTTAACGATGTCATGGGTATTTGTGATCAATAAAAAGATATTGATAATCCTTAGACAGTGATTACAATTGCAAAAAAACAAAAGATTTGTCATGATATCGGCAAAAAAATGTGTTACATTTTGCTTTGGTCCCCAATATGAGCAGCTGGCTCTACATTGCTTGACTTTACACATTATGAGCTACCACCCTGCCTGTTAGAATGCATTATGAAGAGGCTGGCTGCAGCTGTTTCCTGGAGCCTACTGGGAGCTTAGTCAACACAGGAGGAGATAGGCTGAGCAAACACATTCTGGCTTGTGTCCAACCTCCCACACATCTCCTGAACTTAGACCGAGACTCAGACGGTATGACTAGTACGTTTCTGTCTGCACACTCATATACTGTGTAGATGCAAAGGTAGATACATAAGCAGATGCTTGCATGTGCTTGCACACATAAACGGATATCAGTGGCGCTGTTCTTTCAGCACCACAGTGTGTGCTGAAACCCTCCTGTGAGTTGGAACGTGGAGGTTTTTGCTCCACCAGCTGATCATGTTGGGACTAGCCGGGGAGAGGCAAGCTGCCATGCTACATGTGCTCCGTGCTGCTTTTCTTTCCATCCTTGTCTCTGTCACTGTATGTAATGAGTTCAACCAAGGACAATGCCTTGGATAAATAAGGTATAGCCCCCTCCGGGCTGTCCTGTTATTGGAAAACAACGCACGGCGGGGGTGGTGTTTCGACCGAGGTCGAAGCCGAGGTTGTTGTTGTAGCCATTATGTAAGCCAACCCCCAAGAGTGGTTTTATTCAGCTTATACGGCAGTTACCAATAATGATTACGCATACGGTTGACTCATCTATAATGTTATAGGGTTTTTATGGACTTGAATCAGCTGACATGTTTTTATTACTTTGAGAATATTTATTTTGCATTGTCAATCAAAAACATTGAGCCAATAGTTATATTTGAGTGTTGTTATTAATGTCAGATTTTCAGAACATTGATTCAGTACTGGGAGAAGGCTGAGGTGTCCAGTTATTGAAAATAATACACACCCTTGGAACTTTATGGATACATTTGGATAAAATATTCAACAATGCTTTGGTACAACATAATATAAGATCTACAATATATATCCCAGAAAGAGCACTTGGGTGTTAGCTTTTGATCCCTGTTTTGAGATGGGACCTCTGCAGGCTTCTCCTGTGTTCAAACCAGAGGATACGCCGATTACATCATAGATTAATACGAAGGATGATTAAGTTAAATTCCGATCTGGAGTGAAAGCAGTGCATCATGGGAAAGCAGTAGGAGAACGCTAACATAGTTGTATGAGGATCCTCACAGAACCGCTGATCCTCTCGCTTACAGAGGACCAGAGTGCCGCTGCCCCGACGACCCACCCTGCCCCAGCCCCGGCTCCAGCCAACCCCCAGCTCCAGAACCAGCTCCAGACCCAGCTCCAGACCCAGCTCCAGACCCAGCTCCAGACCCAGACCCAGACCCAGACCCAGCCCCAGCTCCAGACCCAGACCCAGCCCCAGCCCCCGATCCAGACCCAGACCCAGCTCCAGACCCAGCTCCAGACCCAGGCCTCCAGCAGGTCTCTGCAGCCCAGGGCCAGCCACTCAGGCCTGCGCGCCCCTGGGTTCACCTCTAACGTGCGGCTGGGCCCCGCGGGCCGGCTGGGGACTTTTGGCTTCGCGAGGAGCTCCAGTGTGTCGTCTGCGTCCTCGGCCCACTCGGCTGACAGCGCCAACAGCGCCCCCTCCAGGGCCACCCCGCGTGAGTACCTCTTTACCAGCCTGACGTGTGTGTGTGTGTGTGTGTGTGTGTGTGTGTGTGTGTGTGTGTGTGTGTGTGTGTGTGTGTGTGTGTGTGTGTGTGTGTGTGTGTGTGTGTGTGTGTGTGTGTGTGTGTGTGTTCATTGGTTGGTCGTCCGTTCCGCTGGAAGGAGTTAAGGTTACCGGAGGGTTCATAATTCACCTTTAGTGTCAGGATGTTTTGAGCAAGGCACTACAGTTACTGACAAGTGGATTGTCGACATGGTGCGTGAAGGTGTGGATTGGTGAATGTAAGACAATGGTAGCAGCCATAGAACTACGATAGTATATATAGTTCTATACTCGCTACATAAATGCAGTGTAAATAAAGTCTAAACCCAGTTTAGATCAGTTCAACCAAAATAAAAGTATGGGTATTCTGGTTCCATCTCCCTGCAGTGTAATGGAGATAACGGCTGTTGACTGCCGTTATCATTAATAATTAATAATAAGAAAGCTTAAGACAGAAGAAGAAGTGCAAGTCTTTTTTTGTATCTAAACCTGGTAAGATGTATGGGCAGGTTGTGTTTGTTCAAAGGGAAGAAAATTGTAGGTATGACTATATGGTATGGGTGATGATCATTGAGGAAATGGAGCCTGAGGAACCAGCCTTGGTGCCAGTCGGGGCAGTTGGCCTGTTGGGGTGTTAATCTGGTTAGATATCTGGTGGGCTAGTTGGATGCCTGTTTGGCTTTGTGGTACTGTTGCTGTATGACTGTCTGTCTAACTAGTTGTCTAGCTGTAGGCCTGTTGGTCTATCTGGTGGGCTAGCTGTAGGCCTGTTGGTCTATCTGTTGGGCTAGCTGTAGGCCTGTTGGTCTATCTGGTGGGCTAGCTGTAGGCCTGTTGGTCTATCTGGTCGTCTAGCTGGTGGCCTGTTGGTCTATCTGGTCGTCTAGCTGGTGGCCTGTTGGTCTATCTGGTGGGCCAGCTGGTGGCCTGTTGGTCTATCTGGTCGTCTAGCTGGTGGCCTGTTGGTCTATCTGGTCGTCTAGCTGGTGGCCTGTTGGTCTATCTGGTGGGCTGACTGGTGGCCTGTTGGTCTAGCTGGTGGCCTGTTGGTCTATCTGGTGGGCCAGCTGGTGGCCTGTTGGTCTATCTGTTGGTCTAGCTGGTCACCTGTTGGTCCATCTGTTGGTCTAGCTGGTGGCCTGTTGGTCTATCTGGTGGGCTGACTGGTGGCCTGTTGGTCTATCTGTTGGTCTAGCTGGTGGCCTGTTGGTCTAGCTGGTGGCCTGTTGGTCTGGCTGGTGGCCGGTTTGTCTATCTGTTGGTCTAGCTGGTGGCCTGTTGGTCTATCTGGTGGGCTGACTGGTGGCCTGTTGGTCCATCTGTTGGTCTAGCAGCTGGTGGCCTGTTGGTCTATCTGGTGGGCTGACTGGTGGCCTTGGTTGGCTCGGCCGGCTGTGGTCTCTGGCCGGTTGGCCGACCAGCAGAGCGTCTCAGAAGCCGGCATGGTTTTTTAATGTGACCTACTTGAAGAGTGTATTGCTCCTCTTCTCCCAGTTACAGTTGACGTAGGAGCCTCCACTCTCACGCACGTCAGCCCGCCCCCCCCTGTTATGTCATCACTCTCATCCTCTCTTGTGGTTTGAGTTCCCCTCTCTCATCTGAGAGGAGGAGAACACGAAGTTCTGGGTGTGGGGGTGGTGGGGGGTAGATCTGTTTGGAGAAGGCTTTGGGGAAAATAAGATTGTGGTGGAGCCATGCTGTGTTGGGTGTGTGTGTGTGTGTGTGTGTGTGTGTGTGTGTGTGTGTGTGTGTGTGTGTGTGTGTGTGTGTGTGTGTGTGTGTGTGTGTGTGTGTGTTTGGGGGGGTGAGCGTGCATGTGGATGATGAACCACATGGTAACCTTCTTGTTTAGGCACTACATGGGGTTTGTAACCTTTACCTGGCAGCTCTCTGACCACCAGCATCCCTCTGTTCTGACTGTTAGATGATGTCCCCCCTCCACCCTTCTCTCTCTCTCTCTCTCTCTCTCTCTCTCTCTCTCTCTCTCTCTCTCTCTCTCTCTCTCTCTCTCTCTCTCTCTCTCTCGCTCTCTCTCTCTCTCTCTTTCTCTCTCTCTCTCTCTCTCTCTCTCTCTCTCTCTCTCTCTCTCTCTCTCTCTCTCTCTCCCACCAACAGCTCTCTATTTCCTCTCTTCTTTTCCTCTCCCATCTCACTCCCCCCCTTGTCTTTTCCTCTCCCATCGTGCTAGTCTTCTCTCTCTCCCCCTCCTCTCCTTCCCTTTCTCCTCTCCCTCACTGCCTTATTGAGGCCAGGCAGCACAACATGTGTGTCGAGAAATGATGTTTAAATGAAGTTTCTGATATATTGTTTCTGGCACCATTGGCACCATTCTCATGGCCTCAATCTCCTGAAGGCCAATTCATGCATTAGTGTTTGCTTGATTGGAAACTGTTTCAATTCTGTTCCAATAATACTTTACATGCATTATTGGATTAGAATACAAACCTGACATGAAATATTGAACTTCAATGACCCTGAGACAACATACAATGGTTAGTGTGTGTGTGTGTGTGTGTGTGTGTGTGTGTGTGTGTGTGTGTGTGTGTGTGTGTGTGTGTGTGTGTGTGTGTGTGTGTGTGTGTGTGTGTGTGTGTGTGTGCGAGCGTGCCTGTGCGCCTGTGCATTTGTGCCTTTGCGTGTCCAAAGTGGCATATTGATTTCGATCATTAATCAAATGCTTAGCCCTGATGTTCATAATTCCCTTGGGAAATATGCTGTGTGTGTGGGCTTGTGTTCGTGTGTGTGTGTGTGTGTGTGTGTGTGTGTGTGTGTGTGTGTGTGTGTGTGTGTGTGTGTGTGTGTGTGTGTGTGTGTGTGTGTGTGTGTGTGTGTGTGTGTGTGTGTGTGTGTGTGTATAGATTATTCCCATAGATTTGAGCTCATTTCTGAGCCTCCAAACACACCCACACACAAATGAACTGAACCATGTCAGTTGGATTGACAAATTCAATATTAGCTGGCTAGGATGCGGATGTCCATAATCTCAGCAATGGTGGAATCCATCACTACACCAAACAGTGTGATCTCTGCACAGTGTCTGCTCCACCCAGCCAGCAAACAGCTGATGGCGAAAACACAAGAAGGTGGAGGGAAACAAAGTACATCCTCAGTGAGATATTAAGGCCGTTTCACAATAAACTGTTTATTGATTGGGATAACCGAACCGGTACCGATTCTATAATCCACATCACGAAGGACAGGTGGAGGTGTAGAGAGACGAGGTGGAAATTGAGGAGGAGAGAGGGCAAGAGAGGAGGATGGGAATTGAGTTGAAGGGGAAGAGAGGTGGGGGAGCAGAGTGGTTGAGGTGGAGGAGTTGAGGTGGAGGTGGAGGTAAAGAGGGGTGTAGAGGAGCAGGGAGACAGGAGAGGTGGGGTTAGAGGTAAGAGAGGTGGTGTTCGAGATATGTCGGCGGAGCGGTGGTGCTAGAGGTAAGAGAGGTGGTGGAGAGGTGTGGCAGCAGATGCTGTGGCTCGTATCTGGCCTGTGACTCACAACCGCTCACCATGAGCAGATGGTTTCTATGTTGCTTCTTCCCAAGCACATGCAAACACGCACACGCACCCACGCACGCACACACGCAGCCATGGGCAAGACCGCACGCACATGCTTGCTCACTCAGACACCCTCTATGGAAGGCAAAAAGTATTAAACATACGCCTCACTGTAGACGTGTATTCATTAAAATTTAACTAAACTACGACTTCTTTGCTTTCATAACGCCTCATCATTCCAGATGGAGCTAATTTGAATAATCATCAATATGATGTTAATATATAAAAATACATAGAAATATGCAATAGAAATTGCATATTCCTTGTCTCATCACACGCTTTGAATGCAGGATCCTGTGATGATGTTTGCTACTCAAATACCCAATTAAGTCCAAATGCAAAAAAGCTTCATCTCCAAGGAGCCACCTCCACTATCAAGTCTTTATAACGTGTTTAACGTGATAAATAGCCTGTTAAAAAGCTTTCCTAAACACGTCTTTTATGTTGTTGAGGAAAAGCGACATAAAAACAGCGT